>NW_020884901.1:7890607-8312330 GCF_003945725.1 Corapipo altera | reverse complement strand
ATATATATATATATATATATATATATATATATATATATATATATATAAAACATATAAACCTGTGTGGAAGCTTTCCCTCTCTTCACAGTCTTGTCAAACACCCAGCTCAATGCAGGTTGAATGTTCCCTTTTCCCACATTCTCTGCCTCATTCAGGGTTGTTTGTGCCTTCCTCTCCCTCAGGACGGTGAGCACAGGAAGAAATTCAGGGAGGAAAGCGGGCTCATTTTCTGTCTGTTCATTTGGCAAAGTGCTTGAGGGAGTTATGTGGGAATGGGGGTAAGTAGGGTGTATTTAACCTCTCCAAATGCATGGAATGACCTTTGCATGGAAGTAATTCCTTGTATATATCAGATATATATATATATATTGCATTGCATATGCATACATGGAATAGATGTATTTTGCAAAACAGCTTTTCTGAACCAACCCCAGCCCCCAGGAAAATGCTTTGTCAGGCAAAAGGGTAACCAGGGAACTGATCTCTGCTGTAAAACAAACATAAACAGCACATGGAGCTGTACAACCTGATTTGGGGACTGTTACTCCTGATTTGCCTTAATAGAGGCAGAACAGGGGCAGGTCAGTGGATGTTCCTGCTCTTGGAATGTTGCCAGACTCCACACCGGAGATCCAGTGAAGTTGGTGTTGTTTGAGAAGGTCCAGCAACATGGGAAAGGTTGTGTACAAAAAGTAACTTCCATCACATGTGGCTCCTTTAAAGCCTCTGCCATGACAGGGTTGGAGAAATAATATTAATAATGACACTGTCTTAGATCTCTGGGGACAAATGTGTGCCCATTTGTGCATAAAAGATCCCAGGAAGGATCCAGTGGGAATGAACACTAAAAGAAGCCCCTGGTACATGGATGCAGTGCAGAGCCTTCCCCAGGAACCAGGCCAAAGCTTTTATTGTGACATCCATCATCAAAAAGTGCCAGCAGAGCCTTTCTCCTCTTGGTGAGGAGGACATTTTCAGGATCCAGGGAAAAGAGATCCTTCTGCACCTCAAACACATCAAGAACCAGAGGAAAAACCCCTTCTGTTGTGAAGTGTCCAGCCCAGCTGCTGGGCAGCTGTTTGGTGATGCTGGAGGCTCCCTGTGTGTCAGAGTGGGTAGTAAAAGGCAGTTTGTGTTTGGGGAGAGAAGTATAGACCCCAAAATTAGTTAATTGAAGGTTAGCTAAACTGAGCTTGCAAATAGGCTCAGTTTATTTCCTGTAAATCCTCTCTTCCATTGGTGCTGAAAGGGACTCAGGTGTGGGAGCAAACATGCAGCACAGCTTTACTCCAGGTAGCTCAAGGGCTGATAAATCTGCGTCTTAGTAGTCCAAGGTTCAGTGCAAGGTGCACAAAGGGAATCTGAGAGGATTTGTGCATGTGCAGGATTAATTTTGGCAGCTCCTGCTTCACTGCTTCCAGTATTCAAACAAACCAGATTAAAGATACCTTGTGTATCTTTGCTCGAACACCTTCCCCTGACATTGTAACAGATATACTTTCATAGAGACTTAGTGATGATTGCTGTGAAGCACCTGTATCACCTTTTCTTCCTCTTCTGTCTATATTTGCTTATCTGTTGTTTAACTGAATTTCTTAGAGCAGGGTTTAATCTCCTTAAATTCTTAGAAAACATCTGGCAAATAACGAATGCAAGTGTGTACAAACAGTGATAAATTCCACCTGGTAGAGGCTGCTCTTCTCTCAGTGCTTTCTACTCAGGATGGGAATCAAAACTGGAAAACTTCCCAAAGCATGTTTTCTTTTCAAACTCGGGAACAGTGGCCCTGAACTCGTGGCTCTCAAACCTAAAGCCCTGAGAGTGCTGAGGCTGACCAGAAATGCTGAGTTGCATCGTGTCTTGTGCTTCAGTGCTGCTGCTTATGACCCCCATAGGCTAAGGGTCAATGTATGTGTGTCAAGCCTGACCCTGCAGCTGGGTGAAGCCTTGCACTGGGGTTATGCACGAGCTATCCTGGTTAGTGTATTATTTTTATTTTGTTTGCAATATGACTTCTTTATTTCTGCCTTTCTGATGGGTAACAGGAATTATGTCTGACTGTTTTTCTACACTAATGTGCAGCAGAGGTGCGAAAAATATTGTAAATGTGGCCATAACAAAGCTTCTCCCTAAACAGTGGAGTCTGCCTAGACCAGCAAAAAGTTCACCTTATTGCTCAGCAGATGAAGCTGCTAAATGTGCAAAGGCTCTGCCCTTAAGCTTTCCCTTAAGACTAAACAGCCCATCCTGGGGAGGTTAAAATAATGATACATACAGGCTTTTATTCAGATTTTAAATTTCACCTACATCTCTCTGCCTGAGCCGTATCAAAATCCAGGCACTACTGAAATCCTCAGGAGAGCCAAAGGAAGATCTGAAGACCTGAATCTGAAGGCAGCCAAGAGGCAAAGGGACTCGGGAGAAATCCAGGCAGGCTGAATATGCTCTTTAGTGCCTATTCACATCTCATGTGTTGTTTAGCCAACAACTTACATCCAAGAATGTAATATCCTCCTCCACTCTTCCCCCTCTGGCCGTCCAGTCCTACAGCCCTTACATGAACTTCAAGTAATTCCCATCAAAGTCAGCTGGTTTGCTGAGTGAAGCTCAAATCTCCCTTGGCTCTGTGTTTGCAGCTTTAAGTCCTGGTAATAAAAGGGATTGGGGAATCTGCAGAGAATTGACAAACCACAGGCCAGCTCCATATCCTGCTCCCTGCCTCATCAGCCCTTTTCTGAAGGAGAGGTAACTCACTGTCCAGCCTTCCCAAGCCCAGCAGAGAGACCTTAAACTCTGCTACCTTTCAGCTAAAGATCTGTCTTGAGATCCCCTTCCTTGCAGCCTCAGAATAAATGATGTTGTTCCAGTCCAAGCAGGGCAGTTAATGAGATTCATTCTCATGATTGACAGCCTTTCTTGACAGTCTTCATCACATCCCTCTGATGATCTCCTGACAACAGTTTCCAAGGCAGTAAATTAGAACTGGACATAAAGCCTTCACTGGGAAGTGAAGGCATTGCTTTGTGCTTACCAGCTCTAAATGCACAGAGGCAGTTTTAAGCCATACACTAATCAGGCTTAGCCTGGGCAATGATTCAGACTTCCAAGAAAGATGCTGCTTAAGTGGTTTTATTGCTCTAAATGGGATTAAAATTCACTTTTTATCAAAGCATTGACATTTCTAAACATATCCTAAACATACACTTCATCAAGAGTATTAGACTGCAGCCTACACTGTTCCCTTCTTAAGTTCAGTCCAGAGCTTAAGGTGTGTGCTAAACCCAAAGAGCCAATGCCTTGGAAGCACATTAGCTATTGTAGTTGCTTCCTGTGTCCTGAGCTGCTTTAATATTGTAGCTGGGCCTTTTCTTCCTGGAGTGTTGGTGCTTTGGGGGTTCAAAATTGCTGAATTTTTGGTTGTCCAAGTCTGACAATGTGTGTTGACGTGGTGCATTAGAGATGAACCCAACTGGAGCAGGTGAGAAAGCCCATCTCCCAAATTTTGGGGCCTGACCAGACAAGCTTGAAGCAAAGCACTGTGCTTCAGCCTTCTGTTGATGGGCTTGAACTGCATAACTCATCCTGAGCAGCTTCAAGCTCTGGAAGTTGATAGCAGTGTGAATCCAATAAGGATTAAGATCAGCCTTAAATACAGGCCTTTCTGAGAGATCTTGTTGCAAGGGATGGGAATAGGAAATACCAGCTCTAATGCAGCTTTCTCTTCTCCTTGCTAATTGTTTTAGCTAATGAGGGAGATGGAAGCACTCATGGTGTTTAAGCCTAGAGGGCTGAATCCCAGCAGAGTTGACTCAGCTATTCATCTTTGCAAAGCAGAGAAGCTTGGTCCTGTGTGTAGTAGGAAATCAAAAAAAAAAAAAAAAAAGAGGGTTTCCATGATGAAAAAACCCTGCATTTGAACAATAAATATAAAAATATCTTTCCCCCATCACCCGCCTCAACAAAAAGGGAGCAAAAATATTGCTAGAAAATGTTATGTGTGTTTGGAATTCCTATTTTAACAGTTTTGACCAAGCTAAAATAAAATGGTAATATCCAGAGAATAAAAAAATCCCCAAAAGCAGGAGGGGAAGGTGCTGAGTGGTGCCTGTGCTGCAGCCCCACTGCAGAGTGAGGGGTGCTCTGTGTACCCCGTTGTTGCCTCTGTAACAGCTCCCACTACAGCTTTTTAATTTCCTATAGCTGGAGGTGCTGCAGGGGATTATCTGCCATCTTTCATCCATACTGCTTTTATTTGCTTCTCTAAAACACTTATCTACATGTAGCAGCCTCTGGTTTTCTGGCCCCGTGGCAAACATCCTTGTGGTGACACAGGGAGCTGCTCGTGGGGTGGGGCAGAGGAAGGTGCTGTTTGTGGAGCTGGGTGACAGGAGCATGGCCCAGCTGGGACACACCCATGTGATCTGTCATGCCAAGAACGAGCTTTTTTAGACTACAGAGGGGTTGTACCAACATTGCCATGTTCAAAAACCCTGAGATCAGCTAATAATGCCAAGGTTGTGGGACTGATCCCCCTGCGGGCCATTCACTTAAAAGTTGGCCTTGATGATCCTTGTGGGCCCCTTCCAACTCAGAATATTCTGTGGTTCTGGGAAGTCATTGGTAAATATGTAAAAGCCTGCGAAATATGTGAAATTGGTGTTAATGTGTAAAAACCTGTGAGTAACCATCATCTGAGCCACCTTATGTGATGGTGCAGGGTGAGCACTGACAGCCTGATGCTTTACACCCTCACCATGGTCTCATGCTGGTGCTGAGCAATAATTTCAGCATCTGAGCAAACTGGAGCACTTAAGTATGGAATATATATGACTGGATTAAGAGGTTACTGCTTGAGAAATTAAATTATGCTTGGCTGTGCTGGCTCAAAGTTGTTTTGTGATGCTGTCCCTGGTTTGGGAGGGCAGAGGTGCCCCCTCCTTGCCCATGGGTTTGGATGTGGCTTGTAGCAGCCTGCAGGGCCTGTGAATCAGCAGCCTCAGGATGGCACCTGGATGCAGTGGAAAAATGAGTTCTTTTATCTACTTTTTCATGCACACCTCTGCACAGAACTGGGCAAAGCCTGGAGCTTTCTCCAGGCACCTGGGGGGTATTTTGATATCTTTTCTTGAAGAATTTTTTTTTTCACCTCGTATTTCATGTGTATTTTGTAGTTGTAACTCCATTATAGGAAGACTGGGGGACTTCTCTAGCAGGCATCTTTCTGGATGGGATGCTGTAGGTCAGAGGCAAAGCCCTTTTCCCTATATATTTTTCTTTACAAATATCCCATTCTGGTTCTCTCCCCTTTGCCCCTGAGTGCTGACGTCTCACACGTCTTTATTTTCCTCCTTTTCCTTCAGGGACTCCCAGGAATGTGCCTATTTTCAGCAGGGAGAGGTGCCATTGTAGCAAGTGTCATGTTTACCCTGTGACTCTTGTTTCTGAAAATGGAAGAATTTCCAAGGAAGAACGGGGATGTCTTTAGGGGAATCCACTTGATCTGTCCCCATAGTTTTCGTGTTTTCTTACCCTCTGGGAGGGGGGTTCTCCCTCTAGTCAGAACTGTGGATTGACAGAGCTATTTTTTATTCTTAGCTGGTTTTGAGAGAAGCCAAAAATGGTGGTTTCCATTAGTCATTTCCTGTGTTGTCCATGTAAAGGCCATGGCAGGGCAGGAATCTGCCCCTCAGCCCATTGCCAGGATCCAGAAATCTGGGTGGGGGACTCTCCCTACAGACTGTACATTAAGGGGAATTCCTTTTCAGGGCTGAGGGGTCACATTTTTCCTTTAGGGCTGGGGAATCATCCTGTCCCTTCATCCAGAGCCTAAACTATGCCAAGCAGCTTCCTCAAGTTTGCCATGTCAGGGCCTCCCAGAATTTCATAGACTTGGTACAAAGTAAAGGAATCCTCATGGACATAATCAATACAGAGTAAGGCTACTCCAGAATGTGGATCTCTTCCTCTTTTGATTTCTGTTCTGATTGTTTGATGTTCACAAAACTGTAGTTAATTATTTATTTGTTTTCCCCTTTTCTCTCTTGCTTTTCAGTTTCCTGGTGCTAAGAGGAGGGTCAGGCACTAAAAAGCAGCTTAAAGCTGCTTGTCAAAGTCTTGCAGGCCAAGTTGGCAGACAGGAATGGCATAAGGGTAGGAGGAACATTCAAGTGTTTTAATTCTGTGAGCCTAATGATCAGTGCTGTGTCATTGAATCATAAACTGCGTGGAACATCCATCTGAGCAAAGACTTTATTTGTTCTCTGAAATGCTTTGCATGTGATAATGGCATTAATAGCAATAAAAAGGTATATTAAGTTATAGAGATGGTCTCTTTAGAGCAGAGAATACACTGACTGGGGGAGAGAGAACACTGTTGCCAAGTGCTAACTTGGTAGTGTATGTTCTTGTATTACTATCTATACTTTATGGCTTTGGGTGTATTTTTCTTGCTTATTTATTGCTGTTTGAACATTTTTGTCCAGAACATGCCAGGAGACATCAGACAAATCGTATTTATTCATAACTTAGCAGAATCCTCACACTCACCTCTTATTTCTTGACACCATCCAAGCCTGTTGGAGCTGAACAGGCAGAAATTCTTGGTGACACAGAACAGATTCAAGTCACTTGTGTGTTAGAACTGGTTGTGAAGTGGCTCCAGACTCCCCTGAGCAGGGCAGACCTACCTGTGCTGCTGCCTCAGGGTGGTTGCCTGGCAGGAGAAGTCTCAGCACTACCAGCAAATTCCTGACTCTGTTCTACCAACTTGCATTTTTGGAGCTCTGGAGCGTTTTTTTTTCTCGTTGCCCACTCTAAATGTGTGATGTTACGGTTTAAGGGTGGATATCAAGCCTTTCTTTGTACTGAAAAATAAACATATAAAACTCTGGAATAACTTAGAGCTGGAAGCCATAAAGGGTGCACAGTTCTCCACTACCAGCAGTACCTTAGCACTGTGCAGGGAAGATTTCCTCACTAATTCTTCATTCTACAGAAATTGTGAGGCATTTTCAAGAAAGATACAAAAAAACCAGCTTGCAAAAAAGCCCCATACTGAAAAAATATTTTTGAGTGCTCAGGAAAGGGAAAAAAATTCACTGAGAAATTACCACAGAGTCTCTGGAGTCAAATATATGATTCTTGCTTCCCCTACTGCCCATCCAGGTCTTTCTTCCTATTAATTTCATTCTTTCATGCTCCTTCTAATTCCTTTTAATGACATTGTTTACCTGGCCCTGTGGCTTCTTAACAACTCAAAGCCACAGAAACTGTTGCTCTGCTGTTTTCCAGGCTTTAGCTGAAGCAGAGTGAAAGCTGATCCTCCTTGTAGAAGTGAGAGCACTGTGAGTTTTTCAGCCTGTGTGGTTCCAAGTCACTGCTGTGGTGAACACAGCACATGTTCCAGCTCCACTGGGCTGTGAATAAGGATATCCAAGGGAAAAAAAAAAAAAAAAGAAAGTGGGACGTGAGCTTTAGCTCAGTGAAAATGCCTCAAATTTTCTGGAAGTGCAGAATAAAAGAAGTGATACATATTTTATGTTTTAAGAAAGCCAGCATTGGTTCTCTTAATTTAAGTAATTTTTCATGTAGTTAAAATTTATCACAGAGAAAGCAAAGGTTTCAGCTGGTAAAAATTAGTGTATTTCCACAGAAGAACGAATCTGCTCTGGCTTATTCCAGCTCAGGCTTTTGACTTCCTACAAATAATGGAATTGTGAGGTGGGGATGGAAGGAAGGAATTAGCCAAGCTGCAGCTTGGCAGAGCCCACTGTGGTGTTTTCAAGAATCCTGAATGCTGGAGCTCAGAATGGGCCAAAACACTCACAACCAGGATTAACAACTTAATTCCTCTCTAGTTGTTACGAGGTCGCAAATCACCCCTGCTTGGGGTTGTTTTGCAGTTCCTGGAGGCAGCTCTGAGGGGTCATGTTGGGGCTCCAGGCCCAAACCTGTTTCCCGTTCCTGGTGCCTGTGGTGTTCTCGGTCACCCAAGTGACGTGGGACACTTTCTGCTCCCCCATGGGGCAACAAAAGAATTTTAAGCGTGAGATTAATTAGTACCACACTGCTTAATTATGCTAATGGAGCCGCAGGTGCTTGACGTGGGTAAAACCTGGACTTCTCCAGGGTGTGAACGTTTCTTAAGGTTGTTTTGCCATGGACAGGACACAACCCTGTTGTGGTTGGCACCGCAGAAATGCTGAAGAGACACATCCCCTGCTCCAAAGCATTTACGATGCCAGGGATTTGGAATCCCATTGTTAACAACCACAGGGCATCGTGCCCTAGAACTGTAACACAATGTTCAGGAGGCAGAAACAAAGATGCACTGGGAGACACAGTGAAAATCCTGCCTCTGTGGGGAACACTCGGCCTGCTTTGCACAAACAACCTTCGGAGGTGCTGGCATGGAGAGAGGTTGGGAAGGGGCAGGGAAAGGATGTTGCCTTTTTAGTTTGCCCACGTTCTGTCTCTGAAACTAGTTTTACATCTGAGCTCTTCTCTTCCCACCCTCCTGTCCATCCAGGAAAATTACTAGCAGTGAACTTGGCATGATGCATCTTTCCAAGCCTGATGTGATATAAACTGTGACTCCTGCTCGTGTGTATTTGTCTGTGAGCACGTCAAATTGGGTTGTCTTTGAGTTTCCATAAGAACTTCCAATTTATTGCTCTTTTCCCCGGTTATCATTCACAGTTTTCTATATATTTAGGAGTCATTGTGACCAATATGTTGGTTTTTTGTTGAGTAGACATGGGGATCTCAGGTTTTAGTTGCCTTGGAGAAGCTGTATGGATAAATCACATCCCCACCTCTCTATTTCCTACTAGTCTAATATATCCAGTTGCAGCTTGCACTAAATGGTACAACCTCAATTTTCCCCTCCCTGAGACAGAAGCAAACAACCCCCAATAGAAAAGAAAAAGGTAATTTGAGAAAGATTTCATCTTAGATGGTTTTGATTAACAGACAGACTTAAAGGACTGTGTGTGTAAAGACTCGCTTCTGGTCATCACAATCTTCTGTAGCAAAGAAACAGAAGCCCTGCTTGTTTAATTTCCAGAAGGTTCTTGGCCTCTGTATTTTTCACAGAGAGATAAATATTTTTTTTTTACTCCATAGTTCTGAAAAATGCTCTGAATGTCTTCCAGAGCTGTGTTTTAGGGACCAGAAAAGTGAGGATTGAGACTCTTGAGAGTAACCTGTAGTTGGGAGACTCAAAAGCATCCTTTGAGAAATGTAGGTGCTCTGCTTCATTTAATTAAATGCAGTACTTAAAGTGAAGGAATTGCCTCTGTGAAGTATCATTTATCTGTCATGGTTTTGTAAAGAAATGAGACAATTTAAAGGTATGCTAATCTTCCCCATTATTCTGAAGCTAAGCTTTCAGTAAGAAAAACTGCCCTTCAAAGGCAAGTGTCATAGTTAACACCTCTTTATAAAAGATAAATGATAATGGAAGAGGAAAACAATTACCATAGTACTTTCAACCACCAGGAAAGCCCTTGTGGATGAGGCAGAGGTTCTTAGTGGAAGATCATAACAGACAATGCATCATAAAACAAACAACCAAGAATGAGGAAAAGCTGAATTTAACAGAAAATTATTTCCTTTTATTTTCATTTCCCTTGACTTATTTTCCTGTGGCAATCAAAATTGATGTCTCTGGCGGAATTAGCATGTTTGTGACTATCTTTTGCTGTCGTAAATGTACTTTTAAAAAGAGATTTAAGGGCCCACCAGAGCTCTGAATCACCCTGTGGGCAATCTTTTCTCTTGCACTATTGACTCTTAGGCAGAGAAACTTTCTCTGGTCCAGGCTGGTTTGATGCCTCTATTGTGTCCTGCTGCGCAATCTTTGAGCTGAAATTTTCAAGAGACCCAGTGGGGATTCCAAATTTTTGGCAAGGATTGGCCATAAAAATACCTTAGACCCATTTGATGTTTCCATCCTTTATGTGTTCCGTTCTCTGTTATCTCAGCACGAGCTGGCAATGGCAGGGGTCAGTCAGAAGACCCAGATCCAACAAAGTGCTCTGGCACGTGATTGCATTTAAACAGAGAATAGGAGTGGCTTCAAACCCTATGAATTAGGAAAAGGGATGATGTTGGTCAAAGCAATGAACCCCAGAGCCTTGGATATGGATGGTGGGTCTGCCACAGCATCCCTACATGACCCTGCAGAACACTGGACCTTGCTGTGCATGCCTGGTGATCAATATTTTCTTTATATCTTAGTGTTTGAGGGATTCAAAAGCAAGTGTTTAGTCTCCTGTGAGCTTTATCAAATTAAATGTTTCAAATTGCAATAAAGCACACAGTTGTTGGGAAGTGTCTGCAGGCAGTAAGTGTTGGCAGCCCAGAAACGCCCCGTGCCCTGGGCTGATCCCCCAGTGTGGGCAACAGGGAGGGGGGGATTCTGCCCCTCAGGTGAGACCCCCCTGCAGAGCTGCTCCAGCCCTGGGGAACAGCACAGCAAGGACATGGAGCTGCTGGAGAGAGTCCAGAGGAGCCACCAAGAGGATCAGAGGGCTGGAGCAGCTCTGCTGGGAGGAAAGGCTGGGAGAGTTGGGATTGTTCAACCTGGAGAAGTCTTTAGGGTGACCCAACTGTGGCCTTCCACTGCCTGAAAGGACCCCACAAGAAAGATGCAGAGGGACTATTTACAAGGAGCTGGAGTGACAGGACAGGAGGGATTGGTTTCATAATGACAGAGTAGGTTTAGATTAGAGATTAGGAGGAAATCCTTGGCTGTGAGGGTGGGGAGGCCCTGGCACTGGTTGCCCAGAGAAGCTGTGGCTGCCCCATCCCTTGATTTGCTCAAGGCCAGGTTGGACAGGGCTTGGAGCAATGTGGGCTAGTGGAAGGTGTCCCTGCTCATGGCACTGGGGTTGAAACAAGATGGTCTTTAATTTCCCTTCCAACTCAGGCCATTCTATGATTCCTCAACCCCTCCAGTTTTCCAGACAGATTAGTGACGTATGGAAATTGGTCTCTATGGTAAAACACAGCCCTGTGGAAGCTGGGGCACAGGCAGGGCTGGCACTCCCTCACAGAGAGTGCTGGAAGTGGTGGGATGTTGACCTGCATCTGGAGATCTTGCCCAGCAAAGCTCATCTGGGGGCAAGCCAGGTGTGCTCCTTGGAAAACTGTGGACCATGTTTGCTTGGATACACCCACCTGCTTAAGTCTCTGCCAGATGTGGAGTATTGTCCCCAGAGAAACAGTCTGGAGGGAACCACAACCCTCTCAGGGTACAGTCCAGCTGCTGCTGTCTCTGCCCACCAACCACAGCCATAGCTGGGATCTTTCCCCCTCCTTAAGCTCCTGCAGGACTCCTGCCTTTGCTTTGTGCCAGCCGAGAGGTACAATAATACAAATAATGTGACAGATTATGGAAATGTGTAAACACTTGTGATTTCCCCCGAGATTTTGCTCAGTGCAGTTCGATGGAGTGACTGAAATGAAGGAATATTGCTCAGTACCCTTAAGCATGTGAGATCTGACCACTAATACATTACCAAGATAATACTTTCTTATCTCATACGTATGCTGGGAAGATTGATTAGTCTTTGCCTGTAAAATGCCGGGAAACTGGGAAATGTTATTTGCCATAAATGCTAAGTACAGCTCTTACTGTGGCATCTGTGACTCAGTTCTTTGGTTTTAAATAAATAAAAACCAATGTCATTAACAACAACAACAAAATTAATGCATAAGGGCTTAGTCAACTGCAGATCTGTAGCTGACAAATTTGACTTGACAAAGCTCAAGCAATTAAAAGCATGAGCTGGAATCCTTGGATCCTCAAACTTCTGAATAGGTCTGAGACCTGGAACTCTGCAGTGCTGAGGACTTTTAGCTTTCCATCTCACTGTTTTTTCTCTCATTTCTTTGCAGCCAGGATTAGTATCATGGCTTTCATCTGGCTGCTCATCTAAACATAAGGATATCCCAAATATGTGAATATTAAGGGTTTCTAAGGATCCCAAAGCAATAAGCAGTAGAAGTCTGTATGTCATCTCATGTACAGAGCTTAAATTTGGAGCAGGGTTGTGTTGCACCCCTTCCCAGCATCAGTAGCCTGGAGGGGGAATGGGATGGGCTGGGAAGGTAAATGACTTTATTTGATTCATGAAGCTTTGGTGAACACCAAGAGAAATGCCCCCAGGAGTGTTTCTTAGGTGGGGAAAGCTGGTGAAAAACCTCTCCATGGAACTTCTCCCTCTGTCTAAGCTGAGATTTGCAGAGAAGGAAAAATCCAGGTGGTCAAACTTCAGTGCAGATCCTGAAGGTCTTATTCTCTGAGATACTGAGCAGCTGGAAAGGACTTTAATCCCTGTGTTCATTCTGAAATGTTCATGTACCACCCACCACTTACTGCTTTCTGTTGGCTTCGTGGAGTTTTGCACTTCTTTGTGTCCTTTACTACCACATCAAACTGTTAAGATATAGTGGATTGTTTTTCCATTTTATTTCCACAAATGAATCGACAGATTCTACACACTCCCTCACGAGGAGATAAGCCCAGCATCTTAATGTGGTATTGATCTGAGCCCTCTGGAATTTGAATTTGCTTGACTTTGTAAAGTTTGCATAGGTAGGATATCTGAACATCAGATGCCTGTCAAGCTGGCGACTGGCCTGTTTGATCTGGCTAACTCATAATTAATTGAGCTGTTAATGTGGGTATTTGATAAGAACACCTGGGGGTGTTTGGCACAAAAGTTGCTGCCGATGCGGAGCTTGACAGATGGATGCTTTCCAAATTTAAATCAGGTAGGTCTTAAACAATGATTTATAGCTGGGGAGAGTGGAATGTAAAGTGATGTGATATTTTCCATGTGAAGCAGTCTGGTCTTTCTTGAAATCAGGATACAGGATGGAAATTATCTGTCTGTTCACAGCCTTCATTTTGGCTGGAACTGCCCTTTCTATTGTGCTTTTAGTGCTGAGTCTCCCTAAGCACTTTGCCATGACAAGCCACAAAATAGTTCAGATTATGGAGGCAACAGAACAGTAATGATGCATGTGGCACCTCAGCAGTGGTTTAGGGGTACACTCGGACACCCCAGGAAAACTGACTGCAAGCCCACAAGGATTTCATCTCCAGGGATAGGAGGAGGGAATATGAAGAGTTCTTGTTCTCCCTGAGTTGCATCCACAGGGATCATCCCTCAGGCACTGTAGCAGCTCTAGAAATGTGTCTTGAAGCACACTGGAAGTGAGCAGCACCTCTTCTCTGCAGTATAACAAGTGGGACTGGAGAAAGAGCATCAGTTTTCATTTAAGGAGCATGGATGGCCGGTGAAACTAAAGCATGCAGGGCTGGAAATGCATGGCATGGTGTGTTTGGTTGCCTCCTTATTGCCTGCCAATGAAGCAACTTTCCATCTCCAAATGCTGATTTGGTTATTGGTGATTTCTTTTGGTGTGAACACCCAGCACAGGAGCGGGCCCAAACAGTGCTGTTATCTCAAAGTTCCTTCTTCCTTCGAAGTCTGGACTTGCTGTTGATTCCTTATCAGCCTGGGCAGGTCTGGCTTAATATGGCAAAAGTCAGAGCTGACTCTGGCCCTTGAACCTGAGCTTGTACTTGATGAAAAGAGAGACCTGACAAGCTCCACACAGACAGCCTTACTCTGTGGGTGGAGGGGAATATACACCAAGAACTTATTATCTTTATATTACATCATTCCCAAACATTTTTAACCTCAGTTGTACTAAGATTGTATGCAGAGCTGATTGAAACACCTGTTTTAACACATTCTTGGCTTGTTTTGCTCCTCGGACTGGAAAATTCCTCTGGGGAATGAATGCCTTGCTTGAGGAGGAGGGTGTAGGGAGCAGGGGTTGTGCAATGCACAGGGAGCACTGCATTCCTTTCTGCACAGGACGTTATATATAACATCACAGCTCCATGGCAAAGCTCACTGGAGGCCAGCTTTGAGGACAGAGGCTTTACTGTTTGCTTTCTGATCAAACTCATCAGATGCTGAGCCACCAGAAACGTTCATTTACTCAGTAAACGTCCTCCCTTTGTGACTGATTGCAGCTGAAGTTAAGCCAGTGCCTGCCCATGCAGTTTTGGACTTTGTGCTGCTGCTGTTCAGAGAGGATCTGAACTAACCACTGAGCCATTGTGAGGCACATGTGAAAGTTGAGTTTCTCTGCCAATCTCTTCTCAATTGCTTTTGTTCATCCTGCCCATATCAGCAAATCAAAGGCAGCAAATTCCACTAGAAAGAGTATTCTTATTTCACAGGAGGTTCTGTTCAGTGTACTCGCCATCAGAGGCACTGCTGTACACCAAGTGACATCAAAAGGGATTGGGGCTTTTGTACTGAATTGGGTTGTATTCAAGTCAAGGCATTTTAAAAATTCATTTCTGTTGCTAAAAGACTGACTCCCTCTTAAGAAAAACACTGCCTGGATAGAAGATGAAATACAGAATAACTAGGCTGGGTATGAGGGGGGACATCTCGGTGTTTCTGGTCCAGCCCTCCCGCTCACAGCAGGGCTAAGCTTGGAGTTAGATGGGATTGCTTAGGGCTTTGTACAGTTGGGGTTTAGTTAACTTTAAGGATGGAGGTTGAGGTCTCCCTGGGCAAATTTGTTCCAGTACTTCCCCTTTTCTAACTGGAATTTTTCTTGCTGCAACCTGTCTGTCTTCTCTTGCTCTTTGTGCATCTAAGAAGAGCTTGACTCCATTGTTCATTTACCCCCATTTTGGTGCTTGAAGGATGACAAGATGTGCCTTTAACCTCCAGGCAGGGCAAACTGAGCCCTCCCCACTGCTCCTTGTACTTCACGTGCCCTGATGTGTGGTCTGTTACCATCCTGGTCCTTCTGCTCTGAACTTGGTCCAGCTCAGCCTCAATTTACTGACCTCTGTAGTTATGTCTGAGACGCATTTCTAGGTTGATATAACTTAAGACTCTCATTCTTTCATTTTGCTAATGCTCAGTTCTGCTCAGGTTATTTGAAACCAGCTGTTGCTGGGAGTAGAAACAGAGAAAAGAGTCGAGTATAGAGGAAAATGTACTCAAACTGTTTGTTCTCATAACTCAGTGCAGGCAGCCCAGGGAGGTGGGTATGAGCTTGCAGAAATACTCTGGGGTTTTGCACGTCTCCAAACACGTACACTGTTCCAGGTTGCTTGTCAAATTCTTATGTTCAATATCCCAAATATCTCTTAATCTGATCAGATCTAGTCTGTAATGTTGACACTCTTATTTCCTCAGGCCCAAACGAGGTCAGTAGCCGTGTATCCTTCTCGGAGACAATCGGGAAATAATTAAAATCTGGAAATCATCATTCAGGCAAGGATGGAAAATATTTTCAATTTCCTAAGTAGCTGTGACAGTTTTCACATGAGTGCTCTCTTTCTTCTGAAACCCCTCGCTTTTCTCTTTGGCCTCTCAGTGTTCTTTGTTTCCCCACAAAAAAAACTATATCCTGGTGGGAAGCAGAGGTAGGACTGGGGGGAGCATATCAGTGAGGCAGGAAGGCAGCCACCTTCTGCCCTGGACATGCTTATCTGTTTTCACCTTCTTGCTTCCTGTAATATCAGTGCTGCAGAATCCTGAAGCTTTTCTCATCATTCCTTATCCACCTCCCACCTTTAGGATGGGGTGGGTTTTGCACTAAGCTGCTCTCAAGGGCTGGAGTCCAGAGGCTGAGTTTAACAGCAGATTAGGGGCTTGCACTGGGGCATAAATGTGGCAACATCCCAAATTCAGGTGTGCTCTGCCACCTGAGGGGCTCAGCCTGGTCAGTCTCACACCACCAGGGACCCACATTCCCATCAGATAACCTGGCACAGGAGACCTGTGTGCAGCAATCAGCCTCGCTGGGGTCTCTGCGTGGCAGCCCCACCACAAGACCCACAGCCACGAGGATCCCACTGGAATCACAGCATACAAAACCCTCAGACTCGATTTAGGGACCTGAACCAAATTTCTATATGTATAACCTTTATTTCTGGCTCTGCTTGCGAAGGGTGGTAGAAGGTGCTGTTATTTTTGGAAGTGACTTGGGCTGTGCAGTTCTGTGGTAGGACTGAAATCCAGATGTCCCTTATTTCAGCTGGAGGCATTTCCATAGAAAAGCTTCTTTAACTTGTCACTGTATTGTAAATTTATTTTAGGGGGTTTAATATTGAAGTCTGTCCAGTATTGGAGTATTGGCAAGAGTGAAATCACATGAATGTGAAATGGAGGAATTTAAACAGTCAAAGGGCACTAAATGAATTTGCTTTCATTCTTCCACTGAAGGAGCTGTTCTCTGTGTTTCTTCCCAGCATTTTGTGCCACACATACATTATAACTTCAGACTCAAGCTACTTAATGCATTCAGGCACTATTTCTAGTTCTTCCTTTTCTTCAGCCCTCAGTGTCTTGCTTGGCTAAAAATCAATTTGTTATTACGTGAATTGCTGCAGGACATAAAGCTGTCTATGTAACTACCCCAATTAATTAATACTTTTGCACTCTACTTTAATCAAGCATAATAGCCAGGCTGTTAAATATGGCCACTCACCAGTATTTTCCAACAGAGCTTGTTTTTTGTGATTAAATTATTGTCACAATCTATCCTTGTGCCATTTCACTCCCTTCGTATTGAAATGAAATGTTCTCAGGGAGAGAGACAGGGAAGGGAGAACAGTGAGGAGATGGAGGGGAGTCTGCATAAGTCTTCTTAATGAACAAACTAGTCCTCAGTGAATGTGCAGCCCAACAGGTGACCCTGAACATGTCTGTGAGGATTTTGGTTTCATTTGATTGTCAATCTCATACAGAAGATCACCAGAGCTATGACATGGGGTCACTTGAAAGGTGTTTTAAGTGTGGTTTGTTCCTTGCAGGACAGATGGAGATACCTGGGTTCTCCATATTCCGTAGGTGACTCTATTTTCATAGACTCATGGAATAGTTTTGGTTGGGACTTTAAAGTTCATCTCAGTTCATCTCATTCCAGCTCCCTGCCATGGGCAGGGACACCTTCCAGTAGCCCAGGTTGCTCCAAGTTCCATGCAACCTGTCCTTGGACACTTCCAGGGATGGAGCAGCCACAGCTTCTCTGGGCAACCTGTGCCAGGGCCACCTCCTCCAGCTTTCTGGATGTGCTAAACCCATAGGTACGTGTGTATGTGCAGAAAACCAAGGCTGCAGAGAGCCTTGGTAGCCTTTGAGCCTGACAAATCAACCACTATTTTAACTCAAGGACTATCTGGAATTCTTGAAAATATAAATTCTATCTTGATCAGCTTTGCCCCAGTTGTTTATTGCTTAAGTCAAGCAAATATTAGGCTAAACTGTAAATATTTATGTATTGCTATTTATTTGCATGCAGATGTGCAGTACAAGAGGTTCTTTACGATTGCTTTTACCTACAGTTCCCAACACTCTTGAGACATTGACTAAGTTTGGACCTGAAGGATTTCTGTTTTGCTAGGCTTTGGTTTCTTATAGTCTTACTGTTTCAGTTCTCTGTCTCTATTGCTGCCATATTAGGAGTAGAAAGAGATGGATGAGATGCACTAGTAAAAAAATAAAGGAGAGAGGAAGGAAGGAGAAGGAATCTAGTAACTGCTTAGAAAAGAAAACCCCAGTTCAATCAAATCCCCAGTGTGTCCAATGTCTCAATTCTCCTTTTGGAAACAAAAAGCAGTTTTGACTTTCAGGAAATTTGGCCTTGGTGCGTTGAAACCCTGAATGAACAAAAAATTGCCGTGAAGCATCATTTTTTCATCTGAAAGACCCTGCTCTGGGCTGGAAAATAACTGAATGGGGAAAGATTCACCTGCTGCAACCTCTGGTGCACGGAGGTTCCCTGTCTGTGCATCCATCCCAGGCGCTCTGAGTCGGTGGTTGTCGCTCCTCACACCTTCCCCAACCACAGATCTCGCCTTAATTAAAAAAAACCGACCTTTTTACTTTCTCAAACGCAGCCTGAGGGGTGTATTTTTTTTTTCCCCTCTCCCAGCAAAGATTGCATAAGGATTGCTAGCACGTGGATGCAGTGCGTGGTGTGCGGCAGCCAAATAATCCTGGATTTAAGAGTCCCTCAGCTCTCATTCACACGCCAGACCGTAACCGCTCTGATTTTCCCCTTTCAGCAGCTGCAATACCCAGGCACAATGGGGTGACTTAAGGTTAAGGATGTCGTTTCAGCTCGGACTTGGAATGTCCTAGCTCGGATGGGCCCCGAGCCAAATCCTTAACATTATTTTAATGTCGTTTTTCTTCTTCGTTTTTATGTTTGCATACGTTTAAAAACAGAGCAGGGGTTACTTATGTCACAGCTGTGCATACTTTCTAAGGCCAATGGATAAATACAGGCTTTATACTCCAAGAGGAAATTTTTTGTAGGACCCAAAATACAAGTTGGTCGGGAGTCTGGTTGGTGGATGAGATTGGCAGCTGTGTCTCCCTCGATTTTGATGGGATTGGGCTGATTTATCTCTGCCAAGGATCTGGCCCTCTGTTCCTCTCTGAGCTCACAACTTTTTTTTTCTGGCTACTTGACATATATTTTTGTTTGTATAGAATTATCTATCTCTTCCCACCCATTTCCTACTTCCTGTCTCTTCAGATTTAGGGTTGAATTTTGCACAGACTGTATCTACTTATCTGATTTTCTTTCCTAAAGGAAAATATTTATTTATTATTAAGCCAAACAAGTGCTGTGTGTTCTGACTTGGTACCCAAGTGGCTGAAATCTCAGCTGAGTGAAGCTTTTCAATTTGTTTACTGGAGTCTTCCCCAGAAACTTGTCTAATTTGTCTTTTTCTGATCAGGATTAATGATGTGCTAAAAGGTGTTTTAGTCTATTTTTCTGGAATTGAAACACTGAGCCAATATCTATAGTATGAAGTGTCAAAGTATGAAAATGCTTTAGGAGAACCTTTGAAACAAATTGCTTTGCCAAATACCAGAGGAAAATATTGGTTTATTTTCTTTGGGTTTGTTGGTTTGGTGTTTGGGTTTTTTTCCTTGTTTTCTTTGTTAAAGAATGGGGATTTTTAGTATTAATGTCTATTTCTTTTTCTTAGTTTTCTTGTTTTTATCTTGGGTAAAAGTTTCAACTTTTTGTTTTTCCTACAATCAGAAACACTTTTAAAACCTGGAAGCCATTTTTTCTACCAAGGCACTCTGGGATTTTAGTAGGGGAAGGTCACGAGAACCTAAAAAACTTCACTTCCAGTTATATACACTAAGTTGCAATGGCAAAAAATAAATGATAATGAGGACAGTTGAAACTTTGTGTGCCTGGACCAAAATTCGAAAGGATCAGTGGAAGGTTTTCCACTGACCTTAATAAGCTTCAGGTCAAGCTTTAGATTGCAAGATGAAATTCATTTTTTTGGCATCCCTCTCCACGCTGAAGCCATCTCATAAGCTTAGGGGCTCAGCAACAGCACATTTCCTTGCTATTTTCCTACTCTGCTTTGCCGTGGATCCCTCTGGAGCAGGAGAGGGGTTTGAACGTGCTGCTCGTTTACAGATGCACAGCGCGATTCCAGCCCGGAGCTCCTACGTGTGGTTCCTCTCCTGCGGGGCCGGGGGGAGATGAAACATTCATGGCTCTGTGGCCCCCGAGTGCAGTTTGCTGCAGAAGTGGGTTTTTTCCCCTGCAGTCACGCCATCCCTGCCGTGCCCAGACTGCTCAGGTGAGCACTAATGCTCAGCCCCAGGACATAATTGCAGCATTTATGGTCAATGTAACTCTGATTTGCCTCTCCTGGCAGATGGATTTCAAAGGCGTCCTCCTTCGTGTTGCTGCGTTCCCGGGGGGTGGGGGGAAAGAAATGTTGCATGCTCAGTTCTTTGGAAATCTGTGTTATTAAAAATACATATTCTGTGTCTCTGAAAGTAAGAAAGGCAGGAAGAGAGCACAAAGCAGCGAGAGGGAGAAAAGTCCTATTCGGAGCACCGGGAGGGTTTGTTCCTTTTGGATGTTTTGTTCACGATGAATTCTCCCTGAGCCAGGGATGCAGAGCCCAGGGAAGCTGCAGTTCTGGGGGCTGGTAATGCCAAATCTCCTATTTTCTCAGGAGAAAGGGGGTAAAGCTTTGAGGGACTCTGTTGGAGAGAGCCAGACGGACATTCTGCATCCTGTCAGGCCACGTGCCTTTGCTCTTTGGGGTTTTACCCTCCCTGCTGCCTGAGCTGCTGCATCTGCTCACATGTGAGGGGCTGAAGCATCCCCGGGCTCAGGGGCAGCAGGAGCCTGGCAGCCTTGCCCTGGCTGGTTAAACCCAGTCTGGTTTCTCAGCTCTGGAGGGTGTTGTCAGTTAGAACATTCCCATTTCCCCCTGTTTTGCTGAGCAATTGTCCTGTGGAAGGGCCAGGGCCGTGGGGCAGGGTGTGCTGCTGATCCAGCAAGAGCACTTGGCTCCTGCCAGCCTGTGTCTCCAGAGCTGCTGGGACTCTCTGAGCTGACTGGCAGTTCTCACAGTAGCTTTCTTTCTCCACATGCTTTAGTAAAATGCACCAAAACTTGTATTTTGAGTGCCGAGCTGTGTGCTGGGAGCTGCACTGTTTACAGGTGTGATGTGAAATTCCATAGTGGGGGTCCCTAACCTGAGGGTCCTGCTCTCTCTGGCAGGCAGACTAGAATATCATTGCTTTTTAATGGATATATTGGTCATAGATGTGGCTCCTGTCCAGCACCCAGTACCTTCAGAGGAGGGGACATCCAGTTGATCAGAGGAATGGAGCATCTTTCCTATGAGGAAAGGCTGAGAGAATTGGGATTGGTCAGCCTGGAGAAGAGAAAGCTTTGGGGTGACCTAATTGTGGCCTTCCACAGCCTGAAAGGACCCCACAAGAAAGATGCAGAGGGATTATTTACAAGGAGCTGGAGTGACAGGACAGGATGGATTGGTTTCATAATGACAGAGTAGGTTTAGATTAGAGATTAGGAAGAAATCTTTGGCTGTGAGGGTGGTGAGGCCCTGGTACAGGTTGCCCAGAGAAGCTGTGGCTGCCCCCTCCATGGAAATGTCCAAGGCCAGGTTGGACAGGGCTTGGAGCAACCTGGGCTGGTGGAAGGTGTCCCTGCTCATGGCAGGGGGTGGGACTGGATGATCTTCAAGTTCCCTTCCAGCCCAGACCATCCTATGGTTCTATCTTGTGTAAAGCTTTCAGTGTCTTGACCCACCAAATGACTTCAGAGGTGTGTGAGAGCTGGATGTAGAGTTTTGTCTTTTCTACACACAGCTGCACGTTCACACCTGTCCTTGGAGGTCAGTTCTTATCTCTTGTGCAGCCACTTCAGCAGCTCTCAGCAGTGATCCCAGCTGCTGTGTGGATCTTGTATCACACTTGCCACAAAACCCAAGGAGTAGTCAAAGCAAAAACAACCCAAAATGAGCATCATGAAACCTTTACGAAGGTTTGCCCTTTGACTTCAAGGAATTGAAGCTGCAGTTCTTCCCAATGAAAACATCCGACACTCAGCAATTTTTCCCACAAAATGAAACGTTTGTGTTTGGAAAAGTGTTTTAGAATCACTGAGCTTGGAAAAGACCTTTAAGATCATCAAGTCCAACCATCAGCCCAGCACCACTACTCAAAAGAAAACTGTTTAATCTGAAAAATAATTTCAGCAATCTCTGGTATAATACAAACTTCACTCTGCAGTAACCTGAATATATACTGGGAGCTAAGAATTCTTATTATTTGTTTCCCTGAGAATGCTGCATGTTTGTTGAAAAATAAACAGCAGTCTGTTATACCAATGCAGACAACAATCTTTGTCCAACCCTGCAGCAGGGGTGGGTTTGAATCCTGAAAGATTGGTGCATTGTTGGCTTTTATCTGTTTCAGAGCCTTGCTCTTTAGTCTGAATAAACAAAGCCACTGGTGATGTGAGAATCAAACAGAAAAACCATCAGTGATATGAGAATTTTGCTTGTGAATAGTGGGATCCAGGACCAAAATCTGTGTCATTGCATCCCACTTTAGGAGGGGACTTGAGCTGTTAGAACTGACTGGCTTTTTCCACACCATATGGTTTGTGGGAGTGGGAAAAAGTAAGTTACAGACATTGTCTGGTGAAATTATTGCTTCTCTTAGGCAAAAGAAATTAATCCTAATTTACTGAATTCCACAGCAGTTCTCTTGCTGAAACAACCACACTTGTGATGGGCACAGTTTGAGCTGTTGGTAGAAATTGAAACTATGTCCAAAAGCTCGTGGCTGTAACTGCGAAGGAAAAATTAAAAACATGAATTACTTGGCTTAAAATCCTTTAGCAGAGAACAGTTATGGAGTTACATTTGCTGTGGGACAGACACGTTCCACTCAGGTAGCTCCTGGAGCAAAGGGGTTTGTGGTAGGAACAGTCAGGAACCAGGAATAAATCCTGTCCTCAAGTGAACTAAAAAGCACCGTCCCAAATCAATCTCCAGCGTCACTTTTGACTTGAGGAAGCAGGACCCAAGGACACACTGCAGATACTTCAAACAGGGCAATTTCAAATGTAAATTGTTTTAGTTGCAGTTCTTCGAGACTGCTGAACTGTATCATGAATTAAATCCAAGCCTGAACCAATACTGGGAAAGAATAATATGAATATTTCTAAATATGAAGTAGTGTCATTATTCTCTTAAACAGTAGCAAACAAAAAGTATAATTACTGTGGCAATACATTTTTTTTTCTTAAATGCTTTTTTAGTAGTGGTGAAAAGTGCCAATCATCTGCTAAACTAGACAAGTCTTTTTCACAGAATCTGGTCAGATTTATGGCTATGGAGGGAATATTTGACTTGATGATTGAATAAATAACACCAGCAAACTTGCTGTCATTGTAGTCCTGATCAAAACCTCAGCATTTTCCAAGAAGGGAGGCAGATGGACTCACCCAGAGCTCCATCCATTTGCATCAGTGATGGAAATGTATCAGAGTCAGAAGTTCAGTGGATAGAGAAATAATTCACTTCTTTTTTTAACCAACAATAAAGTCATTCAGCTGAAGTGGAGACAAGTCATATCTGATATCATATTTTTATATCCTTTTTGCTTATTATAATTTATTTTTTTACAGATTGGTATTGCTCAGAGAAATATGATGCATTCTTCTGAAATTAAATTTGAATCTGTATCAAGGCAACTTAATCCCACTTGGAGCTGGTGGATAAAGGAGCAAATGCAACCCTCCATAATTCCCTTGCTCATAGCTGGCTTTTCCTCACGCACAATAATTTGAAACAAAATCACTTTCTCTAATGAGAGACTATAAATTACTCCTTTAATGAGACATTTGAAGAGTTAAATTCCCATGTTTCTCTTATCTGTAAGCCCTGGTACCTCAAGGGATGGGGAAAGATCCATCGTGCTGAGTTTCTGTGTTAAAATATCTCTCAGTATTAAGATGATTATTACAATATCATTAAGTCCCAGATGGGAATCTGGCCTTTGGTATGCTGAGTATTGTTTTCATCTAACGTTGAGAGTCTTAAAATGCTTAGAATTGAAACAAAAATTGGGAGGGGAACTTGGAACTGCCCAAAACCAGAGAGCAATGTGGTGACATAGTTTCTCACAGTTCCTCCTACGCTGTTCCTGCAAGTGCACTGCTTTGTGTTGCAGTAAGTTATTTTTCATATAGATATTGACATCTGCATTCTCTCTTGGAAAAAAAAAAACAAACCAGTAACTAGCAAGAAAAAAAAAAAAAACTTGGAAAGGATCACTTGTTTCCTTATATAACTAGCAGGTTGTAATGTGGTATAAAGAAGACAGGATCAAAACCCCGAAAGTCACAGAATCATGGAATGGTTTGGGTTGGAAGGGAACTGAAAGATCATCGAATTCAAACCCCTGCCATGGGCAGGGACACCTTTCACTAGCCCAGGTTACTCCAACCTGGCCTTGGACACTTCCATGGATGGGGCAGCCACAGCTTCTCTGGGCAACCTGTACCAGGGCCTCCCCACCCTCACAGGGGAGGATTTCTTCCCGATATCCCATCTAATACTACTCTGTGTGAAGCCATTGCCCCTTGTCCTGTCACTCCAGGCCCTCAGACAGGCCCTGACCAGGGCAAACCCGGAGTTTGTGGGTGCTGGAATGTTGCTGTGCTCTGGTGAGGACATGGACAGCATTTGTCTACAAGATCTTTGTCAGATCCTTGAAGAGGGGCCACGTGGCACTTGGGGCCAGAGAGGCATCTGTAAGGAGCCACTGTGCACAATTATTTATTTCTATATGTGTTTGTATACAAAATGCATAGCACTCCATGTATTGATCCTGCAGATGCTCTACTGGCTTAGCCCAGTGTGTTCTCTGCAATGCAATGAGGCTTTGGGTGTGATGACTGGGTTATTCTTCTCAAGAAAGGCATTTTATTTCATTTATTCTCTGTAAACTGTCCAGTCGTTGCTCTGACAGCAAGACAATTTAAGGTATCAGCATATTTATAAACCAGTGTTTGTTCTATGTATCACTTGTGGTTAGAATCAAATTTAACACCAGTCCTTTGCCTCTTCCAAGACCAGCCCAAGGCAGAGCTGTCTCAGCAGACATTAAGAATGTGTCTTCTTTTCAGGAGATATGTTCTTTGTGAGGTGGACTTTCATTTATTATGTACTTATACAGCACTTAGCATCATGAAAATCCTGATCAGATTGATTTCTAGGACGGGGCTGAAAGAAATGTTATGCAATAACAGTCATTGTCCCTCCTTGCCTTTCAGACACTTCAGAATTTAAGCAGACTACATTCTTAAAAGAGGACTAATTAAATAGAGTTGTTCTGCACAGAGAACCAGTGTTTCTCAAATGCTTTCAAAACCATAAAACAATCTGTGAGTAGCCAACAAAAAAATGTTAACAATGGCCAAATCAAACAGTGATTCAGAATTAGAAGTCATAAAAACCATGTATGCATTAATCACAGAGCTCTGGTATGAATATTAATAGCAACTGAGAGCTGTGAAATAACTGGTTTAGCTTAATTTTAAGCAGTAATTAAACATTTATTAGAACATAACTCTATAAATACTTTATAGATAAAAAGCTGTAATAAGGGCTAAGCTGGATCAAAGTGGGGGCTATTAGTGCCAGTTCTTTTGAGTTAGATGTGTCACCAGTAGGACTCAGATTGGTGTGAAAATATGATTTAGGAAACCATATTTGCAATATCTCCAAAAGTGCTGTATCTTGCAGTCAGGTCCTTGCAATGCCAGACTTTCAGATATTTGGGAGAAGGTTAAATTTTCAAACTACTGCTGCACTTACCTGAATGATCTCTGCACTCAGGTTATATCAGGATATTTTCTTTCTGCCCTAACCCAACTCTCAAGAAATTACTTGTGGCCAAGATCTGGTGCAAGAGATAAATGATGGCTGCTCAGAATGGATGGTTTAATGGCTAATTTGCTCCTCACCTTCGAATCCATGAAAAATCCCAAAGAAATGCCAAAAAATGTGAGCCAAACATTGTCTAGTGTTGTTTAGGTTTATGAATCTACTGAAAACAGAATTTTTACTGGTTTTGCAGACACTGAATGTTTTTTAATCTGCAGAAAAATAGGCCTAAGCACTTCTACTGTGCCAAGTATAAATCATCATCTCTTTCTACTTCTGTTTATTGTTATGTTAAATAATTTTGCTTGATTTTATATTTTAATGTTGATATATCAGAAATAGGGACAGCAGCTTGGGGAATAGATGGAAATGACCTGTGAAGTTAAATAAAATTAAAAAGTGGAAAGATTTTAAGTGACTGGTAGAAAATACTGGCAGGGGGGCTGGTAGCCCTTCTCTGATTGCAGCAGCAAAGGCCCTTTTCCAGCAATTGAACTCATCCAGGATAATGGTCAGATGAAATGACCTAATATTCCTTTTAACCTGAATTCCTGTACCTTTTACTGACACATTGTAGGGTTCTTTCTGCAGCGTTTCCTAATGAGCTGTGAGAATGCAAAGGGTGCAAATGATTCTTACTCGACCTCGTTGGCCTGAATTCGTGTTCTGTGGGGGTCAGGCCTCTGCTTCGTTTCAGGAACTGCTCAATAACAGTTTTAGTAATTCACTGCTGTGAAAAGATGATTTAGTGTTTCAAACAAAAACACCTTGTCCTTAAAATGCACTGGATACCTCTTTCTTTTTTTTTTTTTTTTTTTTTTTTTTTGGACAGCATGTGATTCCAGGGCTCAAAGGCTCGCTTTAGGAAGCAAGGGATTTTGACATGAGGGATTGCATACCCAGAAGTTCTTCTGCATCTTGAAAATCTCAGCTTAAACATCTGCTGGCATATACATGGAGCCAGGAGAAAATGTGTTTTGTTTTGCAGAGCTTGCACATGAGCCTGAACCATGGCCAGTGGAGAGCTTGGACGGGGGATGTTTGCAGCATGAGCTAGGGATGGGACGAGGGGAACAGGAGTTTCTGAGCAGCAAAACAATTTTCCTTCGTGGTTTGATGCTTTATCAACAGAGAGATTGGATGGTGTGGGAGTTACCTTGGAAAAAATGTGTTAAATCAAAATTCTACCTCTGTGTTGCAGAAGGGTCTTTAGAAATGTCAGACTTAGTCCCAATGTCCCAACTGAGCTCCAGAAGGCATAAACTGCATTTGTACCATGTGCAATTTTCAGTGGATGTGGATAAACTTAATCTGTTTTGCTGTGCCTGAGAAGCTGCTGCACTTGACCTTTGTGGTAACAACATTTTGATGGCAAAATGTTAAAGATGTTCCACGGGGGTCCTTCCAGATAGAAATGCCATTGAAATGTATTCTTTACATTAGATTTATGTATAACCTGGCTGACATGATAGTAGAGGAGAAGTGGATCCTCAGGAGATGCAAATTAGTGAATGCCCATTTCTGTCTGCCAAGAATCTGTCCAGGATGTCTTCAGTTGTGTTGTTCAAGTTGTAATCAGACAGGAGCTTCCAAGGTCTCTTTGTCAAGCACTTGGTTCTTTGTTTAAACCATCTTTTGAATCCAGAAGAGGTTTCCTTTGCTGGCCTTACCTTGAAAATTGTTCATTCCTCTCTCTCTGCCCTGTCAGGCTGTTCTTGTCCCCTGCGCTGCTCTGTCAAGCACAGAGCAGGTTTTGTTTTCTGAAGGATGCAAAATCCTTGTCAGGAGACAGACAACCTGGCAACATCCTACAGCAAGGCTGGTTGTCATCCTCCCAGGACAGAGAGAGGAGAAATCAGAATCACAGAATTGTTCAGGTTGGAAGAGACCTCCAAGGACGTGGAGTCCAACCTTTGACCAACCACCAGATTGTGGCACCACAGCACCAAGGCTGCCAGAGCTCAAGAAGTGTTTGGACGATGCCCTCGGGCACATGGTGGGATTATTGGGGTGTCCTGTGGAGGACCAGGAGCTGGGCTTTGATGATCCTTGTGGGTCCCTTCCAGCTCAGGACGTTCTGTGATTCTGTGATGTCACTGAGTGCAACATCCAGCTTTTTCTTGAACATCTCCAGAGGTGGGGACTCCACCACCTCCCTGGGCAGCCCCTTCCAATGCCTGACCACCATTCCCAGGAAGAAATTCCTTCTGATGTTCAATCTCACCCTCCCCTGGCACAGCTTGAGGCCATTCCTTCTCCTCCTGTCCCTTGTTCTCTGGGAGCACAGCCCAACCCCCCCGGCTTCCCCCTCCTGTCAGGGAGTTGCAGAGAGTGAGAAGGTCCCCCCTGAGCCTCCTTTTCTCCAGGCTGAGCCCCCCCAAGCTGCTCCTCATGGGACTGACTCTCCAGAGCTTTGTCCAGGGAAGTGCTGGCTGTCTGGAACTTCCCAAAATGCCTAGTGCAGGTCTCCTAAAAACCCTTTTGAGAGTGTTTTATTGATAAGCCACTGGTTTACACTGTTTGAATAACTTATTGCAAATAAAAGCCAGTGAGAACTGAAAGGTCATGTAGGCTGCAAAACCCAGCTTAAGAAGAGCTCTTCCTCTGCCTACAGAGGCAGAACTGGCTTGGAAAATTTTCAGTAAAAATATTAATATCTTCATGAACAGGAATAATCTGGATTTTTCCAAATTTCTCATGAGAAGGGCTCTGTTTTTTATAGATATTCTTTTATCCAACAACAAAGAATTCTATATTATGTAATAGCTTAAATTAAACTAAATATAGAGAAAGAAACATCAAGTAAAAACCATCTAAAGCAAAACAGGATATCTTTAAACTTTAAAAGGACAGCATTCCACTTTACCCAAACTGCTGTTTCTCCCTTTCTTCATTAACTTTTTGCTCCATAGAAACTTTCTGCAATTGCAACTTTTTTTGGTCAGGTTTGGGCACGGAGGTGGAAGAAATCCTTGAAATCTTTTCTGCTCAGAGCTTAAAGTAAGAGAGGAATCACTCTGGATTGCAGAAAGGAGGCAGGTAGGACATGTCCACTGCTAAAATACTCTACAAAGTCTGTCTTTGTATCAATACAAAGAGAAATAACTTCCCTCTCGCCCCTGATGCTCGTTCATCCTCTGTATTTCCACAACTGCAGTTTTATTTGTGTTTTAACTCGATGAACTGTTGTTACAATTAGTTCTTAAGGTTTCCTGTGGAAGTTCCTTCATTCTGAGGTCAGAAAAGCTTCTCTCTGCTGAAAAGTTTCTGAGGGAAGGGGAGGCAGCAAAGCAGGGAACTCGTTAGCAAAGCTGGTCTATGCTCTGGATTGATTTTGTTTTCTCTAATGGCTTGGTCATAACAGTTGCACTCTAATTTTTGCACAGGGTTGTGCACATTTCAGGTAATGTAAATATATACATTGGCATGCTTATTAGCTCTGCTGTTTAAGTTGGGGATATTTGATAGTGTATAATAAAACCAAGTGGTCCTGTATACCATTTGTCATGCTGAGCTTGGACTCATCTCTTTGTACTCCCACTCCACCCTTTCCAACTTCATTATATTCCAAATGCTCCTCCTCGCTTGGAGCAAAATCAATCCTCGTTCTGCATTGGGTGGAAGAGGAGAAATCTGTGCTGGGATTTTCCTCAATGCACAGAGCTGTGTGCAGACTTAATACTTGCTTAAATGATAAGTGTGGGGCTTCCCCAGGGTGGGAACATTGGAAGACAGCTGAGGTCATGGTCACAGCCTCAGCCCCCGTGTATTAAACTGCAGAAAGAAGGAGAAATATGAGAGGGCCCTTTTGCACTTATCAGGAAAGGATACTACTGTGAATGCTGCTTCCCTGAGCCTCCACACACTGCAGGCAAAGGAGTAAATCCCTGCAGCTCTGAGAAGTGATTTTTTTGTTTGTTTGTTTAATCATCCCTTCATTCCAAAGCACCAGTTTCTCCCCGTTGGCCCCATCTGTGTTTCCCTTGCTGAGGGCCTGGCCTGTGTCACTGGCTGAATGCATCAAGTCTGTGTTGGAGTGTAGAGGGTGTATTTTCTGAGGATTAAAGTCATTTTGTGGTGTTTAGGGATGGGATTTTATTCCAGCACCTTCCTCAGTGGCATTGGAACAGGGTGCTCAGGACAGTGCTGGAGTTGCTGTCCCAAGAAGTGTCCCAGGTCTGGGGATGTGACCCTTGGAGACACACTTAGGTGATGATTACAGTGGTGTTGGGTTCACCCTTGGACCTGATGATCTTGGAGGTCTTTTCCAACCTAAATGAGTCCATGATTTACACCCACAGGACCTCAGAGAGGTTAAAAAATGTGGTTTTCTAATTCCACTGGGAGTCAGGTGCTGATTTACCTGTAGAACCTGCACAGATGCTGTGCCAGTCATGAAGCAGAGATAGGAGAAGCCTCAGTATAAATTTTGAAGGACTTTGGTCCCCAGACTGTCTGTCTGGCAGGAGTTTATCCTGCACAGGAGAAAAGATGCCCCAGAGACCATCTTCCTGCTGTTGTACTCCCAGTGTGGGGAGATGATTGGAGTGTTCATTGTTCTCAGGGGTGTCCTTGGCCCTCCTCACCCCCTTCTCTCCCCCCAAAGACCAATGGCTCAAGCAAACCCTCAGAGTTTTCCTCTGAAGCTCTTGAAATTATCTCACGTTGCCAAAAGACAGGATTTGCTGACAGTCAGAATCCTATTGGCAAACCTAGGTGGATTTATGATCTTGGGTGGAAACCAATTTGAACTATAATTTTACATGAATCTGATCCCTCTCCTGAGCCAGGCAAAACTTCGTGATTTTGGCTGATTTTTCACACTCAGCTTTTGAGCACTTCTGTTCTCATTTGAGCTGAAGATGCAACTCTGGGGCCATGATCCCAAGCAAACACTGTCATATTGTGACATTTGGGATAACACTGGATGGATGTTTAATGGGCAATTCATTACAATACCTTTTGCCACACGATTTAAAAAGAGGAGGAAGCTCTGCTTCTTTCCCCAATTTTTCATCCTTCCTGCTGCTGTAAAAAGATGTAAAAACTTCAAGCTGTAAAACTTCAAGCCTGTGCAAATAGATATACCTTTGTTCCCTATTTCTTGATGTCTTTATAGGTTGGATGTCTTGATGTCTCCTGCTTGGTTGCCTTTTCCCCACAGGAGCACCTCAAGGGTCACACATTTGCTCCACAATATAAACTGAGGAACATGTTTAAAGCATCTGCCACCATCTCATGTTATGATGACAATTGTTATAATGATTAAAAGCTTTGCAATGTTACCTCCCCTACTCCTCTTAGTAGGAAAAAAACCACCTCATTTGACCTTTTCTGGGTTCAGTTTCTGTTGCTTCAAGAGTTTCAAGAAGATGGACCAGGCTCTGCTTGGGGGGCCCAGCAATGGGACAAGAGGCAAAGGGTTGCTGTTGCTCAGGAAGTTCCACCTGAATATGAGGAAGAACTTTTGCTGTGCAGTGATTGAACAGAGACCAGAGAGGGAGTGGAGTTTCCCTCCCTGCAGATATTCCAGAACCATCTGGACACAGTCCTGTGCCATGTGCTCTGGGATAACCCTGCTTTTACAGAGAGGTGGCACCAGATGCCCCACTGTGTTCCCTTCCCACCTGACCCATTTTGTGATTCTGCTGCTCCAGAGGCTCGGTGTGAACATGGAAAATCCCTCGGGGGTTGCCCCCATGCAGGCAGAGGGGCTCAGTGGGTGCAGTCAAGTTGCTTGCAGATTGTCTTCATGCTGCAGCCACTGTTTGTAAACAGGAATACACAGAATGGGCTGAGAAATCAGCTCCAAAACAACAGGCATTGTTTGTGTGCTGAGTAACTCTAGTGCTCCATTAGGATCTGGGAAAAAAAACATGTTGTGTCCAGATGAATGTAAAACCAGACTATACCCTGCCAAAAACTCCAACTGATACCTTGGGAAGTTCTGGAAAGTTAATTTTTTTCCCCATATTTGATTTAACTTGTGAGAGAAGATTTATTTATTTATTTATTTTAATTTAGCAAACTAATGAGAAAGGTTATAAAAAATAATATCAAGTGATTGCTGGCTGGGTGCAACTCTCACTGTCATGTCAGGAATGCAACAGGGGTGTGTTCACACTGCTCAGGGCTGAGCCCTGTTGCATTTTCAGTGGGCAAAGATGGGTTTAGGCTTGATGTGCTGTGAAAGTCCTGCCATGAGCCATCAGAGTTTCTACTATCCCATCAGGGGCTGTGAGGAGGATGCATAAAGGACAATGCCCCAGCATGTCCCCTCATCAGCAGGTGACACTTGTGGTCTGATTTGACAAGGTGTCAAGAAGCAAAAATAACTTGTGTGATGTCTGATGGTGTAATGGGAGCCCACTGGTACCTTGTGGGGTACTTTTTATATATTTTAGATAGATAGATAGATACTGATAGAAATTAGGCTGTGGTGCACCTGGCTGGGTCCAGAGGATCTGCAGATGACCTGTGGCAAGAATGCAGATTCTTACAAGTCACTCAGTTTTCATCTCCTCTACTCCCTGTAACATGATAAAACTTCTCTCAAAATTTCACCCCTATCCATAACTCCTGTAGGTATTTGGGCTCTGTCCCCACCTTGCTCCCACATCTCTGGATGTCAGTTGTTTTCTGCCTGAGCTGCACCTACAAGAGCTCTTTCCTCAGCTGCCTTGGGGGCTTCAGAGCCACTCAAGGTCAGTGACCAAGGCAAGGACAGCAGCAGTATTGTTTGTCATCTGAGGAAAGCACTTCAGTTGCTAAATGGATTTGAGTCGAGTTTGTTTTTTATCATCCTGAAATAACCACTGCTCAAACAATTGTAATTCTTCTGATGTCTTTCTGGAAAACATTTGGCTTGTTTGGCAGTGCAGTGTTGTGTAAATAAATATGTACCAAGCATCAAAGTCAAGGAGGGGAGGGCGAGTTCTCAAATAATTATGTAAATAAATCCACATAGCACGCTCTGATATTGGCTGCCACATGCATTTATATTAATCAGTATGGACATTACTGACAAGTGAATCTATTCTGCTTCGTTCTCCTGAAGGTTTCCAAATTAATGCTTCGTTTTGCTCCGTGTTTTGCTGTAAGGGATGCAGCAGGAATCCAAGGCTGGCTTATCTCAGCATCCCCTTCAGGTGTCTCTGGGAGGCTGAGACCAATCAAACTCTGCATAAATAAGAGCACTCGGCATGAGAGAGTTTACAAGCTCCATCCAGCACTTAAAAAACCCACATTGGGAAAAAGTAAATACTCTCATTTGCTGGAATGGCCTTTATTTGTCGATCTCATCTTGACCTCTTTGGGGAGGCTAAAGGACGTTCAGTGACTATAAAGTGCTGAGACTTTTTGTGTAGAGCCCCAGATGCACTTTTTCGATGCTCCATTGACAGCAGCTGCAATTGAGCCAACTTGAGTGGCTCTCCATTTTTCTTTATCCAAATAACTCATTTGTTTGTCCAGGGTTTGGCATCCAGGCTTAATCACAGAATAAGTGAGAAAAAACAGTTGCTCTTGCTGCTTCTGTGATCTTTTCCCTCTGAACCATTAAGCCATTGAAGTGTATTTTAAGAAGATGGTAAATCTTTCAGTTTGGTGGTGCACAGGCTGCCTAAACTGTGAGGCTGGATCCTCAGGGAGGGTCCCACCAAACCTGGGGCTGATCACCTCTGTCCTTTAGGAAGAGGAGGACATGAGCAATGTGGCAGGAGGTGAAGGTGATAAGGAATAAGGTGTGAGGATGCTCTTTTAGAAAGCATGGAAATAATGAAAACAGCAGTTGGAGGTGATGTTTTACCTTTGTGAAGTTTGAATTATGTTGTTAAAGCCATAAAGGTCAGAGCGAGGAGCAGGAGATGGAGGAGGAAAGTATTGTTACTGTCTTCTCACTCAGAGTACTGGAAAACAGGAGCTTAACTCATGTCTAGGGCGCAAAATGACAGTAAATGAGAGTGAGATGAGCTGAGTATCTCACTGATCTTTAATTAGAGATGTTGCTCTCTTGGAGAGGCAAACTGCTGCAGTCCCAATGAATGTCTGGGTGACTGCAGAGACAGGAAATCAGTGGGGCAGGAGGTGTCACTTTGGGACCACACTTTGCTGGAGTTTACCCATCTTTTCTTTTCTTTATGGCAGGTTCCAGGTAACACATGGGCTTGCTGGTTACATTACAGCTGCTGAGATTATTTGCATTAGAGTGGGGTAGGTGTAACAACTCTTCAAACTGTAGTGCGGATCCCCATGGTTCAGTTTTTAATTGATACCGAATAGTTTGAGAAAGACCATGTGTTATTTTCAATTCTTGGTGTGAGAATACACAGATTCCTTTCATTCATGCTCTTGGTTGTTCTCTTTGCTGTGGATGGGGATCTGTGTTTCCATTGTACCCTGGAGGTGAGCAAATTCCCTTCCAGTGCCTGAAGGTGCTGCAGGGAAGCTGGAGAGCAGCTCTACATCAGGGAATGTAGTGACAGGAAAAGAAGCAGTGGATTCAAACAGAAAGAGGGGAACTTTATGTTAGATAGCAACCTGGGCTAGTGGAAGGTGTCACTGCCTGTGGCAGGGAGTGGAACTTCAGGAATTTTAAGTTCCCTTCCAACCCAAACCATTCTGGGCTTCTCTGATTTAAATGTGCACTGCGTGCATTGTTAACATTCCCTGCACCTCCATTTGTTCAGATGCTCAGCAGGAATAACACTGGTAAATTGATTAATTACATCAATTATCTTAGGGTTTTTGTTTCCCCTCTCTGTGCTTGCACAATTTACTTCAAATACCAGTGTTCAGAATCACAGTGACTGAGTTAAAGGCAGGAATGATTCTTTCTTTGTGGAGGGATCTCCTCTGGCCAGAGCACGACATGGTGTCAGTTTGAAGCTGTTCTGTGCCTAAGAAATGGCTTTGGCAAATCCTGCACCTTTACAGTGCCATATATTGGTGACTGAACTGCTCAGGTGTTCCCAGAATCACCTCTTACTGCTTCTTTACCCCCTGTTCTTTCACTCCTCCTCCTTGCTGCATTTTATGAAGCATGTAAATAAATGTGTTTATTGATTATGTGCCATTTGCGAAGGTGGTAAAGAAAAAATGGGTGGTTTTATACGGTGAAAAAATCACAGCAAAACTTGAATAAGTAGCTTTCAGGAAAGTGAGGTAACAGACACACTGCAAGAATTGGGAGAAGATAACTCCTGAGAGGGTGAGCTGAGGGAAAAGTGAGTTAAGGAAGGCTGGCAGAGCCTTAGGGAGCCTTAAGGCCACAAGTTCAAACCATCCCATTCAGAAAGTATAGTAGGGGACTAAATGGGTTTAATCGTGAGCTCATCGCTGACCTTAAAGGCAAGAAAGAAATATGCAATAAGAGGAAAGTGGGTCAGGCTCCCAGAATGGGAACAGAAGTGTAGAGGGAGCATAGACAGAATCAGAAAGGCCAAAGAACTAAATAAAGATACAACATTTAAGAACCATAGGCAGTAAGTGGCTGCAGTTCTCTATCTCCCTTCCAGGAGGCTGCTCTGCTGTACAGCAGGGAAAGGAACCCATCAACACATCAGCACCACAGATAATTGTTTAATGTCTTTTTTTCACAGGAAGTTCAACGCTAATTAGATGATTTCTGTAATTAGGACTAGTTATAAAAGCACTAAGGTCCCAAGCTAGATGTGGGAAAATGGGTTAGGGCCGACCTGGGTAATTTAGGTGTTTTCAAATGGGTTGGAAATAAGAATTTAATTTTAGAACACTTACCAAAAAAAAAAAAAGGTATTTCAGTGCTGCAAGTGGGGTTAACTTGCAAAGGAGAGAATCAGAAGCCTGTGAAAAGACTAGCACAGTGAGTGTTCCTAAAAAAAGAAGAAAGAAGAGGAGTTGGGGAGCTAGAGAGCCACCAACTTAACATCGATTTTGGAAAAAGTACATGAACAAGTAGTCCAGCAACCTTTTTAAAACACCTACAAGCTGACAGGGGTAAGACGAACGTGCCAAAAGTCTCATCAAACCCATCTAATTTCCTTGTGCAGGGCAGCAATAGGGCTTGTGGACAGAGGAGCAGCAGCAGATTTCTGTGTTGAGATTTCAGTCTGGGCTTTGGCAGCGTCTCAGTGACATCATAAGTTACAGAAACATTGTCTTAGTCAGTCTAAGATCTTAATTACTTTCAGGAGGGCCATTGTCTCTTTATTGATTAGAGTGGGGATCTAGAAGGCTTACCCTGGGCTTTGACTCCTGGACTTTCTACTTAAAGGCTTCAGGAAGTGTATAAAGGAAGATGGGATGAATCTAGGCCAGTGTTTAGTGCTGTCACTTAAAAGAAGTCCATGGAATTTCCAGCAGAACCATGAGTGGAGGTTTCCTCATTCTCAGTCCTAGAGATAAGGTGCTGAATTCTCCCCAGAGGAGAGGGACCCTCGCCTCTGGTTGTTCTGTGCTTGCCTTGCTGACAGTGGGTTGGGAGAGTAGATGTTTATTTGTTAATAGGAGTTGTCTGTACCAGCTTCTTTGGAGGTGCCAACAGCTCCACAGGATGCAAGGAACAGGGAATGAAGCCACTGTTGGATTAGGGATCTGGGATGACACCGAGCTGTGAGCTCCTCCATCCAACTTTTACAAGTGCCCTGACTTGCACTCTTGCTGAATTCAGCCTTGTGCTGCCTCTTGTGCCCCAGCAACCCCGAGCAATAGCCTGCTTATTCAGTCTTACAATCAGGCCTAATTGCAAACCAGGCCCAGTGGTCAAAGGACAAGAGTATTACAAATGCCAAATATTTGTGAGAAGCCAGCCTGTCCCAGGGAGGGACAGCTGCTCCTAATTTTCCTGAGAGAATCATATTTTAAAGCTTAAAAATACAATAATTTTTGTGCATAGCAGGGCAGCTACTCCCTACCCAGAAGGGTTTAGTATTTGTGTGCCTTGGCCTGCCAGCCGTGAGAGGGGAAGAATACTTGTCTGCTCAAAAGGCAACTTTGAGACATGTTAAATTATTTCAAAATATGCCTTTGAGGCCTTCAGAAGAAAACTGCTGAATTGTGCTCAGCTTTTAGATCCTGGATGCTGTGACAGGTTAGCAGTGCCCAACCTGAATTAAGCCAGGTCTTACAGTGCACAGGGACCTCAGTGCACCTCCCAGCAAAACACAGGAAGGTGAAGACAGTGGATGTTTCACTCAGTCTGGGGTTGGAGGAACCATTAAAGAAGGCACAAGTTCCTAAAAACTGAGGCTGCCTTCAGAGACAAGGGAGGAAGGAAGAGTCCAGCTGGGCTGATGGAACAGCCTGAACCCAGGAGGGTTGGGAAGGACCAGAGCTGGAGCTGTTGGTAGCACAGCTAAAAGCTGTGGCTGTGATTATTAAGGGGATATCCTTGGGCAGCAGGGCAGGGGGGGACTCTGCCCCTCTGCCCCCTCAGGTGAGACCCCCCTGCAGAGCTGCTCCAGCCCTGGGGAACAGCACAGCAAGGACATGGAGCTGCTGGAGAGAGTCCAGAGGAGGCACCAGGATGATCAGAGGGCTGGAGCAGCTCTGCTGGGAGAGTTGGGATTGTTCAGCCTGGAGAGAAGAAGCTTTGGGGTGACCTGATTGTGGCCTTCCAGGACATGAAGGGAGCCTGCAGAAAAGATGGAGAGAGACTATTTATAAGGACCAGGAGTGACAGGACAAGGGGGAATGGCTTCCCACTGACAGAGAATAGATTTAGGTTCGATATTGGGAAGAAATTGTTTATTGTGAGGGTGTTGGGGCCCTGGCACAGGTTGCCCAGAGAAGCTGTGGCTGCCTCATGCCTGGAAATGTTCAAGGCCAGGTTGGATGGGGCTTGGAGCAACCTGGGCTAGTGGAAGGTGTCCCTGCCCATGGCAGGGGGTGGAATGAGATGAGCTTTAAAGTCCCTTCCAATCTAAACCACTCTGTGATTCCTATGGTTCTATGCAATGGAATTAACCATCACCAGAGCTGTGCCAGAAGCTGCCTGTGCATTTGCTGCTATGAATTTGGGTCACTGAAACCCACTCAGAGCAAACATTGGCCTCGAGAAAACACAGGTATCCACAGATGCCACTTGTCCCCCTGCATCAGATGTTTCTCTTGCAGATGTTGTCCTTCTATCTCTGGTCAAAGTGACCTAGAATTTGGTTTGAAATGTTGATGTCTTCTCAATGCTCTCGTTGTTTATAGCCACAAGGTGGCATTGCAGATTAAAGGGAAAACAGCTCTCGTATTTCAGGGACATAGGAGAGAGGTGGGAGACTTGGAAAAAATTGTACAGCCACGCTGAAATCCTTTCTAGGTCTTGGAGAGACGCAGGGTAGACTTGTCCTCTCAACTCTCAGGCCTCCAGTTTTGATGGCAGTGAGCACGATGTTTGCTGTGTTGTGATCATGAAGTGTTTCACCTGGTTGAGCATCTGCAAACACACTGGAGCTGTTCAGAGCTGCTGCTTCACTCCTGCCTCTGGGATGTGATGGAGTTTTAGAGCTGTGAGAAGGGTGATGGTGTCTCCTTGCAGGCTCTTTCGTTTCCGTTTGTGTGCTCAGATCCTGAAGAAAACTCGTTTATTTCTTTCCCCCAAACACGTTTCCCTTGGTTTCTGTGCAGGCTCAAATTTGGCTGAAATTGGGGCTCTCTGGAAGGCAAGTGAAGTTAAACCCTCAAACAAAGGTTTGAAGTAAACAAAGCTTAAAAGGTTGTTTATTTGTTTGCTTATGAAGAGGAAGGTGACCTGAGCTTACTGTAGCTGGACCTTGTCTGTACTTTCCAGGTCTTACTGTGATCCAGGGCTCAGCCTTTTCCATTCAGGGTAAGAAGACTTGGAGCAGGATGTTCCAAGGTGTTTGCTCCTTGAAATAACAAGGCGCTTAGGAGATCTGAGTGAATCCTTAGGAAGCCTGTTTTGCACCAAAAAAATGATAACAAATTTCCTACTCTGGAAATACTGACTGCTGCACATCAGAATGGGCTTCACTGTTTTATTTCCCTGTATTTTTTTTTTTTTTTTATTATAAGTTCCTGGCCTAGGGAAAAGACCTGATTTTTCCTCAGCCCCCACTATGTTGCTGTAATATAAATGCTGTATTGCTGATAGATCCTTTCTGGTCCCAACTGTTTTTATCAGTGCTTGTTGCCTTTGTCTGTATATACTTTCCATGTAAACCAGGAAAAGTAGCTCTGCTGAAAGATGGATCTTCCCAGCAGTGGAAAAAAGTGCTAAACGGAGTGGGGGAGCATCCAGCCAGCAAAGGAAAATCTTACCTGTTTTGGAAAGAAAGTGAAAATAGTTTTATTTTTGCCTCTGCTTTGGGGAAGGAATGAAAGGCAGATGAAATAAAAAGAGCTTGCTCAAAACATACCAGAATTGCTTGTTAGGAATTTTGCAGATAAATGGAAGCTAATTGACAGTGTTTCACCAGGCAAGAGAAATCCCCTTGTTCTAACTCTAACCAAAGCAGTGAAATTTTTTCATCAGCATTAACATGCACATGACAGCAGAGAAAAACATGGTGAAGTTTTGCTTGGACAGTTTTTACCTGGTTGAGAAAGCCAGGGCACATAAATACCTGTAGATCCGCAGATCCAGATATGCACAGATGTGTATGCACAGGAGCTTTTTGATATACTGGACGTGTCTGATTCCTTTTGGGACCAGCTTTTTTCAGAAAAATATTCCCAGTGTCTTCAGCCATTTTGGTTTGCCAATTGTCCATAATTTTATCCTAGTTTTCCCCCACCTTGAGGTTACTGCAGGGATTGGGAGGTTCTTGCACACCCCAGCTGTCCCAAGGCTGGGAAACTGTTTTCCTCCATAGTCCAAAAGACTGTGGTGAGGTGGCCACAAAAGTGTGCAAGAATGTTATTGGTTTAGATAGCATGGGAAATGCTGTTCTTGACCAGTTCTTTGTTCTGGGACAGACCCCATAACTAATTTTGCCCCAAATATTCCCCTTTTCTCAAGGCTCAGCAGTGCAGGCAGGACAGTTTATTCCTACTTGAGCAGACACTGTCTCTCACTCTGTGCAAAGCGTGGTCAGACTTGGACTGGGAGGCCTGATGGAATATAAACATCAAGTGTTTATTAAATACTGTGAATATTCTGCCCTGACATGTAAATAAGCAGTTGGCATTTGGATTTACAGGATGGTTGACCACAGTAGAGATATGTAAGGCTGATGATGACATCAGGATAATTTAAAAAGGTTTATGTGCTCCTTCTGGGTGCTGGGTACTTCTGGGGGGAAGCCAACAACTAAATGATAGAGGTTAGGATGAGGTGAGCAAGAAACCTGCCCTCCCCAAGGTTATTCCATAAGTGCCTACTGCAGAGTTTCAGATGCACCACTGGAGCAGCTGGTGCTGGCTCACCTCATCTGTCAGGCAGGGTGCTGAAGGAGATGTATTGCTGGACTGACCCCAATAGTGAATCCGATGTTCTTGGCATTTTTTTCAGGCTCCCGACCTGAAGGGAGAAGTTGAACCTTTTGAAAAGAGAAAAGTTATCCATAAAAAATTCTGCGCGGTGCACATTTCCGGATGAGTGTTCAGGCCAGCATTACTTAATGCTGAAATCAAAGCTTTGGGGATTCACGGACATTTCCAAGGCTGCTGTGATACTGCAACCCCTGTGTATAACCTCATGCTTAACACAGGGCTTTTATTCACCTTGAAATTCTCTTTTGTTCTTCAATCAGCTCCGTTCTGGAAGGAGAGGGGGGGAGGAGTGGTAAGATTCAGCAGGATCTCTGGAGATGAGCAGATGCAAGCCCAGCTCTCCTGGAAGAGAGGCTTTGTTTGCGTTTCAGAGGAGGTGGTCAGAGAAAATTTGGGACAGTGTGAATGTTTTCTGGGGAAAAGATGCTGTTTAAAGCACCATCTGTGTGTAACGCACGTAACGTGCGTCACAGCAGGAAAACAGAATTTGCTGCATCCTGGGGAACACTGTGGGAACATGTTTGGTAGAAGGAGGCTGGTAGTGATGGGATCTCTCTTGTGCATCTTGCTGCTGCCTGGGAAGCACCCTGGGGCAGTCTCAGCCTCCCTGAATTCCCAGGGACTGCCCCTATCAATGGGAAAGTTGCATTTCTGCTCCAGGAGTTTGCTGAACAACACATGGCCTGGCTTGGAGTCACAGAGGTTCTGCTACAGAGGGAAGTCACAAAACAATTTTTTTATTTTATTTTTTTTTCCTTCCTTCTATTTCCAAAAGGGAATTTTGCTCTTTTCCCCCCCCACCCAACCCCATAAACTGTATAGTGGCTGTCAGGACATTCACATAACGTGGTGAGTGCTTGAATTCAGGTGTTTTCTGTAAACCTGACAGATCTTTGACCTGCACTCAGGTACTGCTGCTTAATTTGAATGAGGGGGTGGGAAGAAACATCTCTGCTTCTGCACAACCAACTGCACCTCAGAAAAACAGCTTTACTTTTGACAAATCTGCGTTTTCTTTGAAATATTCCTAGTGAATATTGCAGAGTTCAAATGTGAAGGCCTTCCTCTGGAATGGCATAGAGTTTTGAAAGATTTACGTTGGTCTTCAAATCTGTAACCTGTTGACACTACAAAGGCCTGAGATGGCTGCCAGTACCTCAGCACATTTTGAAAGCACAAACAGTGGCTTTAGTCATGGTTAAGTTGCATGAATCAGACCATTCTTCCTTGGACAGTCCTTCTGCAGATGAGGTCTGTTTAAATTTCTGTGCATCTGCTGTTCATGCTTTCATATGGGAGCAATTTTTTACATGTGCATCAGGGAGGGGTGAGTAAGGAAACAGCAACACGTTGACCTCAGAAGCTCTCAGGGAATTTTCTAGAGCCTTGGGCTGCCTGCCTGGGAGAGGGGTTTTTTGTGTACTTGTTCCTCTGGTTATCCTGTGCACACCTCTCACTGATCCACAGTCCCTGCCAGGGGCTATGGAAACACAGACAGGGTTTGTGTTTGAAGATGAGGGCTGAGGAGAAGGGAGTCAAAGGGAAGAAGTTGATCCTACTGCTGTTCTTGTTCTACCTGCTGTGGAGGTGCAGAGGAACATTCTCTCACCAACTGCCAGGTCGGCAATTTCTGTTCTTGGTGGATTCCCTTCAAGGTTAAAGGCAGAGAAATCACAGCCTCTCCTTCCTTAGCAAGAAACCAAAACTCTCAAAGGCCCTGCTGATCCCACTTGAGGAGAAAGTTTCAGTTCCATGGCTTGGAATGAAGCCACCGTCAACCCCAGGGATGTCGAGCCTCCCTTGGTGCTTGAGGTGTCCCTGCCCACAAACTCTCTTGTCCCTCTTAGACACTTGTTTTAGCTCTGCTGTCCCTGAGCCACTTTGGTGACCAGGATTCACTGCTCATAACTCATCTCTCAGCCTTTCTGGGACAAATTCAACTGGCTGAAAAGGTCATTTATTCCTACTTGTTCTTGGGGATATCAGGGCACAAGCAGAGTAGAGTAGACCTCTATGTGCACACACAGCTGGGAATGGGGTTGGGAGGAGCACAGGTGAGCAGGTTCAGTTCAGGAACCTGATGTTACTCTGAGGTTAGTATTTATGTTATGTAGGAAAGCCTTAGGGGGGAAAATTTGAATTTATTTTGGACTAAAACTGTAAAAATTTGAAAATTTTTAATGGAAAACGATTACTCCCATTTTAAATCCCCCACCCTCCATGCATTTAAATATTGGAATGAAATGAAATAAAGTTGGACGGCTCCTGACTGGTCCTTCAAAAGCAAAGCAGGAGCTGACAGCACAGAAATTGTGGGATTAGGGCTGAGCCAAAGATTAAAGCAGTTACTCCTGAGCTTAGAGATGGTGACCTGAGCTAAGGTGTGGGCTCAGCTGTGCAGGAGCATGAACTCTTTTTTTTTTGTTTTTCCCTTGGTTTTGCCCATATAATTTCAGAATTACAATTATGAAACACAACAACTATTCTTGCACGCTTAACTGAATACTTTCCACTGGTTCAATATCATTAATTTCTTCTTTATTTTATACTCCACTCCCTTTAAGTGCCTTTCTGTGGGGACTTTGGGCTCCCTTCCCCTTTTCTCCCCTTGCTGGATTGTTCATGGCTCAGCTGGGACAGGCAGAACTGTTAAATTGGTAGTCTCAGAGCCCAGAAGCTGATTTTTTTGTGATCTAGTCATGGCCACAAACCTTGAAGCCTCCAAATGACCCTATTTGTAATCCAGTGATGTGTTCTCAGAACTTCCTAGGCCACAAGGTCCATCCCTGAGTTGATGACTGCCCGGTCAGTGGACAGCCAAGTTCACCCTCACAGCTCTGCCCATGGGAATATGGAATTGTTCATACACATGACTTGCTCTTGTGGTGAGCAAGGCTCTTTCTGGAATGACCAAAGCACTAGAAGGTTTTCTCTTCCCTCCCTTCCTTCTCACTGACCTTCCCCAACTTGTCCTTGCCTAAATCTGTAGCGCTGCACACGAAAGGAAGGAATTTAGGAGTGTGTGAAGTACTTGCAATTAAATGTCACGCAAGCCACATGTGGTTTTGTTGCTCCAAATTCAGCTCAAAATAAGTGGAAAGGATTACAAAATGAGGGAACAACTTGGGTCAACCTGGAGCATTAAACAAAACATGTTTTCCTTCAGTAGCACCCAGGAGTGTGTGATGGATTTTACCAAGTGGAGAACACAATGTGGAATCCAAGTCAGGGGCTCAGTTGAGGTGTCACAGGAGTCAGAAAGTTGCTTGGTGAACCTTGCAAGTTCTGTTGCTTGAAATAGTTGCTCTTTGCTTTGTTTGGCTTGTGCTGCTGCAGAGAAGGGAATGTTTTCCACGCCCACTGTGACAGGACAAGGAGGAATGAAGGTAGGAGCTGGAAGTGAGGTCGTGGCTCAGGCTCACTAATGGGAAACCAGGCAAAGAAGGAGATGGGAACTGTTCATGTTGAGCCTCCAGTGAGCCAAGCTTAGAAGGCTCTCAGATCTTTAAGAATATTTAAGATTATTTCCCCATGCTGGACCATGCAATGGATGTCCCACATGTGAGGTTTTATTGCCCACCGCTCCTGGGGAGATGAGTGGAGTTTCTCCCTGAACTCAGTCAGATCTCTGACATTCCTGTGATCAGGAAATTAATTTAATCTCCCGATTAGGAAATTTTCCACTGGTTTTAACTGAGAATTGCTCTGTGCTGGTAGAACTGCTCCACTCTCTCCACGAGCCCAAAGGCTACAGCAAACCTGACAGAGCCCTGTTGTCTTTGGCACGCTGAGCTCTGAAGTGTTTGGTGGCACGAATTGATGGAGGAAGGACGTGTGTCTTTTCCTGAAAAGCTGAGGAGAACGATTTGCTCTCTGTATCAGCAATGCCACTGCCTTTCCCAGTCAACCACTGCCAGCTGTGGAAGGCACGTTCCCTCCTGCCAGCCACTCATTGTGCTTTTGCAGTAGGAAGAGGGGGGATGGAAGAAGGGGGGATCTTAATTGAAAAAATAGGCCCAGGGCTTCAGGGACATAACAAAGTCAGTGGGAGTGTGTGAACAGCAATTTATTTTGTCAGTTCAAGTTACAGTCTTTCTGACATGTGAAAATTGCAGATGCCAGTTTCTCAATGTGTCACTGTGACACACAGCATCCCAAATAAATAATGAAACTCAGGGCTGGCTTTGCAGGGCTTCGGGAAGCCCAGGGAAATGGGATATAAAAATTGGCAGATAAACTGAGAGAGTTTTCTCTGACATAAGGGGCATGATCTTAGTTCAGCCTTTCACAAGATGATCTTCATACCTTTCATTGCTTCAGCAGAGTGTTCCTATCATCAGTGCAGTCTTCACAGGGTTTATGGCCTTCACAGCCTCTTCGGGCTTTGAAAATGGAGCTGTTTTCATGAAGAATGAAGCAAACTTTTCCCCTTGAAACTAAAGGATTGGATGGAGTGTGGCTGAAGTGTTGATCTGAGGCTGAGTAGACCTCAAAAGCAACTCGTTAAGGCCAGGATCCAATTAGGAAATTACCTGTTGCCCTGACTGCTTAGGAGCCTTTCAAATGTTCCACTTCTATATTGTTCTTCATCTGTTAAATTGGAGTGATGATGATATTTAAATCTCCTGTGTTTTCTGACTTAGTTTAATCTTTTAGAAAGGAGCTCTCCTTTCCATGGATTTCTATATCATTAATACAACTTGGTTCAGCCTTTATTATGGTGTCTATATATTATAGCAGTAATATCTCATTTTGGGTAAATCAAGAAGTTTCAATGAATTTTTGTTCATTGGGCTTACAGAAGTAGACAAATGACCATTTATGATCAGGGGACCAAGTCAGAAACGTGAAGAGTTTATTAAAAGTTCAATTAGAAAGAAACTGTTCTGCAGAGAGCTTTGGCAGGAGCCAGAGTAGCAGCAAAGACATTCATTGCCCTTAAAAGAGAAGTCCTTAATAATGTGACAAAGCTGTGAATGGTTTCATATCCCATTTCCCCAGTTAATCCAGGTTAGGAGTCAACAGGGTGGTCAAACACAATGTATAATTTCTGAGGAAATCCTGAAAAGCTACATTTGTTTTATCTAAGAATAGGAGAGAGAGAGAGGATATGACAAGTCTTCAAATGCATAAAAGGCCTGTGCATGCAAGAAAAAATGTGTTATCTTTGAAGAAGAATAGGTCAAGAAGCTGTAAATTTAAATTGCAAGGAGATCTGTGTCTAACAGAGAAAGAAAACATCAACAAGGCCAGGAAGGGTGAAAGCTGGTGCTGTTACCTGCAGCCCGTGGTCCTGGCAGGTGGGGATGGAAGGGAGTGAGGATACTGTCTAACCAACCTCTAAAAGATAACTGCTAATAATTTTGCCAAGTATTTCAGGAGGCTCAAAGTCGATGCAGACAGGAAGGTTTGCCTGGGTTCATGACTTTGGAGGGTGTGTTAAGCTGACAGTTGTCACCAGCAGGTGGGTTGTGCCCAGGAGTGTCTGACTGGTGTGAGAGGATCCCTGTGTTGGTAGGACAGCACATCACTTTTGGCTGCACTGTTGTCTCTTTCCATGCAAACTTAAAAAACAGGGCATGGATTCTCAGGAACTCAAAGCTAGATTGTTCTCCTTGTGCAGCCAGGGCCAAAAGGAATTCTGGTCACACAAGGCTGATATGAAGATATGAAACAAGGCAGAGAGGGATCAGCTCCTGGTGACACCTGAGCGAACTCAGTCCATGGGTTTACCAGGACACTGTTAAATATGAAGTTCTTCTTTCCTGTGGAAAAGCATCAGTTGACTTTGCAGCAGTGCTGCACTGCCTTCCTTACTCTTTTGAAACCCTTTTTCCTTGGGAACTATGGAAAGAAACTGAATTAGGCCGCAAATAAATCTCTTTTGTGGGATGTTGTTCATCCCCAGCTGCCCTGGTCACACTCTGTGAGAGCATCCCTGGGTGTAGGGACTTGGAGAGAGCTGATGAGGTTATTGAGAGCCCACTTACCCTGATCTCAGCTCTGTGCTTGTCTCTCCTCTCAGAACATGCGTCACTGTACACTGTAATTACGAGGAGAGCTCACTGGCAAGGAAGGATGATTGCATCATTAAGACAGTGGAACAGGAATAACTAATTCTGCTCTTAACTCCTCATGTAACCCTGACTGTGACACTGGAGATCAGTTTTCTCATCTGAAAGGAAAAAAATTTCCCTACCTTGTTAATTTTATTTTCTTGTGTTGTTTAATGTTGCTGTGTCTACATTACAGTTTGAAAGGATAAAGACTTAAGGAGGTTGTGTCTGTGGCACCAGTGACAATCAAATTCGAACTGGATTTGAACTAAAACTGTGTGTCCTGCAATAAGAATATTGATGTCAATAATAATATTTACAGTAAAACCATCTACAATGGGCTTGGAAGATAATTCATGGCAGAAACTGCTAAAAGAAAATCTGTAGCATATAACAGGACCTGGTTCATTCTTTGTGTCAATTTGCAACCCTGACATCTCTCACCAAGTATTCTGGCAAGATTGTAGTGCTTTCAAGGAAAGATTTAACAGCCAAGTTACAGCACACATCTCATGTTGCTTTTAGTTTATTATTATTGCAAAATGCACTACTGAACACTTAGGAGTGCATCACAAAATAAAATGCTGTGGAATTACAAATGAATTTTGCTTGAGAGTTGAATGAGTCTGTGATTTAGAAGCTTTGATATCAATACCATTGATGTTTTCATAGCAAAGATGATGGCACTCGCAGGGGTTTCTCTTGAATTTGGAAGTTCTGACACGATTCTTAAAAAATAAATTTTGGTGAGATTGTTATTATTTTTTCCCCAAAAGTTCAGCCAGCTATGAAATAAGAGTGGCTTTGTGGTTCCCCCCCCCACCCCCCACCCCCCCAGTTTGCTGCTTTTTCCTCTTCTGGATCAAACATTTTTTATGAAGTCAACCTTTTTCTACCTCTGCTCCTCTCTCCCACACCTCTTCTCTCATGGAAAAAAATTACCCAATCCTCTGGCTTTGTTTCCCGTTGATCTTGTTGCCAAGAAACTCCTCTGTCCATGGAAGTTCCATTTTTGTGTGTGTCACATTAAAACAAACTACTTTTATCATGCAAAACTATCACAGCCAAAGAGCCAAGTCATCACTTTGAGACTCACAGTGCAAAGCAAGAGGGTGGTGGTTTTCTTTAGATATTTCAGACAACGCTTTTATCAAAATGGGTCATTCCTCTGTCTAATCAGCATGTGCTCCTGGCCATGAGCAGTTCTAGGTGCAAGAACTGCTGCAGTGGGCAGTAATGGATTAAATATGTCCACTGTGAAAGATTCTTCCTTAATTGCATTAGTTGGAGGTTTATTTTATGCTCTGATATGTGGCGTTGAGCCAGAGAGACCACAATCCACCTCCCTATCCAAGGTCCAAGAGCAGAAAGTATCCCTTTACAAGAAGGGTGCTTAAGTGCTTTTCTGAATCAAAGCCTGAGTCAGTGCTTTAATGTACTCTGTTCATGCTTGGAAATGGCTTATATTCCTCTGAGCAAATTTCCTCTAAAGAAGCTAAGCCTACTACAGTGTCTGAAGAATTCAATGTCACACTGAAAACTTATCCCCCAGATCTGTGTCCAACGAGATCCTGCTTAATGGATGCTGCCTATTACTTACTGCCAGGCAGCATTCCCCTCCCTAGCACTGAGACAGCCTGTTCTCTCTCCAGGCAATGTGTCACATTTTCATTTGGTCACCTTTGGTGTTTTCCATTTCTACTGAAGGTTCTAGAGAAGGTCACTTCAGTGCAGCATCAGTAGCACCTCCATACCCATGATCTCATACATGTATTTCAGGCTGGCTTGAGGCAAGAGTGTGGTAGGACTCAGACTATCCAGCAGAAAGTTTAGGCAGCTGTCTCATATGAGAATCATGGAATAGCTGGAGTTGGAAGGGACTCATAAAGATCATTGAGTCCAACTCCCTGCTCCTTGCAGGATGGCCTAACACTAATCACAGAATCATAGAATGGTTTGGGTTAGAGATGTTCTTGTTCCACCTCACTGCCATGGGCAGGGACACCTTCCACTAGCCCAGGTTGCTCCAAGCCCCATCCAACCTGGCCTTGGGCACTTCCAGGGATGGGAGAACCACAGCTTCTCCCCATGCCAGGGCCTCCCCACCCTCACAGGGAAGAACAATTTCTTCCTAATCTCTAACCTAAACCTACTCTCAGTTTGAAGCCATCCCCCCTGTCCTCACACTCCAGGCCCTTGTCAATAGTCTCCATCTTTCTTGTAGGCTCCCTTCAGGTACAGCTGTCATCCAGATGCTCCTTGAACTCAGACAGGCTTAGCGTTGAGACAGCTTGTTCCACTGATTGACCACCCTCTCAGTGAAGAATCTTTCCCTCATGTCTAATCTGAACTTCTTCAGGTCCATTCCCTTAGTTGTGGGTCACCAGAGAGAGGAGATCACCAGCTCCTGCTCTGCTGACTGCCCTGAGGAAGGTGTGGGCTGTTCTGAGGGCATCCCTCAGCCTTTGCCACTGCTGCTTTTGGTGCACTGGGTCACATTTTCCTTTCACAAAGTGTGAGGCTGGTGCCTGACCTGCCAGGAAAAGCTTTATTGTGGATCATTTCAAGCCTCACCACCGACTGCAGCTTCCTTGTCAGAGCTCGAGGAAAATTCATCCCGGTCCTGCTGGGCTATTTTAAGGCCAGGCTTCTATGGATCTGCACGAGCCCATGTGCTTCAATTAGCTTTTGTCTGGCCTGAGCTGTTTTTGTTATCACCCTCTTTTTGCTGATAAAGCAGAAACATTTTTAGAGGTGATTTCTCCCCCTTGCAGGAGCGCTAGGATGGATGGGAATGAACTTTGTCAGGTGCTTAGAGTAAAAGGAATTGTCAGGATACCTGGCTCCCTGTCGGTCCTGACAAATCACCTGGGGGCCTTGTTGCCTCAGGTTGCTTGGGTCTGCAAAGCAAGGCTAATATTTATTTCCATTATATATATTAATAGCACTTAGTAACTTTGAGCAAGGTCAGGACTTCACTGCATTACACACTGTGCTAAGACCTGCATATATTAGTGGCTGTCTCATGCCTCCCGTGAAGAAGTGATGTCAGAATGCAGTGCCTGAGATCCAAGGAATGATCCATAATGCATGATGTATTCCAGGGTTCTGTCCTGTCACTCTGGCTCATCTGATGGAGTGCATCATGGGCAGGAGATAACTTGAGCTGGCCTTTCTTAACTTGATTATCCTGTTTCAGTGTTAATACCCAAGATAAGGATCTGTGACTAAAGGGAGGCAATGTCTGAAAAATCTCTGCAAAGTTTTGCTGCTGGAGTCATAAACCAGGGAGAATAAAGCAGCACTGCCAAAGCATGTGCACCTCCAGCAAACCTGACCACATTTTGTCTGAATTTAAGCCTCTCATTTTCATCTGTGCCTTAGTCACAGAAACCATTCTCCAGATGATCCCACACTCCTTCAAGTTCAGACCAACAACTCCCTGAATTAATAGATCAGTAGACAACAACTCTGTAAACCTCCAGTATGAATTGATAAATAGTCTGTCTCCAACCAGTAACACATCCCAGATTTAGGGCTACCTGACAGGCAATGTTCTGCCATTGCCACCATGACTTTGTTCTACACTTTAAACTTGAAAACCATGAAAAATAAAGAATAGTTTGGAGCCTCTGGCTGTTAAATCACCAGAAGCTCCTACTGCACAGTGACATTATGATTACCAGTGTCTATAAATCTGCCTTACAGGACTTGGTTCTTCTGATGAGACCCACACTAGAGACAGGATAAGGGATCTGTGTGTGCAGAAGTGACATGTTGAGGTGGCATTGCTGAAGTTATGGAGATGTGAGTTGGAATCTGTGATGGGATGACTTTTTTGAACTTCTTCTGTAAATGGACATTATTGATAAGTGGTGTTTCCTCCTACTATCACACCCATGTGACCTGGTTTCATACTTGGAGTTAAGGGTCAGGGTGGGAGCAAACTGGGTGTGCTGGTGCTCACATAACTGTTGGTCACAACCAGCCTGCACTTGGTCTGGGGCTGAATTGTGCTGCAGTGGGTGTGCTTGTCTGAAATATGAAAGCAGGAGTTGTCAGCACTTGGGGAAAGAGTGAAGGCCAAGGAAAACTGTGGTGAATTGACAACTTCTGTAAAGGAAAAAAATGGAGCTGCAGAACCAGTGCAGCAGCAGAGCTAAAGCTCTGTGTTAGCAGGAGTGCAGTGAGGCTGGTGATGGACTGATACTCATGTCAACAGAAGGTTGTCTGTGGAACTGAAGTCATGTGCAAGGTCTAAAGTGGAATGAATCTGAGATTAGTAACCCTGTGTGGAGAGTTACAGCTTAATACTGTGTGAAAATATAAAATAATTCATGAAATGACAGCCCAGTTGTGAGATGGTGATCAGTTGCTGAACAGTGATATTCTGAAAGTTTGTTCAATGCAGAATTAGTCAGAACTCTTTAAAATCTATGGTGATTAAAATACCCTTTTAGCTTTCCTTGTATACATCTTTTTATAATAGAATCCCTTTCTAAAGTTTGAAAGTGAGGTAGAAGTTTAGTGAAAGCACTGAGTGCAGTTTGAGAGAGGCAGGCTCATCATGCAGGGCAGTACTTGGGGGGAAAAAAGGAAAATCATCCAGAACCTTCATTCCAAGAAAGAGTCTAGACATTAAGCCACTGCATAAAAAGCTGTTGGAAAGTCAAGGATTTCCTTACAAGTACTTGCAGCTTTCTTTCCTGGCTTCTTCTGGAAGTCCATTGACTTCTTGGAGATTCACAGTACCACATAAATTAGGTGGAGAGACTCCATGGGAAGCAGGCCAAAGCGGAAGATAGTTCTTAAATACATTATCTATTTCATTCTTCTCCTTTATATACTTCTCTCCACAGCAACTGTACTCAGTGAAATATGCTTTGAAGAAAGTTGAATTGCCAAAAAAGTAAGATTAAGTGCCAGAAAATAGTAAAGTTATATTTTCATTCTCCATTCTGCATGAAACAATCCAGCAGAACTAGTAAATATGGGCGTCACGTTATTTCCAGTGTTGTTGCCTTGGCTTCAAAAGTCACCTCAAATTGTTCTGTAAGTGATGAGGTGACGACAACCCCAAACAAGCAGCAAAGCAGGCAGAAGGTCCTAAGGAACAGTTTGAATGCTGGGTCTATTTTAGAGCTGGTGGTTGTTTGGATAAAGGAACTCATGGAAATAAACCATGGCTGTACAGCTGGTACCCACTAATAGTCCTTTGGATGAGAAATAGGCTGCTCCCAAGTGAGGTGTCCACGGCCGGTGGCGAGCAGGGACTGTCCATTCCCGACAGAAATGTCACTGGAAAGGTAATTTTTCCCATCTCCCGTTCCAGGGTTTAGGTGTGTCGGGTTCTGTCTGATTGTTCGCGTTGGCCAGTTCCCAGCTGCTTTCTGAAGATATTTATTTTTGTAACTGTTGCATTTATCAGGGTGGATTAGCCAAGTCTGTTGACTTCAGTGCTTTGGCACAGGCTGTCAGGAATTATTTTAGTAGTGCTCTGCCCTGGACGCAAGTGCATTTACTTTTCAACCTCTGCTCTCGCTTCCAAGCAATAACCTACTGCGGGTTTCACTTCCAGGCAGACATTCAGTGGAGTTCCTCTGCCCAGCTCTTTGTTGTACATTGGAGTTTTGTTTGTTGAAATCAAAGGGAAGGAGAAAGGACCATCTCCCCCTAATGGCTTCTGGCTACCAGTAAATGGTGGCTATTCCACAAGGAGGTATAAAGCACAGGAGGATGTTTTCAGAGAAGTAATAAATCTGCTGGGATAGTCATGTGGAGTTCCAGCATCACTTGAGAGAGGGGAACTTCTGGCATTTCCTTTGTTCCATCTCAGGCATCATCTCCACGAAGTCTTGGATACATGAGCCAAATCCTCTGCCCAGCAGTTCCATCATTTTCCAGCACCAAAGGGTTGGGCCCTTCCTCTGCAGATTGTTTAGGGTGACACCATGCTTTGTTTTCAGTGTTTTAAGGGTACCAAAAAGTCATCCCTCTTCTTGGTAAGCTAAATGAGCTTTGATAGTACCTTCAGGGCTGTGAAGAAGTGTTGACAGAACGTATTGACCCTAGTGTTTTTCAAGGTAAGGAAGAATTAAATCTGAATTAAAGGCTCATTGTTTCAGACTTTGACTGGGAACTGAATATCCTCTTTTATACCATTATTTCCAGAAAAAAAGATTCATTAAATTTCTGTCACACGACCCAAACTCACCTTTACGTTCACATGCACCTTTAAAGTAAATTCAATAACTGACTTCAGAGAGGGGTTTTTTTTGCTCACACAAATTAGTTTGTGCATTCTCCTAATATCCCACTTGCCTTCCCTGCGGGTGAATGTCACCGCAACCTCTGTGCTTCCATCCCAAAACCCGAGCTCGTCACTCACTTCAAAGATGCAATTGGCTGCCAAATACCTCACCTTCATCCATCTCAATCTAAACTCAGCAAAATGACCTCTCAAAAAGTACTCTACTGAGGCACTCTTTAATCAACATCTGTTTAGAGCTTTCCCCGTTAACTTCACATAGGCAGATTGTTTTCCATAATTAGGCACAGACAGGCTCTGATATAACCAGCTGACATATAGAATACATATTCATTTCTCCCCCTGACTTTTTGAAGGATCTGAGTAATGCAGAAGAAACACCTAGTGCATTTAATACTAGTCTCAAGAGCTTCAGACTTGTCTAAGAGAGTCGCTGAAGCACTTCAGGTAAAACTCATGTCTTGTTAAATAAGAGGCTTAGGACAGTGTGATGCTCTTGATGAACTAAGAGGCTGTATTTAGCTAAGAAATGGAGAGGAACTTGGAGCTCGTGTCTCCTTGTTTTCCTTTGCTAGATGGGCTATAAGGGGTAGAAATGTTTTTTAGGGACAAGAAGATGATGACATTAATAGAGCTATCACTGCAAAAGCTTTCTGGTTTTGCAATTACAGCTTCAAGCAGCTACTTGGGGCTCACTGCTGTGGACTTTGCCTGATCTGTGTTGTCTTAGCCCATTTGTAAAGACTCTGGTTTAGATAAACACTTGAACACACGCCTAAACTTCTTCATTATGTAAAATACCCCTAAAGCTCTTTGTCTACTAAACTTGACCTTGATCTCTTGGTGCTGCAGCTCCCCAGTGAAAAATAGAAATGCGATAACAGCTTTATCAGCCTGAAAACTCCCAGCAGTCCCACACTACTATTTCTCATGTAACATAACAAAACATATCTATAAACGTGAGAGTATTTACTGGCTTGATTCTGCCCTTTCCCTTCAGTGAAATTAAATAACAGCCAACTCCAGAGGCAGCCTGATTGATTTGAGTGAAACCAATGCTGCTGCTCAAGAGGAGTAAGGGCAGGAGGAGCCGAGTCAGGCACCGAGCAGGTTCTGTTATTCCACTGTTACTGCCACAGAGCCCTGGTTCTTTTGAGAAAGCCTGTTCATATTTTCTCTTTCACTATCTCCTCCTGATCTTTTTGCCTTTTCTCAGCTTTGTGGAATAGCCTCAAATCTTATCTATCGGCTTTAAAATCTCCTACTTCTGGAATTTTCAGGTTCCTCAAGTGAGCACTTAGAGCCATTGTGTCTCCAAACCATCTGCTATTACTGAGGGGAAAAAAAACACCACAAAACACTTTAAAAACTGACAGCTGACTTTCAGAAGTCTTTAGCAATTGCAGCCCCAGTTGACATTATTGAGAATAAATAGCCTGAAATATTTTGGAAAGTCAGGGCACGGACTGCATTCTGTTACTTCCAGCCCCATAATTTTCTGCTGTTTTTCAACTTGTTATTGTTGAAGGTATCAGGGTTTGAAGGTGATTAAAACTCAATAGTTCATTTGGTCTTTAGCATATTGTTTTCAAGCATTTCCAACAGAAGTAAGTGCTTAAATCCCATTAAATTGGAGTCTAAATGCCTTAGGTTTCTTTACAAATCCTTCTGGTAGGCATCAGATATCAAACAGGCAAAACAAAAAAATTAAGCTGAAGCCAGGGTATTTTTCTTTCCCTGTGGGGAAAAGGGCATCCATTATGCAATGAATCTTCTTTTGTAATGGTTTGGTGGCTTTGACAAAATCCATTTTCCTTCATTGTCCTTTTACTTTACATAATATCCATAAAATGGCAAAACAGAAGATGTTGTAGCTGATCAAAACAATTAGGATAAAGCTCTTCAGTTAAAATAATGTGGCACAAAAAGTGACCTTCTGGGGCCAGAGCAACTTTCTCAGGAGCTCTATTCTGTGTGAAAGGGTTGGACTTGTCTTGTAGTCCCCCAAAGCATATTTTGTCTGTTGTCTGCATATCAGAAACCAAGGATAAATTAATAAAAAAAGGGAAAAAAGGAGCTGGCTTAGTTCCCCTCACATTGTAATACCCAGCACGTTGCAAGATAGCAGAAGAAATATTGCAAGACAGGTAAAGCTCAGTTCTACCATGATCACAGGGTATGGTGGAAACTCTTGTAAAATAAGATTCTATGAAATTAAAACAATTGAATAGGAGCTTTTTTTGACATTAGGCCAGGGAAGACCTGAAACAAGATCCATTTGGGACACCCTGCTCTCATATGGATGCCTCTGGATTTCAGAGAGCAGTTCCAGCCAGGTGTAGGGTTGTATCCACACACACGGAGTTACAAGGATCTTTCAGAATGCAGAAAAAACTAATAAACCCACAGTTCATATAATCTGACTTTACCTTGTAGCACACAAGCCTTCCATAGGGTGGAGAGGACACATTTATGGATGGTTAGGCCAATGCCTGTGTTCCCAGTGATTTTTACTGGGAGATTGATGGTTGGTTTCCAGTGACTGTAACCACCCTGTTTCCATATAAACCCTGGGATGGACACCTGAGGTGTGCCCTCTTCCCCTGCTCTGTGACCCTCATGGAAGGCTTTGAGGAGCTGTCCCAACACCCTGGGACAGCAATGACAGGGAGCAAGGAGCTTTGTCTACCTTAATGTGGAAAACTCCGGGAGCACAGGAGGGAGATGCTAAAATTGGTCCGGTAGGCCTTGTAATTGGAATGCAGTTCTGTAGGTGGTTATTCCATTGGAGAGTAGTCCTTAATTAATCCCGAGCCTCCAGAGCACACTTCCTCATCTCTTTCTCCCCATCCCTCCCCTCACGTGGATGTCTCTGCACATTAATCAAATCACTTTTCTGTTCCGGCCACGGGCTGAACACGGGGACTGAATTCCTTGCCAGAAGTGAGAGCCGAGGTGTTTGATCAGTGAGCAGGGCTCGGGCTCTGCAGGCTCCCCCCCTCTCCCTGTCCCTGATCCTTCATTTCCTCTGATGTCATCACTCCAATTTAAACAGAGGGGCCAGGCTAAGAAGGCAGAAATTTCTGTTTGGATTTCAGCTCGGGCCTGCTCGGACATGTCCCCGTTCAGAAGCAGGAGTTCCTCTCCTAAACACGGAGCGTTCCTGCCCCCCTTCCCGGCACAAAACTCTTTGGCGTGAGTTCACTGTTCAGAAACCTCAGTATTTACACAGGCTCTGTGACTGTGATTTACTCAGGGCCCAGCTGCTGATACTTATCTTCAGTTTGCTGAAGTCAAAGGTTGAAATCCAGAATTGCAGGAGAGCCCTTTTGCTCATCATGCAACTCATGGTTCCCCCCCAGCTTTCTCCACATTGACCCAAATTGAGTCTCCCTGAACCCAAAGTGTGAACAGGCCACTGTTGCCCCTAGAAAATCTTTGCAGATGATCCTTTGAACACTGATCTGAGATTCCTTCCCTTAGGATCACATGTTCTGTTGGGAAAAAGACACTGTAGTTGGCATGTGTGTCCCAGTGTTTGACAGGAGAAGTGAAGATGCTTAGAACATACAGAAGGAGGGCCCTGAAGATCATCAAGTGCAGCTCTTCAGCACCAAAGGCAGTGTGAAACTAGCAAATAATTTTCATTAATATTCCCATCAGAAATAACAATATCTCTGTTCTAGGCCTGTAAAGTTTTTAAGTTGTCTTTCACTAACTTTCACTGAGCCTTTACCCTTGAATTTTTAAGGTTTTTGTGTTTTTGCAGCTGAGGATGGAGAACAAGAATCATCCTCATCAGAGGTATAATTTTTAGGAGATAGAATTTCTTGAAAATGTTGAGTTTTAACCAAAAATAGTGAGGGCTTTCATCCAGGACAAGAACACCCTTTAGTAATGCTAATCTTTCAGATAAAAAGGAAATCCTATTTTCAAGTAAGACTCTGGAATACCCCCACAATATTTTAGTTAAATTAAAGCACAATGAAATGCAGAAGAATTAAATAGATTGGCTGTCTAATACAGCTGTTAATCTGTCTCATGTTGAGATCACCCTGCACAATCATAATCTATTCTGTGTGTGTTGTTCCAGACCCATTACATCCAAAAATATTTTTCAGAGTTAATCAAATGCAGCATGAAACTCAAAGAAAAGGAGAACACTTAAGATCTACATGCAAGAGATAATTATCTTGATTTCAGGTACAGCTTGGAAACAGGGAAGAATCCTCAGATCCATAAGGGAACTTTCTCAGGGCTCCTGCAGCACGTTCAGTAGCTCCTGTAAGCTCAGTGACTCTGGAGGCTCTGCAGCTTGGTTGCTGTATCTGGGGTTTGTGAGTTAATAAAGAGGAGATGGATGATGGAGGGAAGATGTTCCATCATCCTGCTACAGGCAGGGATGATTTCTTTCATGCTTAGGATGCAGCTTGTCTGAAGGAATTAGCAAAGCTGCCTTGGAAATCAGCAGGGTCTGCGTTGCCTTCGTTCCAGCAACATCCATCTGCACCAGTTCAGAGTTTAGGCTGAAGATCCCCAAAGTGAGGCACCTCTCTTGCTTTGAGAATCTGGGATTTTTTCCCAGATGCTTTTCAGAGCTTTTGTGATTGCCTGACTCTTTCCATTTCTCAAATTCCACTGCTTTCCCCCTGGCCTCCTCTGACCCAGCTTTATCCTTCTTTCCTTTCTTGGGGCCTTTAACCTGCTTCTTGAACCACTTACCTGCTTTTCTGATCAAAGCATATTTCAGTGTGAGTTTGGGAAGAGATTCTTTTTAGTCAATTTGTATCAGAAACACTTGGCCTGTGCTACCAGACCACTTTGACATCATCATTCTTAGCCAGGTTTATCCAAATTTGCACATAAGTCTGTTTAAAGTAGGAAACCAGGCAGAAACAAACCTTCTGCTTTCCACCCAGACACGGCTTTCAGAAGTTCTCAGTTCAAATTTCAGCCATTTCTAATTAAGAGCTCATCAAACCTCATAAAACCCGCAGGGTTTCCAAGATCTCTTGCTAATGGCTGCACTTGGGAAAAAAAAAAAGAAAAGTACTTTAAGTTATTTTGCTTTCCAAGTGCACTGTGTACTTCTGTCGTCATCTTCCTTTTCTTTCTGTGACATCTGTGGACAAAATGTGTTCGGAGATGATTTGGTCAGTTAGATGAGAAATTATACATTGAGCACATTAGCATATAAATTTGCTTTTCAAAATGCTTTGGGTCATCAGCTCCCACAGAGATGCAAACACGCACATGGGCTTGTGTGTACTGGTTACAGCAGAGTGATAAACTTTCTTAAAGGAAAGCAGAAACTTTTGCATATGTATTTACATTATTTAGACTTCTGCTAATTTCTAGGGAAATGTCTTTTTTTTTTAAATGCCTTTGAGTTAATTTTGAAGCCAAAACTTATGCATAAACTCATCTGCTCACACTATCTGAGTTTCAAGATAATACACTTCCTGCTCTTGCATTACTTTACCCCCCCATAAATCAGTCCCCGAGTCAAAACCCCTTAAAAAAATAAATGAAAATATAAAAACAGCAAGAGTTAGGAGAGTTAGTCCATTACTTAAAAAAGAAGGAAAGGAAATAACAAATGATACACAGAGAGTGAAGTATTCAGTGCCATTTTTGGTTGCTTCTCTGAAATAAAGGTTGATTGTGGCTGTATAATAATGCAGTAAGTTTTAACAAGGGGATCATCTGGAATAGCAAAAGACTATGCTGGCTAAAATTGAGATAATTTAGATGTTCTGCAATTCAGCAGGACCTGATGAAATCGACCCTGGAGGACTTCAGGCTTTAGCTGAAACAATCCCAGAGCGATTAGAGATTATCTTTCAGAGTTCAGGATGACCAAGGTAGAGCCAGAGGCCCAGGGAAGGGTAAACACGAGGTCTATTTTTAAGTAGGGGGAAAATGAGAACCAGGGGGATTATGGAACAGTAAAACTGACTTCAATACCCAAAAAGTTTCTAGAATTAGCTGTTACAAGCACTCCGAGAATAAGAAGTTAATAAGAAACAGCAAATACGGATTTGTCAAGAGCAGATCATGTCAAACCAGTACAATTTCTGTGCAGGGGAGATGAACTGGTAAATGAAAAACAAGAAGTGGATGTGATGTTTGTTGGTATTTTAGTGAGACTTTGAATTTGTAGAATTCTCATAGTCAAAGCAGAGATATGTGCTCCATTTCAAATTGCCACGTTTTGGGGGTTGTAAATTAGTTGTAAATTAAGGGTCAAAAAGTGGTTGTAGATCATTTTCTTTCAAGGTGAGAGGGTGTGGAAAAGGGAGTCTCTCAGGGATCTGCCCTGGGGTGGGAAGAGCTCAGTACTTTAATGACTGTCCTGCATGAAAATACAAAGTGCATGTTAATAAAATGATCGGAGTTCACATTGGGTGGGATGGCAGCAATTTGGAAAAGAGAAGCAAGGCTCTGAATGATTTTTATACCTGGTTACATGAAATTTGCACCCTGAAATGGACTAAAACCAAATCATAATGGTTAATGAAAGAAATACAAGTACAGAATAGAATGGAAAACAGAAAAGACTTTGCAAGAGAAAAAGCGTTTAAAAATCAACGTAATTAAGAAGGCAGAGTGATGGTAAATCTTAAAGTGAATATGAGACAATGTCATAAAACTGCCTCAGAAAAGACAGCTTGTGTAGGGGGGAGTTTTAGTGGGGCTTGTGGATAAAAGACAAGGGGTGAGTTTTACTTTTCAGGCGACCTTCGTGCAGCCTTGGCTGCGTCTCACTTTGGTTGTGCATTCAAGAAAAATCTTGACAAATTGGAGAGGGACTAAAGGAGAGCCATAGGAATGATAAGAGCTTTGGAAAATGCAACCTATGAGTAAAGATTGAAAGAATTGGATTTGTTTAGTCTAGGGAAGGGAAGACTGACAGGACGTGATAACATTCCCCCCAATCTGTAAAACATTGTTAGAAAGAGAATGGTGATGAATTGTTCTTCAGAGCAGCGGCGAGGAGGAGAAAAATAATTGGCGCGATTTTCAGCAGAGAGGATTTAGTTTAGATATTAGAAAAAGCTTTCTTAGCTTCAAGGCTATTCCAGTACTAAAACAAGCCATGTGAGGAGGTTACTGGAGCTGCTTCCTTGGAGGTCTTTAAAAACAAGTTAGTCATCTGTGAGAATTTGGATTGCCCTCTGTGTGAGGGAACAGGCCAGGCTGCAGCTTTGGCTATCTGCTGGCTCGTGTGTCTCACTTTGGAAGTGCATTTAAAGATTAGACTGAACAGAAGATTAGTAACTGGCAGGTAGATGGAGTGTTGGTTGTTTGTCTCCTCTGTTTTCCAGAGGGATGATGCTGTAGATGCAGCTAAATTTGTGTAATAATGAAAAGTTTTATTCAACTACAAGGTGAATTCTATTCTTCTTGCAGTAGGAGAGGAACAAGGCAGAGTAAGTGATCTCATGCAGGTTATTCTCTATTATATAAACTCACCAGTTTGTGTAACCAAGCCAGGTGCTGTTTAATCTAAATATCCTCAGGTCTGGTGAGAACTGCCTGTGTCACCTCTGGTTATTTGGACAGTAGACAATTGGGAACAGTTGTTCCCTATGATCACAATCTTCCATGACAGTTGTGGTTTTCATATGTTTCTCTACCTTTGTTTTACTTTTCTGCTTCACATCGCTGTGATTAGTAATTTACATGCTTATGTTTTTAAATGGCTTAATTTGTTATTTACAGTTGACTGTGAGATAACTGTAGAGAGTGGAAGCGGTGCAGTGATGCAAACACTTCCTGAGACTGCTGAACAGCTCGTTGCTGAAACAGGATAATTTAGGATGTAGTCCTGTCTTCCCTCTTTCTTTCTTTCTAGAACTGTGACTAGAAGAATCTCAACGTAATTGGATAATATTTACTTTTTGTGCACGTGTCTGAAAGGGGCATAAAGTGTAAGCAGTTGTTGCACATAGCTTATGAGTCAATGGATGCAGCTTCTGGAAAAGGTCTAATACCCCAAACCATCAACATTTAAAATTTCAGGATGCTGTTGAGCAAACAAACAAACACACATTTCTGCCTTTTCAGCCTTGTGGTATTTCCTAAGGAACTGGTCTGTGCTTCCATGGCAGGGAGGCTCTGCCAGGTGCTATCCCACTCCAAACTGCCTTTCCCATGGGATCTCATGGCCTCTGGGAAGCCCAGCTTGTGCAGTTATGGGAAGCTGAGACACAACAAGGCTTCCACCACCACCTGTGGCCATACTGACACAGCACTCTGAGGCTGCTGGGTACCTGTGCATTGGAGGTGAAGTTTTTATGTGAAGAGATCACCCCAAGCACAGTTTGAGAGCAGAAGGGGAGGTTGGCAGCTCTTCTGCTCTCCCAGCACCCTGTCCTCCCCTACCTCATGCTGTCTGTGTGTCTGAGCAGCAGGAAGCAACTGCCCAAGCACCAAGGGCTGAGTCCTCAGCTCTGATGTGTTTATGGCGTTGGGATTGCTGTTTTCCATGCCTTGGGAGCTGGGATGCAGCATTAGGTGGCCTGATGGTAGGTTGGAGGGAGGCTGCACAGCTGCCCCAGCACATGACCCTCACTAGGGCTGGACCAGCACAGTCCAGGCAGGACATTTTCCAGCTGCACTGACCAGTTCCCAAATCCCAGTTTTAAACCTGGGACAAAACTCAGTGATATCCAGAAGGTTTCTAGTTTGGAGGGGTTAGTGGTGTGTGTTCATATGTGTTGTTTTGCTACACAGCTGCATCATCTCAGGATAAACTACCCTAACTAGAGGCAGGGACTATGGACCAAGGAGATCTCTGTGTCTCTCAGTCACTGCTCACAAGCAGCAAGACTCTCTAAAATCCCACCTTCAAGCTTTGCCTGGGGAACACAAGAGGTTAAAAGCCCAAAGCTGTGTGTTCCTTTCCTGCAGTGAATTTACTACTTTTCGGATAAAGATAACAGGAGAGATGTTCCCCCTCCCCACATACACCTTTTTTTCCCCCCTCCTCCTCGCTGATCCCTTCTCACCCCACCACTGCACACATCACTTATTCCTGCTACACGTTGTAAGTGGGGGAGATTTCTGGAACCAGGGGCCTCCTGCTTAATGCACTAAGGACTCGGCCAGGCCAAAAACGCCTGTAGCATATGGGGAAGGGAAGGGCCAGCAGTGAGCAAGCTTGGACAGATGTGCTATAGAGGGAGTGTGGTGTTAGTGGGGGTGGAGAAAGCTTCCCCCCCACCCCCCCAGCCAGTTAGGAGGGTGGCCAATCGGGAGAAATGGACCCTTTTTAGGACCCCAACAGTTGGGGAGAGCCCCTGAGGCATTTTTGGCCAGGAGGTTGTGTGCACACACACACACTCACACACGGAACAGTTCAGCAGCAGTCCAATCCCCAGTGACATGGAGCTTTTTCTTAATTCAGAGCATATTTCAGGCTTCAGTTTAAAGGGAGGGGGTAGAAACACCACCAAAAACCAACCCATAAAGAATCTATTGAAACAATTGTAAGGGGAAAAAAACCCCAGAATGTGGCTGCAGCCGAGGTTGTTAGGGAGGAGATGTAGGGGAGAGATGAAAAATAAAAGAAGCAATTACCATGTTCCTCACTGGCCTTGGATCAGCCTGGCAAAATACAGACCTGTGAGGGCACTTTCCAAAAAAACAGAGAGGTGGAGGTGTCTCCCCCAGCAACATCAGGTGAGCTTCTGGTTGGACTGGGCTTCATGGTGGTTGTGGCTCTGCTCATTCACTCTTTCTCACATGGCAGCATCTCCTGTGCTCCTCAGTGTTGGTTTTCAAACATGAGGTTAAAGCTGGTGAGCAGTAATTTATCTTCTTGTTCGTTCACGCTGAGCACCTTCATTTGGGGACCTCAAAGCACATTTGGAAGCAGAAAACTCCCAGGCCTCGTGGTGAAGCGAGGCCATCTGATGAGACTCCGCTCCACAGAAACAGCCTCTTACAAAGTGTTCAAGTGATTTTTAAAGGGTGCCTGGCAGGGCTGGGAATGGCACCTCCATAACCCCAACCCTCCTGCATAGAATCTCTACAATGGGATTTTTTTCTGACACCAATTTTTTTGTTTGTTTGTTTGCAATTAGGAATTAATGCAACATCCACATCCTTATACAAAGAGCCATTGAGTCAGTCCCTGCCCCAAATATCTTCCAGTCTTCACTCTCAGGGATAATTTTCCTCCAAAGGCAATTTAGATGCACAAGACTCTTAGCACAGCTTGTTCATTACTGCCAAGGACCTGCAGTGCAGGATGAGTCTCCTCAGTTAACATCTGTTTTTTTGACCAAATTGCCTTAGTTGCTGCATGGGCCCACAGCTGATATAAAATGCTGAGAAATTATGACTATTTTTGTTGTTTGGGTGTTTTGATTCTACTTATTTATTTCTTTTTCTAAACCTGCAGTTCATTTTGGCATACTGAGCAGGATTTACTTGCAATTGTACCCAGGCAATTATGATGTTAAAAAAAAAAAATAAAAAAATAAAAATTACTCCCAGCTTAGCCCAGTGCAGGGAGGTGAAAAACAGGGGAGGGGTGTGTGTCTCCTGAGGGGATCTTTGGCATCAGACCAACAGGAGCAATCGGCACTGGGAGGGAAAAGATGCATGTGCACATTAGGAGGCAACATCTGGTCCTAGGGCCACATGTTCCAAGTCCAAGCTGGCCTTGACTCCGCTGCCACAGAGGGGAAATGCTGCCTCTGCACTGTCCTCCTGCACGTGGTCTGGGGTCTCTGTGTGCAGAGAGGTGTCTGTGGGGGGGAGGTTTAGGTACCCTGGCCCAGATTTTCAGTTGTTGTTCTCTGTCAAATAAGAGGAAAGAAAGTAGACAAACCAAGTGCAGTTTGGGAACCAGGCACCTGAGATATTTGTGTCGCCGTGTTTTTAATGTTCCTTCTGCACTTAAAAGCTTAAGGGACTGTGCAAGTGACTCTTTGACTGCTGTCTGGGCTCTGATTCCAGTTCCAATCAGTGAGAAATCAATAGGAGTCTGATGCCTGGAAATTGCTCTCCTGCTGAGGGCTTGGAATGGCTTGTGTGCCGTGGACAATGAAGAAGCCCTTTGTCACCCAGCATTAATTGTCCCATCAGCTCTGTCCCAAGGAGTTCCTGGTATGGCTGTTTCTGACCACATTTTACTGCTTTGCTGCTCTGGGTTTCTTTCTAGTCCTCACCAGGGATGTCCAAGGAAGACTTTGAACTGAAAGCAGTAGCAGTAATTTCCTTGGCTTCAGTGGCAGCCTTTGGGGATTCTAACATGGGTTGTTTCATCTGCAGTTAAACTTTGGACCTGAAGGCCCTGATTTAGGAATCTTGGATTCAGCTTTGTGTCACCTAAGGCAATAAAATGCCTGGCAGCCTGGAAGACTAATTGTTGAGATTAAAAGGAGACAATGTGGCTTGCTGCCTTTTCCAGGGGAGGCAAGACATGCAACCTCAAACCAAAACATCATTTATTGTCAGAGTCTCTCCAGCAGATTTGGAAAGCTTGAGCTCAGGACAGAAAGCAAGCAAAGTGCAAGAACAGGGGATCTCTTTTCCTTGCCCCTCATTTGATATTGTAGAATGAGTTGTTAATGTTTATACTCTGCATTCCCTCACACCTTTGGGCATATTATGCTTCTTTGTGTAATTCCCTTTGGACCAAATCTGAATTACCTGCCAGACCTCCTCAGTTTAGATTTAACTCTGTGTTGTATTTGCAGTATTATGCTGAACTATAACTCTTGTTTTGCTTCAGCCCTACATTTTTTTTTCACTGACAGTGTTGTCAGGCTCTGGAAGGGGCTGCTCAGGGAGGTGGTGGAGTCACCATCCCTGGAGGTGTTCAGGGAACGATGGGATGTGGCACTCAGTGCCCTGGTCTGGGTGACAAGGCTGGGATCAATCAAAGGTTTGACTCAGTGATCATGGAGGTCTTTTTTAAACCTTTATGATTCTGTGATTCCACTCACACCCAGAAATGGATCATAAGGTGAGCAGGGCTGCAAGCTGGATCCATCTGGGCTGTACCTAGACTGAAAGGTTGGAGTTGTGCTGCAGGTAGAGGGCAGGCTACACAGTGGGGAAAAATCAAAGGAGACTTCCAACATCTTCTAGTTCTGTCACTGTGGGTCAGAGGGATCTCGTGCAGTGCAGGATCCTCTCAGGAGGAACAAACTGTGACCTAACAGTGGTGGAGACTGGTTTGGAAGGAAATGGTGCTTCTCCTCTCCACCAGTCCACAGTCTGAGCCCCAGACCCTCGTCTCCTTTGTCAGGGAGAGGAGCCCAGTCCGTGGTGCTGCCAGAGCGCTTGGGAGGCTGCAGTCACTGAGCTCTTTACCAGAGTATCTCCATCCTCTTGGCCAAATGTCTCTGTGGGTAACTCCAGACGTCCTTGCTAAATTCCTCTTGGAGTTTTATTTTGATTTGTGTCTGTTCCTTGTGTGACAGAAAGTTTTACTTTGTCTTGACTAGCACTTGCCATAAATGCATTTTTCAACCCCCAGTGTGGCAAAAGCCTGAGTCTAGAAAGTGAGAGGTTTTGGGAAGGTGGTGCAGAATGTTACCTTGTCCCCTGTTTAATTTTCATTCACTGTCAGGGAAGGAGATGGTGAACAGAATACACAGGCCCAGAGGAGTTTAGAAAATGCAAAAGGAGTTAAAAAACCAATGCTTGTGCAAGTTAAGGCATGAGTTTGGGCATCCACATATCCAGATATGCTGGTGAAATCAAAGAGCTGTAAGTTCAAGTGAGTGTTTGCAGCTCCCAAATTCAGTTAATTTATGACATGTTTAATATGTTTTTACAAATGTTTGTTGTACTCAAGTAGTGACGATGCTTTATTTGGTCAGTAAAATTCCATCCTGCCTGAAGTACGCAAAGACCTGAATGTCACAAGGATGTTCTGTGTCTAAGGAAAAAAAATATGCACTTTCATTTTAAACAGTCCAAATTCTTCTTCTTTTTTTTTTTTTTTAATAGAAACTTTAACCTGTCACTGAAACCACCAACAGGACTTTCCAATTCTCACCAACATTAAGGGATATTTCTGGTTTTTCTGGTTTGCATTCCTCCTCTTTTCCTTTTTTTTCCCTTTTTTCTTCACCTTCTTTCTTCAGCATAACAAGATTGGAAATTAGTGCTGGCTTGAGGCCATGGCTGCATCTACAAGGCCATTTAAAGTTATTGCTCTGTACTCCCTCTGGGCCAGTAGGAAGTTCAGCTGTGATCACAGAGAAAGAAACCACCCCAAAATGCTAGAAATAATAATTTTAAAAGAAAAAAAAAATCAAAAGAATATGAAGTTTCTTTTATGCATTTCAAGTTTGGCATAAAGAGAATTGTGAAAACAGGTAGAAATACTGAAAAGCAGCTTTTTGTGCCGAGGTGATGGGATTGCTCTGGTGAGATTTGTGGTCATGGCCAGGAGGGAAGGTCTGTTTTTCTGAGTTCTGGCCTCGGGCTTTTTGATAGGTAAAATCAGGAATTATCCTCCTGAAGCTGGTGGGGTTGGAATGATGCTTGGAATAATGAAGCTGCTGTGCAGTTGGAGTGAGGGAAAACTCCGAGCATCCAAGTAGTTGGAGAAAGATTTGCAGCTTCATTCCCATTCCAGTTCTGAATTTTGCAAATCATCTTAGGGATGAATCTGATCTGAAACAAACCTTTTAATGTGGCAGCATGGCTTGGGCTGGGATTTGGGAAGCTGGACACAAGATAGGTTCACATGGGCTAGAATTTTAGTGAAAGCACCTGCCTTCTTAGAAAATATCCTCTCTTGTAAACAGAGGACTTTTTGGCTGCAAACAGGGAGCTGAAGGTGAAGAAATGACCTGTTTGTGTTCACACAGGTAACTTTGATTCATGTTACAAGTTGGTGGTTTGTTGCCTGAAGTTGAATGACCTGGTCCTGTGAAATCTGTCCCCAGAATCTTTCTCTTCACTTTAGTACAGCAGAAGCTGCTGAGCCATATTTGGACTGGTTCATCTTGGGAGACAAGGGGAGTTTTTGTCTTTGCAGACAGAAGTTGTTCTCTAGGAAGGAATTAAGGGAAACCTGAAGCACAGTCACTTCCAGTGGAAAGGTGAAGAAATGTTCAGATTCTCTGTATGAAGAGGGAGGGATGTTGTTTAATGGATTTAAATGCTCTCCAAGCACTAAACTTACAAACTGTGGTCCAGATCCATGAAACCAGTTGTGGCGCAGGGAAATGAGGATGGTTTTAAAGAAATGAGCCACCAGAATGCTTTGGGTCCTTCTGATGTTTTCTGACTTGTAGTAGCTCTTGGGTTTTCATTCCTTTGCAAATGTCAACTTTCTGTTCAGTTCTAAAATTATTAAACCCAGTCCTTGATGGAGCTTTGATATTGCCTGTCCAAAAGGCTCCACACTTGAAAAGCAGATCAGGACAACATGTTACGAGCTGGAATAATTTTGGTGTTACTTACATAACAGAACCCCCTAGACCCTGACCTTGGTGACAATCTCGTTCTTGGTGCTGTGCATGTAAAATCAATGTTCCTTCTTGCCCTCTTAAATTTAGGGTCAATACAGATGAGACAAATCTATTACACATGCTTGGTTAATAGCAAATTCAAGCTGTTCTGCACTAAGACCACTTATCCTATAGCTCCATTCAGTGCCATACCCATTTCTCAGATTGTTTTAAATCAATGCAGACCTTCTCTTCACTCAGATATTAACATAAATATTAAAATTTAGGACAATTCTTTAAATTTCCACCCTTGGGTTTCCCTTTTTTTTCCTGTGGTCATCCATTGGCAGATGCTGCATAAGAAACCCCTCTCTTTCCTGGTTTTCATGAAGGGTTAAGGCACAAACAGTGGTGCATGTTCTGGGGTGCCAAGCTTTTTCTTGTGCTCCGTCTCCTTTTGATTTAAAAGCTTTGTTTATCTCTCTGTAAAGTCACTGGCAGGCCATAAAGAGATATATTGCCTTGGTGCAGACAGCACAGACTCCGCTCCTGGGAAAGCAATGGACTGTGAAGTTGAGTGTGAGCGTGTGTGGGCCCGCTCATAATTCAGGAAGGGTTCTCTTTTGGGAAGCTCCCAATGGATTCTGCCTGCAGCCGCTTGTGGCTCCTTGTAGGAGCAGCGTGCCTGTATCCTTGAGGACTGGTCAGGCTCAGTGCTTTTGATGTTCTCATAAAGCCATCACTCCAAAGCTTGGAATCACAAGGCTATTGAGCTCAGTCATAATAGAGTGGATAAAGTGCTCCCAGTGGTTCTGACTTTATTATATTTTTATTTTTTTGATAGACAAATAGTGTCATGTCAGAGCCCGGCTTGCTGGGGCACTCCCTGCTTAGCCAGCGTTGAGCAGTGAGATACATCAGAATTATTGCCTGGTTTTGCTGCCAAGGGTTGAACCTCTGAGTGAACATTCCTTGACAGAAGCTGTGCTCTGATGTGTGTTTGCAAACAGTGTGTTCCCCCTGCACGTCCCATGGGTGCTCCCAGAAGTGCGGGGGAGCGGCGCTCCTGACTGGGATGAAAGGTGGAAGAGAGGGAATAGGTGAATTATTTCTGGCTGGCATTCAGGCTGCAGAAACTGCTGATTTAGCTGAGCAGAGGGTCCTTGGTTTTAATCTTCGATGGAATTGACTTGTAATGTCCTTTTTGTTTATCATCAGAGGAGGAATCTACTGAAAAAGAGGGCAGAGCACCAAGTGCAGCTGAACCACCGCCAGCAAAAAGGTTATTGATTCCCTGCAAGGGGAGATAGGAAGCTGCTTCTTTCATGGAATGGTTTGGGTTGGAAGGGACCTGAATGATGATCTCATTCCACCCCCTGCCATAGCCAGGGACACTTCCTACTAGAGCTGGTTACTCCAAACCATGTCCAGCCTGGCTTTGAACATTTCCAGGGATGGAGCATCCTCATCTTCTCTGGGGAACCTCTTTTAACAGCAAGTCGTGGTTTGTGGGAATCCCCTACCTGGAACTGGGGATTTCCAGACATCTGACTCTAAACCTTGAGGAATGGAGCTGGGAAGAAGCAGACCCCTCTCTTGGAGAATTTCCTTGCCTGGAGGATTAGCATGAGAATGAGAAATCATTGCAATCCCACCGCTTCTCTCAACACATTAAGTGACACACAGCCTAGAGGAGGCCCCAGAGATTAATGTTTTCCACACACTGAGTTTATCTTTGGAAACTCTACCAAAATATGTAGACCATGGGCCCTCAGCCTGCCACCTCCTCGTCCCTGGCAGGCCGTACCCACCCTGGTTTTCCTTGTGGATGGCACAAAGAGGTTCCAGACTCGCTGTGCCCTCTGCAGCCCTGGGTGACTGCACTGAAAAGGCTGTGAAGGACAGACCCTGTGGAAGCTTGTTTGCCTGGGGAGAAATCATTAATACCTTTTTTACAGCGAGGATAAATCTCTGAATGGCCTGAAAATCTGCAGGAAATTACTTTTCAAGTGACCGATGATCTGACCTCTGATTTCCTAATGATCGAGGAAGAGTTCAAGCCCAAGTGCTTGTATACTCAGAATGCCAAATTTATATATACAAAGCATCATAATTACTGCCATGGAGATTTACAGCGCTCTACAAATCATTAATAATCATAATAATAATATTTACCATAACTCTTTCTGGCAGATTAATTGCAATTCTCTTTGACCATCCTCAGACTACTTCTCTTACAACATCTTTCCCATTGGCATGAGAATGAAGTACACAAAACCTAATTTATTGACATTAAGGGTGGCTTTATTTCCATGTGTTTATTTGAGACAAAACCAGATATTTTGTACTGAAGGGAAAGCAGAAGCATTAATGAATCAGTAGATCTTTTAAGACAGTGCTGTGTATTATTTCACTTTAATTTGGCATTGGCAGGTGATGTGCTCTTATGTGTTTGTGACAGGCAGGTGTGATTCTGGTTGCTCAGTCAAGGTCCTATTTGCATTATTAAGTCTATAAAATACATATGTGGCCCTTTGCATGAGAATATTTTAGGTCTTTCACATCTGTTTCAGGGTGGAATATCCACAGATGAAAAATGTCAAGTTTAGGCCACACTGACTCTTGTTTAGTTGATGAACTGAGGTGATAGAAATGTCTCATTCTTCTAAATACCATCAAAATGATGAGATTTGGAGAAAAGAAAAAAGTAAGAAAGTGTTCTCCCATTTTCTCTTTCCTTCTCCTCAATATACAAAGTTTGTGAGCAGTGTCAGATGGGATGGAAAATGTTAGCGTGCAATGGCATTTTTTAGTTTGAAATTTTGTATGTTAGTGTACTTTACTACCTTTCCTTATATTTTTATAGGATAACAGTCTATATAAGCTATGTTATTGTAGCAGTTTTATGCATTTTCCTGCCATTTCGTCCTATTCCTGCCGATGTCATGGGTTCCTCTTATATGAATTTTTATATCCAAGTCTGATTTGATTCAGTACTAGAAATCTGATTTTAATAGACCTTTATCCCGTGGCAGATTCAGAGGATCCTAGAGGTTGGAAGGGACCTTAAAGATCATCCAGTCCCACCCCCTGCCATGGGCAGGGACACCTTCCACTAGAACAGGTTGCTCCAAGCCCCGTCCAACCTGGCCTTGGACACTTCCAGGGATGGGACAGCAACAGTTTCTCTGAGAAAACTAACCTCCCTCACAGGGAAAGATTTTTTTTCTAAAATCCCATCTAAATCTACTCTCTTTGATTAATTCATTACTTTGAAAGGACAGTTAAATTAGTGATTATGCTTCTTGACATTGTTCTGTTGTCTACTAAAAAAAAAAAAAAAAGTCAGGCCATAGTAACACTTTGTGTCTTAGTTTCACTCTTCTCTTTGTTTATTCCTCCAAAGCACATTTTGGGTATAAAGTGTCCATTCCACTTGCAGGGTTGGCACAGCTGTGGGGTAGAAGAAATCATCTGCTTAGCTGTTCAAAGGAATCCTTCCCACTGCTTGATGGTTAAAAGAAGTCTGGCTCTGAGACACACCAACCACTCACATGTCTGGTTGAACTCACCGGGACCTGTGAGTAGCACATGTGAGTCAAAGTTGCAAAATAATGTAACCTCATATTGAAATACTGCTTGTAATATATTATACAGTAATTGAATCATTTGTCAGGCCAACACAACCTTTAACTGCATTCAGTTTTGCAGCATCAGACTCCCTGCTGAGATACAACAACCTGGATATTAAGAAAACTTCCACAGGATGACAGGCAGAAACCTCAGACACCCCCAGCCTCAGCTCTGCCTCATCAGACTTTCATCTCTGTGAGACAATTACGAAAGCTCATGTGTTATAATATAAAACATAGAACTATTAGTGCCTGCTGACATGGAGAAAAATGGTAATAGTATTTCTCTCCCACCTGCCTGTCCTTCAATTGAATTTTATAGCGGGTGTCTCATAATTTTTGTAGCTTTCCAGAAAAAGACTTAAAGAACCTTTTGTAAAAGAAAGTGCCAAGCAAGCTAAATGTAGAAGTTGCTGCCAATTCTGCCTTTAATACTTTTAAAACAAATACAGATTTAGAGGCACACTCATAGCAGAGCTGTGTGCCAAAGGCCATCGGAACGAAAGACATGTTTTAGAATATATACGTATAAAGTGGGTCTGATGAGTCACTTAATTTGTTGCCTGGAGACAGAATACATTTACATGATGTTCTTTAATCTATTTCTAATTTATATGATGTTCCTTGGTCTAATGGGTTGGTTCCCTGCTCAGTGTGTCCAGCAATAGACGTGTTTGTGCGAGATGCGGTGACTCCCCCAGCGAGAACCATTCCATGTTTATTCACCTATTCTCCGTTACGTTCTCCGTAATTCCAGGGAGATAATTACCCCATGAATGCTTTGCTCGAGTAAATTAAAGGGTTTCCCATACAGTAAGTCCTCCTGAGACCACAAGGAGTTTTCTGAGAACCCGCAGTGGCTCAGGTACAAGGAGACTCCCAGCTTAGCCGTAACCTTTTGAGGTCCTTCCTATTTTCATACCGACACCTACGTCATCACTCCCATTACAGAAAAATTCCTCTCCTCCGAAAAACCCTGCTGCTGGTGGAAAACCTGTCCTCACCCTATGAAAAGTAAGAGGTACCATGGGGATGTTTTTGTTGTTAGTGAATCATATCTGGTAGGAGTTGTTTCTTTTCCTTGTGCCACGGCTCCAGCCCCCTCCGAGCCGCCCAACCAATTGCTTTGGCTGCAGCAGCCCGTGGAAGCCCAGAGTACAGTAATTGCTTCATTGTGTTGCTTTAAGAGGAAAGGAAAATAGTTATTACTGTGAGCAAGTGCTTCTGTGTTTTTTTCCCCTGTTGCTGTCGTGTGTTTTTGTTACGAAACGTATCCTATTCTGAAACTGGTGTTTTGAGACTTTCTGTTGTTGAGGTGGAAGGGTGAGAATGGGCACCTGAAGGTAATGCAGCTGCTGGTAATGAGAGAAAACACTGGCTTGGAGAAATACTCTTCCTTTCTAAAATGGGACTGAAAGTATTATTTGTTAATTTTTGTCCTGATTTCTTGATGGAAGGTACCAGGGCAGCACAGTTGTGTTCCTGGAAAGCAAGCCCAGCATAGGCTGGATGCTAAGGTGCTTTACCTCATCTGCAGTTGTACAAAACTTAATGGAGATTTGACTTTTAAACTGTACCGTACTGTACTTACTTTTTTACCGTCTGGCTATAGGTGTAAATATGGAACTTATGGTCAGTCTGAGGTAAAGCTCCCAAAATTCATGGTGCTGCCTGTGAAGGAGCTGTTTTTCCATAGGATTATTCTGAGAAAAAAACTAACAGAAAACAAGCCCAGCTCCAATAAACTGAGATATCCCATTACTAGAGATATCTAGAAATTTATGAGTGGAAAAGGTATTAGGTTGTGACCTGATGGTCTCCTGCTGAGGAGGCTCCAATGGTGATTAGGAAGGAGTGATTTCATCACCAGGGGAAGGCTGCTGCCCTCATCCCTGCTTTATTTCTCATTGAGAAACTGAACGTGGTTTTCAGGACTAAGAGGAAAAAATGCCTCCCCACACATACACACAAAGTGTTATCACTGCCAGCTCCTCATCTTCAAAGACCCCCGAGTGAAGCTCTGTGTGACTAAGTCCACTTAATTCCCGACCTAAGAGAAAAAAAAGCAGAGTTCAGAAGTTCAAGGAGCTCCTTTGCAAACCACACGCCTGTGGCTGTCTGGGCTGCAGGGGGAAGAGTTGGGCTGAATTGCTCAGTGTTCCAGACCTGGTCACACTCATGGAATGTCTTCTTCTGAGGCAAGGAGTGGCCAAAACGGTGGAAGGCTGGTTGGACCTGAGCACTCTTGGAAATGCTGCCTTAGATGTCACCTTGGGAGCCGTTTGAGACGAAGTATCTGGAAGTCTCATCCCGAGTTCTGGGAATGTTTAGCATAAGACTGTACATTCATGGCCTTGACAGGCTCGTATATAACCCTGGATAGCATCTCCCTTTCCTCCCAATTTGTGTAACTGTTAATAGTAGTAGGCTCCCATAAAGCTTAAAGTACATAGAGCATTTAAAGCTTGTAACATTTATAGATTGCTACAGCAGCAGGAGAATCAAGCTAATGAAAGGATTGGGTGGGTGCCCTGAATTAATATGCCCATAATCTAATTCATTTTAACTTCTCTTTGCTGCATATAAAACCTCCCTCTCTCCTCCAGGAGCACAATTAGGACCCAATTCACAGGCTCGGGGCAGATGATGGGAAGGTTCCCACACTGTGGGGCTGAGAGGTTTTGAACAGCAGGCCCTTGGCAGGGGCACAGTAGAGATGGTAGAGGTGGCAAAGGTCTTCTGTGGAGGATAGCAGGATGACTAGGGAAGAGGAACTCAGGGTTTGAAAAGTGAACAGGAGAATTAGAGCCAGGAGGTGCAGATAAAGTGCTGAGTTTTGAAAGGACTGCACTGTTCTAGTTTGAAATAGAGAGATATTATTTTTCCTATCTTCTCCTCAAAATTGTCTGATAGGCTGCTCGTTTCCATGTGTAACCATAGAACATTTTACCCTCCCTTCTCTGTCCTTGTCATTCCCTGGAGAAATTGTGTTTGGAGAACACTTCTTGTAATTACAACTCTAAGTGCAGTGAAAAGTATTTGACTGCACTGCCTCCTTTTACTCTTTGTTTCATCTCCATCTTCCAGCTGTTTTGTTTGTTTCATCCAAAAAGGAAGGATTGTTGTGTGCTCTGTAGATCATCCCTTGGAAGCTCAGAGGGTGTGGAGGGAGCTGAGGACCTGCAAGGAGTCAGGTTGAGGAGCTGGAGGGGAAAGCAGGATTTGGAGAGTGAGCAATTGTGGATTGTTCTGACAGATTTTGTTGAACTGTGTTACTGGATCACTGAGTCCAAGAAAATATTACAACACATGTCCATGTAACAGCCAGTTCATACTTCTGACCTTTAAATTTTCTTTTCAGAAACAATGTGTGACACTGGTTTCTATGTATGTACTCTGACAGCCCTCCCTATCTACTGGAGAGTTATGGAAAATAACACAACAACATAGTAGAAGACTATCAAATTCTTTTTCTTAAACCTCAATCCATGCATTCCACACTAGGGTTTCAGCAACTTCTGAGTGCTCATAAGGTAAGGGATGGGCCTGTTCTAGGATGTGGAAAATTCAGTGAAAAACAAGGCATTAAAGAAAGCAATAGCTGGACATGATTGAATGGGGAGCACTGTTCTTCATGGACCTGTCCTGAACTCGTGCCCCAGCACAGTTTGAGGACTGGTGTTGTGCTTGGAGTAAACCTAAAACCAAAGCTGAAGCCACTCGTGGTCATTAAAGAACTTGTGGCAGCTTTCACTGTGCTGGATGAGCCACACTTTGCCCTGGTCAGACACATATTGGAGTGAGTCTCTTCCATGTGTTGATTGCAGCTATTTATAACACCTTTTTTAGGAGGATCTCTCCCTCCATCACTTTCTTTCTCCATTGAGTCAATGAGAGCAGAGTGCATCTAAATTAAGCTTATTTTCTTACTTCCTTTTTGGAAGCATGTTTTTTTCTGTTCACTAAGTATGTAAGAAGTCTAAAGAGATTAGTCTCACAATGTAGGCTAAGATAGGTATCTAAAAATAAGTGGTGTTTACACCCCCATTCTCTAGGTGTGTCCTGCATCCTCATTCAGATAAGATTTGCCTTGTCCCTTCCTCCTGAATTGCTATGTCATGTTAAAGTGTTTCCAAGGCAGCTGCACATCCATCCTGATTCCATGTGCTTCTGTGAATACCTAGATGTGTAGAGGGGCGATAAAATATATTTTATCTGAAGGGACTTGCAAAATGCTGCCTTAAACAGAGAAGTGCTTGCATGGATTTGCCTGTGTAAGGGGTGAAGAAATACCTGCAGTTGAGGAAAAATGTGGTTCCCTCCAGATAATAAAATGAGAAACTAGCACCTGCAGACTTAGGGTTGGATTAAAGTTTAGGTGGATGGATGAAGTTGTGCTGTCCAGAGCTCCTGCTCCTGCCAAGGTGAGATCTGGACAATGGGTCCTGCAGGGACAGAGGTGTTTCCCTGCCAACAAGGACACTACAGACACACAGTTCACAGAATCACAGCATCATTTAGGTTGGACAAGACCTCCAAGATCAAGTCCAGCCTCTCTCTGCAGCTTCTCCATTGCCAGGTTCCTTTTGCTCTGTCCTGGGTCCTGCTGTGAGGTGCCTGTGACTGATATAATGTCTCTTGGAGGGTTCTGGGTGCTGCCTCAGGGGCTGACTCTGCTCTCAGCCAACCTGGGGTGAGACCTGGGGTGCTCACACACAGTGAAAGGGGTGAGGTGTAGGATGCAAGCAGCACATCCCACAGTCAGCCTTTGCTTTGTCAATCCCTTGTGTCATCCTCCAGCTAATGCACAGCCCTGACCTGATGTCTGCAGGGAGAGGAAACCACAGCACTGAAAAGAGCAGTGCCAGCATTCATGGGACAGTCCCCTTAAAAACTCAAACCCTTACTGGGCTGAACCTGTTCACATTCCTTGTGGAAGAGCCATATTACAGAGTCTTCCCTTAAACAAAATACCTGCAGGCAAAGCTGATGAGATCCCACCCCTGAGGAGCACCTGCAGGACGAGGCCTGTGTTCTCCAAGCCATTTCAGGATGCACAGCAGAGCAAAGCTGGGCAGCCTGTAAATACGATTATTTGTTTATTTATGCTAGCAGAGCAAAGCTGGGCAGCCTGTAAATACAATTATTTGTTTATTTACACTGAAATTCCCTCCTGTTCCTTGCAGAGCCCTGGAGCCAGAGCTCCATCAGGGGCTGTGCGTGCTGGTTTGGGCAGGAAACATGGCACAGGGGGCACCTGACCTGGTTGAAAGACAGCTCCTCTGACTCATCAGCTGAAAGCAAAATGAGCTGTATATATTTAAAGCAAAGCTCTGTTTTAAAAATTAATGATCTGCAAGGGAGAGAGGAGAAACTACTTCTCTGTAATGCAGAAAAAGGCCCTGATGACCACAGCCTGGGTCCCTTTCCAGATGATGTCATCATCAGTCTAAATAATAAATTTTTAACGATGTGGAAAAAAAAAGAAAAAGGAGGAAATAAAAAAAAGAGGGGGACTCTGTTTCAATGAGGAGTAAAAGTAACTGGTGGCAGCAGGGTCTAAGGAAAATATATGGTTGTGTGAGGTTTCTGTCCTGTGTAATTAGATTATCCCAGGTGTAGGAGTGTGCTGCAAAAGGCACATTGAAATGCCACTAATTGAGTGCTCTGTGTCTTCCCCTGCTCATACCCATGCAGAGTGGAAAACTGGGGTACTCAGGATACATAAGGCAGAGGGGCATCCTATAAATGGGGCTGCTAATAATAGGCAGTTAAGATTAGAAGGGAAAGTGTGGGCTCTCATCAGCCCAGAGACTGGGGGATATTTTCCCCTCATAAATAAAAAGGCCACAAGAAATCTATTCAAATGGATTTGTGTTGGGTTGACAAATGTGTGCAGTGTGTGTTACCAGTGGAGTGCTCACATGGGCTCTTTAATGCAGTTTACATTATTAGCAACACATTCATTTTAAATGTGCTTTTTTTCTTCCCCAGGACCCCCCTGTGAAGGTGTTGCTCCTTGCTGTGGGTGAATTGTTCAGGTGAGAGGGTTTGGGGAGAGCTGGGCAGGCACCAACAAGGTGGCTTGAGGGTGGGGGGGAGGCTGTGGCACCAGTGTGGACTGAGTGATGGTGTTTTTTCAGTTCATGCAGATTCCCCATCGTGGGGAGCCCTCAGGCATTTTCCATGAGATCCCAGCCAGAATTTTCACCCTCCAAAAAAAAAAAAACCCAAACCAAACCTTAGCTAACACTGCAATTCTGCAGGAAATCAGAACGTATCTGATGGCATTTTAAGCTGTATTTTAAATGAACCGATTTCCAGATCCTCCTGTTCAGGGCTAGAGCTCCAGTGTCTGTGTATTCCTGTAGAGATGACCCTCTCCATGAAGAGCTTAGGAGCTAAGGAGACAAGACAGCAGCAATTCCAACCTGGCAGACACAGGGGCTCACTTGGCCAAAAGCAACATAAGATTCATGTCAAAGCTGTGGACCAAAACTGCTTTTCTTGAATCTCAGTCCTGTATATTCCAAATGTATTAACCCAAATCAAGCTTTTCGTGGACCTCAGCGATCCGAAAGTCGGGCCCTGAGAGGAACAGATGTGTTTCACGAGATTTGGGAGTTCGTAATGGGACATTTCAGTGGTTTTAATACCCAAATCCACACCTTCTCCTCAGACTGTAAGGGACAGATTTATGTCATGTTTTGTAGTGGGCTGATCCTACTACCCTTGGCGTGAGACAGATTTACTGGAGTTGTCAGGACTGATTTGCTGTACAAGTCAATACCTCAGCCCGCCAGTGCCTGAAGGAAAAAAGGCCTGGGCGTTTAACACCATAAATATTTTATTCTTGCTCTGCCATACAAACCTTGCATGGCCTTTCAAAAAACAACTTACTTCTATTATGCCCCAGTTTCTCATGAGTTAAGTGGGGATAACAACATTTATGAGAGTGGAGTGACTAAGACCGATGAAATAAGGTGACTCCTGCCCAGGAAGACGGAAAAAAATTGTATTTTCTCTCCCAGGCCCTGTTATTTTGTTTAAATGAATTTGTTCCTTTTTTGCTGTTTTCATTGCTCCTTAAATAGTGACTTGAATTTCCTTTCAGTTGTGTTCTGGTACACAAGGGCACACACCTATTAGACACCCTCCAGCTTTCTGGATCCTTTAGAGTCTCTGTGTTGCTGCTACTGTTCCCTTAGGAAGGAAAAGAGGCACTTGGACAGTGTTTGTTGGGGTTGAGTGTGACATTCACAGGACCCAGAAGAGATGCTGAACTTTACAATGTGACACTGGTCTTTCTGCAGTTACCTGGGGGTAATACAGAGGAAGACAATAAATATTCAGTCTCATCTGTCCAGGGATTTTTACTTTGGGTCCCTGGTGAGAAGAGAAGACACTGCTGCACTCACAGCTGGTTTTTTTCTTTTCTACTGACCAGGCAGGAGGAGACCAAGCAGGACTTAAATCTTCAGGTCCCTGATACGTGCTTTGTATTCCCATATTCTCTGTGAGGGATACGTCGAGCATTGGGTTTTGTCTGGGCTAAAGACACTCTCGCCCATCTGAGTCTGAAACACAGCTCATATTTCCCCAGCCTAATACAGGCACTCATGGGCTTTATTTTACCATTGGTTTGCCCAGAGTTTGCTGTGGAGGGACAGTTTGTTAAAGCTTGGCCCAGCCTGTGTGTGCTGTGTCTTTGGTCTGTTTTGGAAGAGCTGGGTGTTCCATCAGTGAGGAGCACACACAGTACATGTTTCTCTCCTTGTGCAGGGCAACAGATGAAAAGGATGAGCAATCCCTTGCTGAAAAGGATGAGCAATTTTGATGGGAAAAGGACACCAAGTTGACACTGAAAACTGACACTCCAAGCTGACCCTGTTTGGTGGGAACAATGCTGGTGGGAGGACTGGAGCCACCTCGCCGTTCCTTGTGTGTGTGGCACTGGCTGCAGTGGAGTTTTTTTGCCAGCACAGCAGATGCAGAGCCGGGAGAAAAGGTGGAGGAGCTGCCAGAGGCTGCCTGGATGTGAGCACAGAGGAAGTGTGAGCCATTCCACCCGCCTGCAGGAACCAGGCCTTCTCCGAAATGTGAGTTACACCATTCCTCCAATCTGTATGGAGCAAGAAATGACTGGGAGGCCAGTGATTCATTCTGGGTTAATGTAAAGGTACCAGAGGGGCTAATATAAGGGAGAAAATTGATACTGCCTTTGCAGTGTTTGCGCTGCAGAAACGTGTACAAATGTTTCCCAGAGAAAGAGCGGAACAGTCTGATGCAATATTAAAACCAAAATAATACCCACCCAACAGCAAACAAACAGCCATGGGGACACAGGGGCTGGTTACAGTGTTTGGGTATCTGTAAATCAGTGCAGACTGCACAGGTATTTGCTTACTGCTGTACCTTTCATTGCAGCTGAGAGGAAAGGGCCCTCCTCGTGAGATGGTAGAAATTGTATGAGAAAACTTTGCTTGAATTGTAGCACCGTGATTATTGTGTCAAATACACTTTGGTGTGCATTCATTGAGTCACAGAAGGGACAGATTTGACCCTTTGGGATGAATACTCTGGGGAAATTAAAACTAGCTATAAAAGCTATATATAGCTGAAAAGGCAGTGGTAACATTTTATACAGTATGAGCATGTTCTATTCTTTACAGAAACCCCTATCTGTAAAAAAGCAATTAGAAGTGCTTCCCTGAAAAAAAAAAAAAAAGGCAATTGAACACAGTGAATGAACTGCAGGAATTGTACAGCTTCCAGAAAATGGTGGTAGTGAAGCATTTGTGGGATCCATAAAGTCACCATAAATTCCTAACTGAATATGGATTCACTCTCCAACTCTAAAACCACAGGATTTATTTCCTGCTGGCAGGGGAGGTGAAGTTTGCAGAGCTCGATCTGCCTCGAGCCAGCAGGTGGGGAAAGCACTGGTGTGTTCCCAAGTGTGTCATGTTCCCAACATCACCTTGACTGGCCACGTCCTTTCGAGATGAGAAGACAGGACTGGGGTTTGGTTTTGGTTGAAGGCCTGTCTGTGCTTTCAACACAAGTAGTTGTATATGGGTGGGAAGGTTTGCTAGCAAATACCCCAGTGGAAAAGAAGGATGAGGGAGTGGGAAGCTGCTGGTTTCACTCAGGAAGATCAAGTTTTGGCACAGAAGTTCTGGGATGCTTGGTGGTGCTTCATGTGTTTTGTGGTACAAACCTAAACAATGTCCTATTCACCAGGGCATGGAGTGACTGGGAAGGGGGAATGGCCTTAAGCTGAAGGAGGGCAGGGTTAGATTGGATATCAGGAAGAAATTCTTCCCTTTGAGGGTGGGGAGGCCCTGGCACAGGTTGCCCAGAGAGGTTGTGGCTGCCCCGCCCCTGGCAGAGCTCAAGACCAGGTTGGACAGAGCTCTGAGTAACCTGGGCTAGTGGAAAGTGTCCCTCCCATGGCAGGGAGTTGGAATGAGATGGTCTTTAAGATCCCTTCCAATCCAAACCATTCAGTGGTTCTCTGAACGTGGCAAAGGTTGCTTTGCTTTCTTTCCATGAAATTCCCTTTGTCCCCCAAGCTGGATGTTTTATGGACTTGTGCTTTCAGAAGATATTGCTGTGGATGGTGGAGGGTTTTCTTGGGGTTTTTTCCCCTCTCTGCACATTCCCACTGGTCTCCTGGGTCCTGGTTCTAGCACAGTTCACTTCAGCCTCCTCTCTTTTAACTGTGCTGTGCTTCTACTGTGGGGTGTAAGAAGGATACCAGCTTTGACAGCCAAAACTTGTGGGCACTGACTACCTGCAATAGTGATGGAAACATGCGTGTTAGTGTGGATTTGAGGCAGGAAAAACTGGAGGATAAGTCACCACTTTAGGCAGGATGAAGGGACATATGAACTAAAAGTCACTGCACTGAAATGGAGAAGTCTGTGGCTGCAGAAATGTGTAATTATTTGCACCCTGTCAGAGATGAACGGCTGTGTCCCTCTCATAGTCATCTGCATAGCTGGGTGAATGTGATTGCATTGATTTAGTGTGTCTTCATGAGTCTTTTTACAACCACAGGAGCTAGAAATGTCTTTTGTTGTTGTTGTTTTTTTTAATGAAAGCTGACGTTCTGGAGCACAAGTCAGCAGGAAGTGGGGGTAAGTTTATTGGCTGTTTTGGTGGGGCCTGGAGAATAATTTTGCCTTTCTCCTGCCTTTTGTCTATTCAGACTTGTAAATTCATTGAAGCAAGGGTTTATTTCTACTGTGTGTCTTTATAGCACTTGCTGCAATGGATCTGGGCTCTCAGCTAAATCCCCTAAGGCTTAACAAAATATAAATTAGGATAATGGTATAATAAGTTAAATGTTAAATGGTCATGAGGGGTGGTTTATTTACATGAATTATCACCTTCAAAAAAAAACAAACACGAAAAGTCCTTCTGAAATCCTGGTGGGAGTTTTAGTATTGTGGCAAAAACTGTTCATTATTCTCCAGTATTGAGAAGATGGGGCAGTCTTTTACTGGTTGTGCCCTGTTTTAAGGGACAGAACATGGGCTGGTTTATTATACCTTAGAGCACCTTCCAGTACCTCAGAGGGCTCCAAGAGAGCTGGAGGGGGATGTTTTATAAGGACATGGAATAATGGGATAAGGGGAATGACTTCAAACTGACACAGGGCAGGGTTAGATTGGATATTAGGGAGAAATTCTTCACTGTGAGAGTGAGGAGGCCCTGGCACAGGTTGCCCAGAGAAGCTGTGGCTGTCCCTGGATCCCTGGAAGTGTCCAAGACCAGGTTGGACGGGGCTTGGAGCAATCTGGGCTAGTGGAGGGTGTCCCTGCCCATGGCAGAAGGTTGGAATGAGTAGCCTTTAAGATCCTTCCAACTCAAAGCATTCTGTGATACGGTGATGATTTCAAACTTCTTGTACTTGTCAGTGGCCAGTCTGTCTGTCTGCCAGTGTTGCACTGGCTGCTTCGAGGTGACCTGCCAGCTGTGTGGCCAGGGCAGCTGGAGACAAGTTCTAGGCTTTGCAGGGTGAAGCAGCCCTGAAGTTGGCAAGATTTCCTACCACAAAACAACTCTATTTGCAGGTTGCTCAGTGCAGTGATACACATCCTGCATGCCTCCCCAATCCTTGAGGGCTCCTGGAGGCCACAATAGCCTGGCTGCATCCTAGCGCTGTTTGATTCAAACATTTGTATACCTGCCTCTCTGAAGCATCCACTTCTGTGATAGATCACCCTTGTTTTTCCACTTCCAGAGCAGACAGCACAACTCTGACATGCCAGAGAGCCTCACTCCAAATATAGACCAGTGTAAGAGAGCCAGTGGTCTGTCAACAGATAGTCCAACTTGGGAGGAGGCAGACACAGGATTTTTTGTCAGCTCCATGCCAGTGACAGCACCACGATGTTACTTGCTGTAGATTAATGTGGGAGAAGGTCCTTGCCGACAACCCCTGCAAAACAGTTTCAACCTCAAGTGGAATTACAGTGGTCCTTTTAGATCAGTGTATTTTTGCCAGCTGATCCCCAACAGCACTCCCAGTGGTGGGGAAAGCTGAGACTATTACTGTAAATACAAAAGGAAGACATACTTGGCATCCCTTTACATTAGAGCTGGCTCAGAAGAACGTCTGCGTAGCTGCTCCACTGCCAAGATGGATTGTAGTCAGATAGTACACATTGCAAAGGAACCAGAGCACACACTGAGATCTGTTGGGGTTTTTTAACAATAGTTTATTTGTGTTTCAAAGGGATAGTTACAGGAATCCAGATCAATATGCTTGTCCAGAACTGTGCCTTCCTATTTTAGGGCCTGGATGAATAGGGGGTTACTTGAGTTCACATGCATATTGAGGGATCGGTGCCTGTGGAAATGCAGCCTCCCGGGCTTGTTACTTTTCCTTTTTGAAAGTGAACGTGAAAGAGCTGCAAGACTGAAGTTGCCATTGTTCTGGCTCCTGAAGTTTTAGGGTTTTTTTCCAGCAAAGTCCGTGTGGCGTTGCATGTCGTGAGGCTCTTTATGAAGGGTGAGGTCGTGTCTCACCAGGAGATGGTTGGAGCTGAGCCTACGGATTTAGACCGGATCAAACACCTCTGAAAGTGAAGGAAGATGAGGTGTTTCAGTTAAATGTTCTGATTTTTTTGTGTTTTTTGGGTTTTTTTAAATGAAAAATAATAGAAGTTCAGTCGCTTTGATGAAAATACGTTTGGCATTTCCCAGTCCTAGGTTTTGAAACCATCTGTATATTTTCGTGGTTTCAGCTCTCTATCCCATTTATGGGGAGAAGAAAAATGGTTGACTAATGGAGTTGGTTGCATGGGACCAAAAAAATTACATTCTGTTTCTGAGGTCTTTTGAAATGCAAACAATGGGTTGTAAGTTCTTGAAATTAGACCTGTAATTGCTTCAAAAATCTTGGTTTATGGCCTGTTTTTCTCTTCTGATCTTGATATATTTTTAAGGGACACAGGCAAAACAGGAGTTTTAATAGACAGGTGCTCAGTGTAAGAGTAAAATATTTTTCTATATAGACTTTCAAGCCCTGATTTATAGCAGGCAGTCCATTTCTGACAGTTTTAAGCAAGTGTGTACCACTGCTGCACCTGGCTTTGTGAGGGCAAAATCACATCCTTTACTTGAGCTTATATGGTATCTCAGTGATGATGGATGATGCTGCTCATGCTTTGAATGGTGCCACTGCATTTTCTGTGAAGCGTGGACTCAACAAAGTGTATCAGCAGACAGAGCCAGCTCCTTCTGAATTTCAACCTGTGACAACTTTCTCAATGCACACTGGTCTACTTTGACCCAAGGGATTATCCTGATGGGTGCTTCCCAGCGCAGCAGAGCTTCAGCGTTCAAATTCTGGTGTCCTCTGGCACATTTCTGATGTCTCTGGCTTTACTGATGGCATCTTCTTACAGGAAGAATTTTGGCTGGTGCATGATGTTCTCCTTTCAGCTGTTTTGCATAGCTGAGGAGGACACCATCCTGACTAAGCACAGCTGGCAGCAGAATGTCTGGTCTTTGCTGTGAGAAGATCTTCTTGGCTTACTTTTCTGCATGGTTTTTTTTTTCTCCTTCCCCCTTGTGTTTGTGCATTATCCAGCGGGGAAGGTGGGGCAGTCACTGCTTGGAGGAGCAATAAGCACTGTGACAGTCCCAGTGGAAAGCAAGAGAAAGGAGTTGTGGTTTAACAGCCCTCACTCTTCATTGCATTAGAAGGTGAATGGTTGAGAAGGTTATGATAAGGATGTGGATTTATCTTCTGTTTGTCACTGGTTTGGTTGGTTGGTTTTTACCTGAGCTGATGGGATGGGGAGAGTTGGGAAGACTTCTTGGGCAGCTCAGCACTGTGAGGGGAAGAAATGGTTTTACAGGTTGAACAAAGCAAGGCAAGATTGCCAGAAATGCAGGAATTAGGAACGAGGTTTAATATAAGGGATATGATGAGTCCAAAAGTCTCTTTAAAAGAAACCTTTAGCACATTTCTGACCCCACAGAGTTAGAGGACTGGTCCCCCACTGCTGTGATGAGAGGGACAAAGCCGGTATGGTCCAGAGGACTCTTGTGCAATCCTTCATGGCCCTGGCTGGGATTTGAAGTCCCTTGCTGTTCTGAGCACAGTAGAAAACTCTGTGCACTGACATTCCCTCACAGATAACTGGCTGGGAAAGGATTTTTTCAGGCCCACTACTCCACCTCCACCCACACTTGCACTCCCAGAGTCACCAAAGAAAGTTTAAAAATACTCTGCCAAGTGTTTTCTCAGTTAATTTCTTTAGGCCTTTTTGCATTTAACCCATGTTTTGATTCTTGATTTGTTTTGTCCCTGAAGAAAATATCCCTTCTGGGAGATGATCCTTAAGTGTTGGATTTGTGAGAGACTCATATGGAGACTGCCTTAGCAATAATCACCTTGTAAGTACTGCCAGGCAATGCTTCTCTCTGTGCACATTTGTGATCTGGGAGTCCTGTTCAGCACTTTTTGAGGGGAATCAAAACAGGGTTGGATTTCAACATCACTGGAAAAGAGGGAACACAGAGCACAGCTTGTATTGCAGGGAAAATACCCAGCGCATCATGTGTCTGCTCACTCCTTGTTCCTGTACTTTAGGGACCAACCTCTCTTTTTTGCTTTGGTGTAACAAGGGATGGCCTTTTGCATCTGCTTTCTTGTGCTTTGAACTTGGGGAAGAAACAGGGGGATTCCACTTTTATCGTATCTGCAGCTCAATGCCATGAGATCCTCCTGTCAGGTCCACCTGCACTTCCAGGTGAAGAGTGGAAGAGAGGGCAGGGTGCAGCTCCAGGCTCAGCCCAAGTCACTTAATCAACCCCTCACTCTCAGAGACTGAGAAACCTGCTTGGGATATGCCTCTAGACCCTCCTGGCTCTTGTATGCAGAGGATCCTGGTCTGTCCCACCAATGATTCCCACCACCACCAAGGTGACGGAGGCACAATAACTTTGATGTACAGTCAGCAGTTCTTATAGGAAGTTTACAACCTGTTCATTTATCAAGGTTTTCAACGTGTGTCTGGCTGGAGAGGAATAAACCCAGGAGATTTATTCCTTCAGGAGGTGGGTTAATCCTGCTTCAGCAGTTCCTGGAGGGAGTGGGTGCCAGGAGAGCTGTTTCTGTACATCCAGGGCAGGACGCTGTGAGGTGCATTCAGATGAGGTTCACCTCAGCACACACACTGCATCTCCTTGGCTTCCTTAGCACCTCTGCTCTTCAGCATCCCAAGAGAAGCCCCAAGTAAATTACCAATTACATTTTGTGCCTTAATTAAACAGAAAGGTGGGCAGCTTCACTGTGAGCCACAGTGTTAAATAATCTCTTGAATGATGACGGAGTCAAGTAAGTTGGGGCACTGCTCGCTGCTTTCCTTCACATATCAGTAATTTATCACACAGATTCCCCTTTGAGTGGTGAGTTTGGTGTCATCCCAACCTGCCCAAGAGAGGTTTGGGGGTGGTATGAAGAGCCTTGAGCACTTATTGAAGCCAGAGGGAGCCCCAGGCCATCAAGGACTGTCTTCAAGATGCTCAGAACCCTGTGGCATCTGGGCCCTGTGTGTAAGTATGAAAGCAAGGAGTGTATCCAAAATTTGTGCCACAGAGGGAAGCATTGGCAACATGACAGGAGCCCAAAGGTTGTGTTTCATTTGCATGTATATTTGCATAATTGCAAATGCATGAGATGCACGTTAATAATCACTCTTGCATCTTTATCATTCTCAATAAGTACTGAGAAAATTTCTTGCTCTTGGAGTGCATCAGCAATAAAACCCTGCAGTGTCCTCATTCTGTAATCGTAGGGAATTAGGGACACCTTGGGAGGGACATGTTTTATCATTCTGTTGGATGTGTTTGCCCTTAAACCTGTAGTCCATAAAATTTAACTCTGGACTCGTTCTGGCTGAGAGAAATTAACTGTGAAGGGAAGAGGACTTTGAAATTTTTATACCAGTGGGGGTATTTTGAGGAGCCTGGAAAAGCTGGCACCTGGATCCTCCTGAATTTTAGTGGAAGTTCCACTACCTCTTGCTCTGCTCAAAGCCTCAGCAAAACCTGATGGGGCCTGACCAAGGAGGAGTGTAACTTTTTTCGTGTGTTGTGCGTTGGGACTGACTTAAAATGTCGTGTTGGATGGAGCTGTTTGCCCAGTACAGTCTGATACCATCCCTGCCACAGAAACTTCATTTCTCATTTAGTCAGGGCATAAAAATTGTTGGAAGAGGGAATGCTGAGTCTGGTTTTGCATGTCAGAAAAAGCTCTTCTATACCAGCTTGTCTGTTTTTCAACCTTATCGACCAAACTTCTCTCATTCTCTACTTTGCAATCATTTCTTCTGACACCTCTGCTCTGGATTATGCTGCCATGGCATCACTTAGTTGCTGAAAATCCCAGCGGTTATTGGATGGAGAGTGATGGATTTCTGCAAGGGATGAAATGATCCAGTTGTCTCCTGCAGGAGGGACCTGACTGTGATGGCCTTCATTTGATGGACCAGTGCTGTGTTCCAGCCTGGGAAGTCTGGACTTTGCTCATGTACTTCTACAATGTTTTTGTTACAGTTGGCCCAAAAATGAGAACTCAGTTCAACAGAAAACATTTCTCGACTTTCTAATGTTTGTTTTCATTTTTTCTCAGATTTAAATCTTTTAACATTTTTTTAGGTTGGGGGGGTGGAAGGATACAATTACATCCCTCTGAAACCATCGCTGTCCAGTGGCTTGGATTGAGATGACTCAAGTTCAGAGTCCTTCTTTTCTTTATCTAGGCCTTGAGTCAAATCTAGGTGGGTACCTTAATCATGTTAGAGGGTGTTCTGGAATAGAATTATGAATCCCATCTTGATCTTCTTTTAAAACAACAGTGTGGCTGAAACTTACCACTCGTTTCAAGAAATCAGCATCTTCTCTAAAAACAAATAAATATCAACAGGTATCATTGATATTCTTCCTTTATCTCCTGTGCTGTAAACAGAGTAATTAGGGAATATCAGCTTAATTGCTAAAGACAGGATAGCTTATGAATTTACTGCTGCAGCATCTCAATCTAATTTCTCTCTTGGGATACTGGCTCCAGAGTCTTCTCAGTGAAAAAGGGAATCTTCATTAATTTGTCCAAGGAAGCAACAGCCTGTGAAGAGGTGGACAAGCTACTCACAAGCCTTGTTCTGCATGAGAGGAGTCCCACAGTTTTGCAACAAGCAGTGCCATGTTTCAGGCACCTGCTTTTCCTCAGGAGGACGAATCCGTTGCTCTTGATTGACTCTTCCACTGCAGCTTCTCAGGGTTGTGGGAAACTGCTGAGCTTTTGCATAATTGTCTCTTACACTTCCATTTCAGACGCCTTCAAATGTTTCTAAACTTAACACATGGGAGGGTGAGAAGGCATTGATTGGTTTCTCTGAGGCAGAGATCTCACGTTTTCCTTCAATGGGATTTCACTTTACCCTTCAAATAATGTTTGTGCCCTCAGAGTCATTGTGGCTTCTGTGCTTACTTTGAAACTCTATTGATCATGTAATTAAAGTGTCTTCTGACTGCCTCAGGAATCCAGCAAGATTGAGATCTAGACTTTCTCATCTGGTTTCAGAAACCTCAATCTGTCCTTCATTTTAATCTTAATTCCCCACGTGATTCTTGCAGTTCCTTGCAGGTCTTGCAGCCTGTGCTCCTCAGCATCTCCAACTGTGCAGAATTTAGTCAACTGCAAGATTTTGATGGATCTCAGTCCTGCATTGTATTCATTCCAGTCTTGCATTGCAGCTGCCTCATTTTAGTGGTAGTAAAGTGCTGTCCACAGGCCTCAAGGGAGATTTTGGGAACCACTGTGCCCAGTGCATGGACATACATTCCCTTGGCTTTTGCTCACCTCCAGCAAAGCAATGGGAATTATTTTAGTGCTTTTTATTTCAAATTATCCATCTGATGGAGAGATGGATGCAATAATCATCATTCACTGTTCAAAACCGTCATTGGGTCACTTTGTATTGGTTGGGGATGATGCCAGAGGTGCTTGCATCAAAAAACCCTATATGGAAGGATATCTGGTTGATTGACTAAATTAAGTACAAGGTGAACCAATAAAAAAAAAGAAGCAAGACAGTCAACCATTCAATCTCTTCTCATCTCTGCAATACCTTTCCCAGCTGCTACTTCTAAGCCCTTCACAAAATTATCAATACTTTAAAAAGCTGTTACGGATTGATAGTACAAATCCAGATGCAGTTAAATTATTTTGGGAAAGAAGGGGTTTAAAAAAGGTGTTTTAAGGAATAAAATACACACTAGTAACAGGAGGAGGCAAGTCAAGAGTGAATGTAAGTACACTCTGGCAGAGAGCGTCCCAGCTGAGGAATATAAAGCAATAAGCCTATTGGCCAAAAGTTTTTGTCCAAGACTTCCAAAGTCCAGCATTACCTATAATCATGTCCAATCTTGCTGATCCAAAAGTCAATTTTTCAACTCTATTCCGACTGAAATTAGAAACCCATATAGAGATCTCAGATTGGTGAAAAAAAGCCTGTTACTGTGCATGCCAGAGATCATTCCTGCTGCCACATTCTGGACCAAGTGCAATTTCTTCTAATAAAAACATTTCTGGCAAAGCTGTACATTAAGAGTGTAATCGAATCTGGATGTGAGGAAAGCATGCAAACTTGCTTCCAAGTCAGCAAGAGTTAGGCAGGATTTAATACTCCATGTATTTTTATTATGATATAAAAAGCTGTTATATTGGTATTTTTAATACATTTATCAAAAGGAAACTGCAAATCCAAAGTCACTTCCAAATTTCCCACTGATACAGGAATGAGTAGCTGAGACAATTCTGAAGTGAACTGAGGCAATGGGATTTTGTAATAGGGGTTTTGCTGCCAGGAGACCAGCACTGGGTTTGACTTTTAACCAGTTCACACCAGACCTGTGCAAACATTTCCCCCAGCATTTGCTGTAGCGTGAAGCTGATTTTTTTCCCCTCGTCCACTCTGTGCACGTTTTTCTGCTGGGTTTTCATGAACGTTTTAGCAACCCAGGGGATCTCCTGGGATGACAAAGCCAGTCACCAGTCATGCACCAGCAGCTCCCACCACAGCCAGCACCACTTACTTAGGGGCCTAAGAATAGGAGGCGGCAGACATTTCTATTAAACCCTCTTTTTTAAGAAGAGCTTGGCTCTCATTTTCTTGCCTAAATAAGGTCCAGATTTTTCAGAAGAGCTCAATAGATTGCGTGCTGAACACTTGTGAAAATAGAGCCGACGTTTCGCGTCTACTCTGGGGCTCGAGGCTTGCAGAAAGCTGGCCTTGAATTTCTCGTTCTTGGACAAACAATGGACGTTGGGGATACCTTGGGGTTGGTTCTGCCTTCCCTGGTCCTGGGGCTTCCAGTGGTGTGACACCATCCAGTGTGAGTGGCCGGGCTGGTGTGACATCCTGGCGATGCTGTGGGAGGAAGCGGGAAGGGGCCTCTGATTTTGGAGACGGGCGTTTCCTTCCCTCCTCCACCAGAGATGGTCTTTGGCTGGGAGTTTCTGGCTGTTTAATGGATATTTGGGGGTCAAAAGGAAGCCAAATAAGATCCTTTGAAAGGACTTGATTTTGAGATTTCCCTCTGCTGTTTCATCCACACCTCAAGCCAGGCAGTGACCGCGGAGGCACTCAGTCGTTGCTCAGAGCCACGTTCTCAGTTGGTTTGCCCTGACTTCTTGGTTTGTTTGCTTGCTTTCTAGAATTCTTGCCTCCCAGGGATTTGGGAGGACAAATGCATTAATGCTATAAATAGTGTTTGAGAGCCAAGCTAATACAGAGTGTAAATCCCATGCACTGATTCAGAAGCCCACTTTAGAGCAGCCTGGGGGCATCTCACCAGCTTTTGATTCCTCCTCAGTACCAATTACTTTTGGATGCTAAACAACCCGTCCTGAAGGCTGACTGTACTACAGCATCTTTCATCCTGAAAACCCTAAAACTCCCCAGCAAATACATTACATAAACCGTACAGGGATCACTTTACCCATCTTTAGAAAGCAACCTTTGTGGGTTTGGAAGCTGTGAGCTGGGAACAGCAGTGTTATGCAGGAAGCATCATTTTTAATCAGGATGTTTCATCTACAAAGTGAAAGTCCCTTGCCAAAAGCACTCTCATCTCTGACCCCTTATGCAGTGATATAATGTAGGTCCTCCTGGGGCGTGAGAGATGCTGAGGTCAGCCTTGCCATGTACTCTGAATTACTGATATTAAAGAGGATTAAATGGTATTTCTACCACCTGGTACAGTTAATAAGACAGCATCCAGATCAACTGTCTTGAGCCCTGTAAAATAATCATAAGCAGTATCCAGTTCTATAATGGCAATAAAAGTGTAATAAGGTCTTCTAAACAGAGTAACAAAAGTTGAACAAACACAATATTAAAACACTACATATTAGTAGATTTTTTTTTAGAAGTCCAACATCCTTTGGCACAGAAACACAAAATCAAATTTAACAAGCAAGTTAAATAAGCAATTAGGAGTGGGGATTTTAAACTTCTTTCCAGTCTCAGTTGCTCTAACTCAGCACAAGTGGGGATCTGCTTTGTGTGCTGCAAACCCTCCCTGGTGATGGCTCTACCTGAACAGTTACCAGAGATTGGCAGTTTTAGATAAAAACTGAAGACCTGATTCTCATGGGGGGTCAGATTCCCCAAAGTGACCCTTCCTTACACACCAACCTTGTGTCTGAGTGCTCACCCAAGATGTTGGAGGCCCACATTCAATCTTCTCTTTTTTACTGGGAGAATTCAGATCTCTGCCCGGGGATCTGGTTGCTGTGCACTGGGTGAGTTTTCCAGCATGGCATTTGTTAGTTTTCCTGGTCTCTGAATCAGAAAGCAAGAGTCATTGGATGAGGAGGAGATGGGGGAAGAAAACTTGAGGCCTTGTAAAAAGTGTCTTTGCCAGAGATAGGAGACCTGAGTTCCAGTTGTAACTCCAAGGTTGTCCAAGTGTTTTCCATGGCACAGTTGAACAAGTGAAGAAGCAAAACCAGGGGAGTTTGAGGAGTTTAGAGGAGCTGAGTGAGGTGCCTTTAGGGTTGGCAGAAATTTTCAGGTTGCTGTTTGGAGCACAAGAATCCAAATTCAGAATCTTAATCTGAAGATCCAAGTCCTGTTTTGGCTTAGTCCTGATACACTCTCCAAAAAAATTACCTTGGCCTTAAAATAATGTGTGTACACCAAGCAATGGGCATGTTTTGTGCTGGATGAGCTCTCCCAGGAAACCGTGGTGTCTTTCTAGCTCAGCCACTGGGATTTTACTGGCAAACTGTACATCAATGTGTGAGGTCCTCAGAGGCTGCACATTGGAGGAGCTCCACGACTGATACTCCTGGTATTCACATTTGCACCACTGCCATTTGAATGATCTGGTCCCTTGGAGCCATAAAGAAGACAAGCCTCCCTCTTGGCTTTTCCAACTGCTGAATCTGCCGTGGACGTCCTTAAAATAAGGTGGGATTTTTAAACTGTTCCCTTCAAGTGTTGTTACAAGAAGGATTTGAGAGGGATTTTGCAAAGCTGGACTGGTGTGCTGCCATCCCTGGCAATTCTTTGTTGATAATGGACTCCACCACCTCTAGAGTCTCTGTTTCTGCAATTATTGGAAATGTCGTGGATGGCAAGTGATGGATAAAGTAAAGACAACCAACTGTTCTGGAGGAGTGCAGTGCCTCAGCAACATTTTGCTTTGCTGTTTTCATAGAGCATCTGTCTTGCTCAGGAGAGGCCTGTCCTGGTTTAACTCTCTGCTCAACAGCACCACAGCAGCAGTGCTGGCCCTGCAGTGAGCACTAGACATGTCCCTTTTTATTCTCCTCTGTATGACCGAAAATTTCCCTTCTGCTGTTTTATTTTTCCCCAAGAAACTTTTATCTGTAGCCACACGTGCAAAACTCTCAAATGGACTGTTTCAAATCTAGTCAAGGTCATTGAAAAAAGATATTTTTAAAGTGGCTAGGGCTCTTAAAACTCCTCTTGGATTCCCCAGAAGCAAAAAAAAAAAGCAGCATTTACCCTGTAAGCCTTATAGATCAAGGACTTGAGTATCTTTCAACATCCTAAAGCCCATGCAGACTTTAAACTGGTATTCCCAGCTCATTTGCCAAAAGAAGAGGAAGAAAATGAAATGAACTGAAAGCTTTTGCCTTGAGGTCTGCTGCAACAGGGCCTTCTGAAGTCTGGAGTCGGAATTGTTTCAATCTATGTAAATATGGGGAAATTAAATTCCATATGTCCCATGCCAGATGCTCCCAGCTGCTGCTGCTGTGTGGGGAACCGTAAGTAGACAGTTTAGCCCCGTCAAGCAGGAGGGAGAATGAAAAATAAAAGGGGGGGGGAGGATTGTTATTTTGGGGTCGGGAGGGTAATGTGCATGAGTGGCTGTGCCAGTGAGCTGACAAGCCAAGTCACTGGACAGTTGTAAGTGCTGTGTGAGGCTTCAGGCTGGACGATCCCAGGGAGAACGTCGCAGTTCTTGGCGTGAGAGCTCGGGCCTGATGTATATTGTTTATTTCAAAGCCTACAGAAATCGTGTGCCTGTGGGAAACCATCAGGTTTGGGCTGTGAGTGGCTCGAGTGGGTAAATCTGACTTTGTTGTAGCCTGGGAAAAATATCCCAGAGCAGGGAAAGGTCCGTCACTGAACCCACCAGCCAGGGACGGTGCAGGCCACTCATCACCAGAGCCTGTGCCAGGACATGCCCCACCATCACCCACGTTCATCACCTCAGCTCTGGCCTTTAGGCCAGGCCTGATTTCTGCCTTAGGTCGGGCTCACGCGTGTGTATTGGATCGGGTTGTTATTTATATCACGAGCCTCGTGCCGTGGAAGGGAGAGAAGGAGAACGACACAACCGCAATTTTAAATGACCCGTTCTTAAAAAAGCTCCACACGCCCTAATGAAACCAGAGATTTAGGAATCCTCGTGGAAACTCCAGCTGCCTAAAAATAGGCAGTACCCCTCTCGTGTCCACAGGGATCCTTCGCCGTGCTCTTGGCCGGCAGCGCCGCCGCGCCCCATCCCGGCTGGAGGCGTGTGGAAGTGCCGGGCTCCGGCTGGCTGCTCCTGCCTCCCTCCCCCTTTTTTTATGGTTTTTTCGGACGTGGTGACAAGTGGAACGGTCTCCAAAAGAGAGCAGCCTTGTGGCTTGTCCCGCCATCGCTGCAGACGTTCAGTAAACACGAGGGAAGCCGGAGCCCCGCGGCCGGGGCGCGGGAGGGAGCAGGCGAGGAGGGCTGAGTGGTTACTCAGCATTTGGTGTCTGAGGTGAGAGTTACTGTGGAAAAACCCTGCAGTTTTATTGTTCTAACCTTTATTTAAACATAGAACCTATAACCTGTTTTTCCAGAGAATTTAAAATAGCGGGTTTTTTTGTTTCTGCTCGCAACCGCCCCGTCCAACTTCTGAGGTATCACATACTTCTGTATTATTTTATGGAGCTGACAGAGGGGGAGTCTAAGGGGAAAAAACAGCTGCAATAGCCAAGGCAGTGTGTGGAATAAACCCGTGTGTGTGTGTGACTCGGGAGGAAGGTTGGCTGCCACGAGATTGCCAAAGCCTGTTCTTGCTTTTGCCTTCACCATCCTCCTCCTGCTCTCCCTGGCACGAGGGGCTGCCAACAAAAAAACCCGTTTGCCCACGCAGCGCCCGTGAGAAGGGCTCGGGGTGGCCGACTTCATTCCCACTGTCCCACCTGAAGGAATTATTCGTGTATTTCTCCAGCGGACACATATCATTAGAACTGATATTTAGTAGTGGCGTGCCTGGAAAAAGGAGTTTGTGTGTGAGTGTGGTGGGGTGGACGATGCCAAACCAGCGTGGGGGTTTCCTCGGTGCTGCAGGAGCTGCTCGGCCTGGCGCGGTCGTGATGCTCCACAGTGGGGTTTGCCGGGTTCCAGGATGCAGGGCCTCCCCACCACTGCCCTGCCAGAGACAGGCAGCAGTGCTTTGGCTTCCTGTATGTCCAGGGAATCCCTATGACATCCATTCGTGCTCCCCCTTGGTTTCCTGTAGCATGGTTGAATGCTTCGCTGGAGATTCTTGCTGTAGAGCAGCCGTGAGGAACCACAAGGGGGAATGGCCTTAAGCTGAAGGAGGGGAGGTTTAGATTAGATATTAGGAAGAAATTCTATACTTATAAGGGTGGTGAGGCCCTGGCACAGGTTGCCCAGAGAGGTTGTGGACTCCTCATCCCTGGAAGAGTCCAAGGCCAGGTTGGACAGGGCTTGGAGCGACCTGGGACAGTGGAAGGTCTCCCTGCCCATGGCAGGGGGTTGGAATGAGATGGGCTTCAAGGTCCCTTCCATTCCAAACCATTCTATGATTCTGTAATTCTGTTCTCAGAGGGCAAACTCACACAGATCTGGGGGGAGATAGACCACTGTTCTCCTGGTGCTTCTCTCCCCTCTCTCTGTCAGGTGCTGCCCTGATGTCATAGGATTTATTTCTTCATTTGCTGTGTTTTTCAATAGTTGGCATTTAATCTCCAGGTTGACCACGGGTTGCCTACCTGTCTGCCAGTCTTGAAAAACAGGGATGAAGAAGTCAAAAAGTGTTTGAAAATCAGGGCTGAAACATAGAGGATGTATATAATTAATGTCAGTTGTTAACCAAGTCAAAATGGTTTGGAGATGGTGGGTGGGTGGGTGTCCATCTTGTCAGAGTGGGTTCAGAAAGGTGAGGTGTGTTTGTGGGGAAACATTGCATTGGTTTTGTTTGAACAAAAGGAAGGAAACATTTTGCATTGAGTTGGTTATCTCAAGGTGAACCTGTTCTGTAAACAGGGAACAAAGGAAAGTTTTCTTCCCAGGATTTGACAAGATCTGTCTGTTGGTTCTTCACAAGCAGGTTTTTCGTGGCCATCTATGTGGACAGAACAGCAACAATCCTCCCTGTTTTACATGAGAAGAGTTGTCTTGGTGTAAAATTGCAAAGGAGGTTAAAATTCAGGTAAAATTTCAAAGGAGGTTAAAATTAAGGTAAAATTGCCTCTCCTTGGCCAGTGTGTTTGATGGATCAAGTTGAGGCAGAAGGTTGTTCATGTTTATTATTCCTTGACCGCTTGTATTGCATAAAACACTAAAATCTCTTTGATGCTCTCGGAATAAACTTCCAAACTGTTTCAGATAGAGACCAAGGCAGCAGGTTAATCAGTCACTCAACCAATATATCCTGGTACAAGTTCTTAGATCAATCATGATTTATGATGGGAATATACAGAAAGGCTAAGAGAGCATCGTGTGGTTTCTCAGGGACAATATTCAGGCAGTAAATCAAAGGAGGCTGCTAAGGGTCAAAACTGAATAGAAAGTGCAGAGATGGGTTAGAAAGATTTTCAAAGATCTCTGCCTCTGTGTTCCTCTGCTGCTGTCCAATATAGTTATTCATCTAAGGTATTCACAGGAAAAAGTGACTTTTTTTTAGGTGTCCCTGGGTGAACGTAAGTTGCTCATAGCGTGAGTGTCTTTCTGACCAATGTCTCTAAACATGTGGAATGTTAACTGAGCTTTTTTCAACCTCTGTAATCACATGGTATTTAGGTTTGCTTTGAAGTCCTTAGTGAAAGTTCAAGTTGGTTTTTATTTACCATAATTTATTTACCTACTTTTAGCTGTGAAAAAGGGCACTTCTACCATGATGTCAGGGGCCCAGCCTTCCTCTCTGCTCCCCTCCCACAATGTGACCATTATATCAACATATGGCAAACATTTCTCCTATTCTGTGTTTACTCCCAGCAGTAAAAATTCAGTAAAAAGCCAAGGGCCTTCCATAGAGAGAGGAAAACTCAGCTACAACCTCCAGGACAGGAAAAGCAAATACTCTTTTAACAAGAAAGTTATTGGGACATTGCTAAATATTTCCAAGAAATAAAATAACAAAGGAGCTTGTATCCAAGAGGAGTCACATATCTTCAGAAACTATAAGTATCATGGAAAAAAATCCTGAAGGATTATTATTGAAAGGTTAGCTGAAATTAAAAGCACGTTTATGCAGCCAAAAGGAGGTTTTGGGCTTTAATTCATTAGCTCAGGTTTCATTTACCAGGATTCCGCCCCCGGCACGTGTAATAAGATTAGTTCATTAATCGTTGAGTCCCTGGGAATTAACATACTAGAGGTGCTTTTCTCCCCCTCTGAAAAGTCCCCCTGGATATATAAACACAGCAGAGATTTTGTTGAACGTGGGATCAGAGTTAGTCGTGCCAGGTTTGGCTTGATGAGAATGACTGAATCCTATAAACAAGTGAACAGTGGGAGAAATGTATTAAGTAAAAAAAAAAAAAAAAGCCTTGTTTTGTTTTTTAGAGTTGTACTGCAACGTTTGGGTGATTGCAGGCGGAAATCCAGTGAATTAACTCTTTTAAAAAGGGAAAAAAAAAAAAGGAGAGAAAAGAAAAGGAAATATAGAGTGGCTTGTTTACAGAATAATTACCCTGGGAAGTTGGCTCCCTACCTGCCATCCCAGGAGAAAAGTGAGGGTGGAAGGTGGGAAGGGACCCAAGGAGCAGCAGGGAAGGTGCATGGTGTGGATGTGTGTGGATCCTTGGGGCCAGGACTGGGAAGAACCATTTCTGCCTCCCAGAGAGACATGGTGGACAGCACCAGTCCCAGAGTCACCAGTCCCAGGGGCAGCCCTGACCTTGCTCAGAGGGCAGGACAGGGCCAGACATCCCACAGAACGTGCCTGAGGGTGAGGGGAGGGTCAGCAACGTGAACAAAAGGATTTGGGACTTGTCTTTCCTTCCCTCAGACCCTAAACAAGGTCAAGGCAAGTTGTGGCCCAATCCATTCCAGTGGGAAAGGGCCACCTCTGTAACAAGGTCTTTAAAAAACCCCATGGGCCCTGCACCAAATTCACACTGTGCCAGGTTGTCCTGCAATTTAAGCAGATTAAAAACACATTTAACAAAGTGCAAGGAAGGAAATGCCCTGATCTCAAGTGGCAAAGGGTCAGAAGTGACATGAATGATTAGGTGCCTTATTGGGTATTTTGAGACGCTGTTGCTCAGTTCTGAGGTTCTTTGAGGATTTTGAAGCAGGGAAGGTAAGGCAGGAGGCTCTGGACTCCTGGGAATTTTACCTGCCAGAGGATATTCAGCTTTCCTTTTCTTGTAATTTCTGAATTGATTTTTCCTTCTCACTGCAATCAGATATAAGCTCTTTTGTAACAGGGGCATATTTCTCTTCTGGAACTGTAGGAAAACATTCCTGACATTGGTAAAGGAGGCCAGGGAGAGATGATTTATGAGTAGAAGATTAAAAAGAGTTAAATATTGCTAAATTTGGTTTAAAATTACTAAGTAGGTATATGATAACTATCTTCAAACACATAAATACTAGAGAGAAACAGCAGTGTCTGGTCTGAGCCAACAGAAGCAAATCTGTAGGCAGGGGAAGGAAAATAAGTAAAACTCAGGCCAAACATCAAGAGAAAATTCCTTGTAGTGAGACCTCTCTAAAAAATCTCGAGGCACAACAATGCTCCAGTTGTAATAATGTCATAAAAGTGTCCCAGTGCTACAAATATTGTAAAGAGAGCTGGGGATTTCCCATTTATTGTGCCCAGGTGGGATTAAATAACCCAGGCAAAGGAAGGCTTGATTCAGTCATTAGCCCCTGAGAGGATCTGGAAGGAGAGCAGGAGCAAACAGGGTGAACCTCTCAGTGCCAATAAGTGGAGGGAGATGATGACCAAAGGAAAGGTGAATGTGAAATTATTCTATTTGGGCTCAAAGTGCCACGTGAATGGTGAATGCTCTTAATGAAAGCACGGCTGCTTTAGTAACCTGATACCTCCATTACTATTTTAGGCTGTAATTGTAGCTAATAGGAGGAAATGGATTTATATTTTGCTGGAATGCATTATTTATCAGCAAGAGTTTTAGGATTCGTGCAGCCTTGTGGGGAGAACTGCTTGATAAAGTGCCTGAATAGACTGAGGCAGATCCTCTGTGTGCACTGGCCTTTTGGGTGTGAACCTTAAATCCACAGCAAAACAAAGAAAGAGAAAGAGAAGAATAGTTGTGTAATGACATGACCAAAGGAGGTTTTTTAAAGTAAAGGCGGCAAGAAATACAAGATGAGGGTGCAATGTCCCTGTGGGATGTAGATGTATAGGGAAGAGGGAGCAGAGAAAGGGCAAAATCTCCCAGCCATTCCTAAGTCAAGGGTTCAAGATGTAGAGTAGGACTGAAAAAAACAATTGCAGGGACCCTTTTCAGGCTTGTTGAGCTGATGGTGAAGCCCTCCTTAGATCATAAAGGTTCAGAGGACACCCAGTTTCCTGGGGCAAAATCCTCAAGTATTTCCTTAAAAGAAAAACTTTGTCACCACAGGAGAAAATGTTGCCATCCCAACAAGTCCTGCAATTCCTCAATCTTGAGGAATTTTCATTCTGTGACAGAGAGGGAACAGTCTGAGTCTACAAATAATGGAGGAACACAGGAGAGAAACACAACAATTGTGGGTTTTGGGAAATGTTTACAAGCAAAGGGAACTGGGCTATGAAGTAACAGGACTTGAGGAAATGGCCTGAAGTTGTGTCAGGGGAGCTTTAAGTTGTATATTAAAAGAAAGATTCTTCCCCCAGAGGGTGGTTTGGCACTGACCAGGCTCCCCAGGATGGATGATCCTCTGGGGCACATGGGGTGACTTTTGGGGATGGGCCTGTGCGGGGCTGAGGGTTGGACTTGATGGTCCCTTCCAGCTCAGCACTTTCTGTGATTCTATGAAGCAGTCACTGCAGCACGATGGTGGAATCCCATTGTTCAGGACTTCTTTGGAGCAGCTGGACAAAATCCTAGAAAACGTCTTTAAAGACAAACCTGCGCTGGCAGGGAAACGAGCTGGATGCTCCAACTGGACTTGTCCAGCTCCAGCCCTGGAGACACGAGCCCAGCCTCCCAGGAGGGGAGCTGAGGCCCCGCTGCCTGAGTCACTCTGGGCAGACCCACGTTCCCTTCCGATCCCGTTGGGCGTCTCCGGCCCCGGAGAGACTGTGCTGGTGTGTTGGTGATTCTTCCCTGGGTCAGGAGTCGTTGCACAACCTGCCCCTTCCGTTAGGAAGTGAGACACCCTCATGAACAACCAGCCAGGCACACACCAGACGTGATTTCTACCCCATCCCTGCTGTTGTATCATCCCTACCTACGTGTTTGTGGTGGCTGCTTCTCTCAAGAACCAAGGGAAACAAAGGCAGCTCTTTTATATGTTGTTTTTCTTAGTAATTTATGATTAATGGGGTAAATCTTGGAAGCCCTACCCAGGGGTTTTCACTTTGCGTTACCCAGGCCTTCTGTTTATACTTGTTTTGTAACAGAAATAAAAAGTATTTCCTTTTAGCCCAAGGCACCTAATCAGGATTAGGACTGGAGGGGAATATTTTGCATTCTTGCGTTCCAGGAGTACCTTGATGTGGAGTTATCTTTTGTCAACTGTAGATTGAATGTTCAATTACGCTACTCTTTTTTTTTTTTTTTTGAAAGGTATTTTAGGGCCTATCTGATCAACTGATACTGAATACAGTTATTCTCTTCACCACATTTCATGGATGTGGGTCGTCTTACGAGTTCTTGAGCTGAAAGTTGATATTTGTAGAAGAATTTGGTTTGGGAAGCTGCCTCTCTAAGGGACCGAGGGATTTTGGGGGGGTGTATAGTCACTGCTGGACAAACTGTGCAGCATTTTGGTCTTGTCTGGCACTCAGGTTCTGGGTCTCAGTCTAACATTAAGCTCAAACTAACAACCCATGCTTTTAGTTCCCAGTTTATGCAGTATCAGGAGTGACCATATCTCCTACCTGCTGGCACTGCCTCCTTCTCTGCAGACCAATGGGCATCATAATGTTCACAAGAAACTGTGCTTTATGGACAAACTCAAAGCTCTTCTGAAACAGCATCTCACTTGCAGCTGCTTGAAATAAGTCTTACTCTTACTCTGAAGGAGCCTACAAGGAACCTGGGGAGGGACTCTTCCATGAGGAACTGGAGGGATAAGACAAGGTAGTAATGGGTTCAAGCTGAAAGAGGGGAAACATGTTGGATATGTAGAAGAAATTGTTCTCTGTGAAGGTGGGGAGGCCCTGGCACAGGTTGCCGAGAAAAGCTGTGGCTGCCCCTGGATCCCTGGAAGTGTCCAAGGCCAGGCTGGACAGGGCTTGAAGCAACCTGGGCTAGTGGAAGGTGTCCCTGCCCATGGCAGGGGGTGGGACTGGATGATCTTTAAGGTCCCTTCCAACCCAAGCCATTCTGTGATTCCATTCCCCAGTGGGTGAAGATGATTGAGTGGCAGTAAGACAGATGTCAAATTAAGGCAGAGCATGTCCTGGATGTGCCTCAGTCAGTGCCTCTTTATCAAAGCCAGACTGAATTGTAGAGCTTTTCTGCAATTACAATAATAAGCAGCTTTATTTAAATGTAATTGCTTTAACTGAAAATATCCTAATGTGGGGCTTTTTGTTCTGTCTGGTGTTTGGAAAAGTCTCCATAGCTTTGAGTCACCTATTTTGAATTTTTAAAAGGTTTATGTCTAGTTAAAGTACAGACATATTATTACGCATCAGAGTCTTAGTCATTTTGTTCTGCTCTTGCATCCTGGTGTGCTTATTCACTTTGGTTTATCTGAATAGGGAGGGAGGGAACCTGAGGAGAGTGGGAAGGGTGCACAGATTGAAGAAAGGACCCATTTACATTTAGAAACAGTTGGGCTTTACTCTTTTTTTTAGATTTCTATTTAATTGACTTATTTCGAATAGTGATATGTCTGAAATAATGAAAAGTCTAGAAACACCCTGTTTTTTCTAAGAAGCTTTCTGATTGTACACTGGATTGGAGAATCCCATCGAGCTGTAACATCAGATCTCACCTCTCCAAATAGCTTCTCTATTTACAGTGCGTTATTTGCTATTATTTTTATATGAAGGGATTACTTGTTTCTGGTTTATTAATATTGGGTTTCCCTTTGCGTTCCTGTGACTGCAGCGTCCTCAGAAAGCAGCGTTGTTACAGCAGTGCTTGGCAGACCTCACTGGGAACCCAGAAAAACTTCCAATCCCTTGACCTTTGGGTTTCCAAGATTAAAATTTGCAGCAGGAATGTGTACATTTGCCTTATCACCTAAATATCTAGGCTGGTGCTGCTGGGTTTGGGCTGCAGTGAAGCTCCTTCTCTGCTTGGTCGCCTTTGCTCCCCACCCTTCCTGTTTGAGCTGTGGTCTGTTCAGCCACGCAAGAGCTTTTTGGATCAGGGCTCCTGAACCTCCTCTCGACCCTGTGCAGGGCTCCCTGCACAATGTGAGTCACTTCAAAGTTTGGCCTTGTTTTTCCTGAATGTTGGGTAAATGACATCACTGGGCTCTTGGTGGGACAGCTGTGGGCTCCTGGCCTGGTGAGAGGACACTGAGGTGATGCTGCCCAGCAGAAGCTGCCACTGTGTCCCTGAAGCAACCTCTGTACCTGTCTGCTCCCTGTCACATTGTCTTCAGGCACTGTCAACATTACTAAGTGCCTAAGAGGTGATTATTAAATAAGGCTCATGTGTCAGGAGAACAACTCAAGTGCACTGTGTGGAGGAAAAGCATTGGCCAGGTAGAAGGACAGGGCATAGGAAAATGGTGAAGGACACATCTGTAAATTAATATGAAGAAAGGAAGCTGAAATTCCTTTCAGCTTGTCCTGAACACAGCTCTCTGTTTGCTTGTTGTTGCTTTTACCAACAGGGAAGTCAGCCTTTTAAATCTCTCTCCGCTGTGCAGGTGGCAGTGTAAGTAGCATAAAACAGAACTTGTCAAGCCCAGGAATCTGGCTTGTGGAGAGCAAAATCCCAGAAAGACGGAAGAAAAAAAAAAAACAAAAAACCCTCAGCCCCAAAACAAAACAAAAACACGATACCTAAACCAGACTTCCACTTCTGGGATCAGATCAAAACAACAAAAAGCCCAGAAAGATTAAACTAAGCTCAACTCAAATTAGTTTATTGTGTTGCATGTTTCTCGAGGCAAAAGAGTTTACTTTGGAATTAAAGCACACCCAGAGAACACAGCCCTGACTGGACACTCGGCGCTAATGGCTTGCAGAGGAGTTCAGGGAAGTTGACTCTAAAAAACAGATGGGTGTCGAGAGGCACCGTTGAGGTCTCTGCATTCCTCTCCTCGTATCGACATGGGGCTGTTGTGCTGAGATGGTCAGAAACTATGCAGCTGTTTGATTCCTCTGCCTGAGCAGCTCTGCACACCCCCTAGGGCCCTACAGACAGTGTAAGGCAGCCCCTGGCAGGGACCATCCTGCTGCAAACACGGGGAGGGCTGGAGGAGAGGGAAGGTGCTTCAGGGGTGGAGATAAACTGCCCATGAAGGGCTCTGGGTGGCTCTTTAGAAGTGTATTTGCCTCCATTGTTTCTTGTGGCTGTGGGGCTGCTCTGTGAGAATTCCCCCAAAAAGATTTCTCTCGTAGCATCGGTTTTGTAACATCTTGGCAGGCAGGATCCTGGCCACAAGCAATTAGTGGAGAGGTGGCATGAAATTGAAAAATGAATTCTGAAAATATTTGCTTTTTTAACTTTCAGTGGGAGCTTTGGTGTGTTTGGGAATAGTTCCTGTTTTATCCCAGCTGGGTTGCATTTTTTGTGCTTTTCTGGGTTGTTCATCTTTCTAGGTGAGAGAAGGGCATTTCTTTATGCTGGGGGTGTCCCCACAAGTCCTTAGTGAACAGGGAAAACACGGGATGCCGTGACAGGAGAGGATCACTGTGAACTCCCTGTGCACTGGTCCCCCAGGGAGGCTCATCTGGCACAACGGGGGCTCATGAACCTCCAATAAGTTCACATAAAAAGATCCTTCCAGGTGGGAGTGAAGCCAATGGTAAAACATTTGGAAGCTGCTGCCCCAGTGACCCTCTTACACAGTAGTAGACGGTGCAGCCTTCTCTGTTACTCCAAGGACTGGCAAAGGAATGGAGATACTGCCAGTCTCAGGTTTCTGTTTCATTTACTTATTCGTAAGGCTGCAGTCTTGGCAATAGGAAAATGCCAATGGCTATTTGTGCAGGAGCTGCTAAGTTCCCTTCCACAGCATCTCTGGGCTGTCTGCCCTGAGAAGGGCACTTCTTTCAAGGTCATCTCCTGAGGACCAAGGATTGCTGTTTTAGAGGAGGACTGAGTCTCTCAGGCAGCGTACTGAGACCTTTCCAGTGTGCCTGACTGGGAGGGCTGGGGGGTGAACAAAAGGACACTGTGGAGAGCTGGAAGAGTGGCTGAGATGAAGAAGCAGCTGCTCTTTCATACTACTTCTACCCCAAGCTCCTCCTTTACCCCATGGTAGCACCCAAGACAGAGCTGTGGTCCCTTTGGAGAAGGCACAGGTAGGATTACAGGGCTCCCTGGGAGCAATTAAGAGGCAGCCACAGTAAACCTCCTCACTGCTCCAGCTCCTCCAGGTCTGGGGAGTGCCTGGGCAGGACCCTGTGCTGGCTGGCAGGTGGAAGGAAGGTAAGAAGCAGGGGGTGAGTGGTGGGTTGCTTGGAGGTGAGTTGCTGAGAAAAACAGCAGTTTAGAGTCCAAGGACAAAGTGTCAGAGCAGTGTGATGCTTGAGGAAAAGGACAGCCTGGTTTTCCTTAGTTTATTTTCACATCTGACCTTTTGGTTAAGGAGTCCAGTCAGTCCAATTTGTTCCAGAATAAAGAAAATACACTGAATTTAATTGATGACTGGCAGTGGAAGGTTGTATTTTTGGACTGGGGTTGTACACTGAGGGAACCTATTCATTAGCTTTCCTAATATTCTGAATATTAGTTGCTGCTGTTGCTGCTTTATGATTCTGGTTTCGTGTGAATAGTGTTTATGTGAGTGCTCTGCTTTGATGGCATTGGATGTATTCCCCAGGAGCAACCCCTGAGGAACGGTGAAACAAGGTGGAACAAGCACATGATAAACAGAACCACCTGACTCTGTGCTGTGGCCTCACATGCCCTCACCTCTCTCTGCAGTCAGATGAGGTGTGATGTGGGGTTTCCCTTGCTCTAAATCTTTGTGCCTTTATAGAGAGTTTGAGGTAAGAGGGGGAAACTGCTTGGTTGGGTTTGTTTTTGTAGGGTTTTTTTTCCTCTTTTTTTCTAAAGGTCTCTCTTGAAATAACACGTAAGAATCAATAGAGCTGCTAGTAGCTACAGTAGGGATTATTAATCCCACTTTTGCAGAGGAGTGGTGACTGTTAAGGATGGATCCTGGCTAGATCCTCTCTAAAATACAGCTGGGATAATCAGAAATTAAAATTCTAACCAGTGCTTTACAGGTTTGGGGTTTTCTCCATGCTTGTTCTCCTTGCTGGAGACTTGGCCACAGGAAGGGCTGTATTTGATGACCTTTCTGTCCAGTCTCAATGAAAACAGGAAATCTTTGGGAATCAACAGAAATCCATCCAAATCTCATTTATTAAATGAGAATCAAGATACTGAGGAATCAAAGTGCTGATTCTTCCCAATATCACATTATTGCTGGAGAGGTGATCCCTGAAATCAGCCAGAAACTGGTGGACTTGAAGCTGGAAATGAGCTTTAGCAGGACTCCAGGGAGCAGTGGCTGAAACATTTCTTTCTCCTTCATGTATCTCTTTGCTGTGCATTCAAACTATTTCAATGTGCTATAGTGTGGCATCAGTTTGGTGGTTTTTTTTTTTTTTTTTTTAATTCCTCATGGATTTGAGGGAGGATTTCTGTTTGGAAATCTCTGGTTCAGGGTGGCTTGTGAGGAACAGAGAAGGAAAGCCCGTTTTGTGTTTGTGTAACATTTGCTAGAATTGGTTAAACAGACACACATCAAAATAAATGCTGTAACCTTTCAATAATGTTTAGTCTCCCTGAGAATGAACATACTGTAAGTATGTGTGTTAAGCACACACCATTAATAGTCTCTGTGACATTTGGGCTGGCTCCACACAGGAGATGAAGGGCATGCACTGAAAATGGTATCAAAAGGGAAAAATAATCACCTCAAGTCACAGAAATAAATTTTACCAGAAGTTGCAGGAATAAAAATAGGTTATTTGGGTTCCCTTGATTGAATTTGATCTCTGTGATGTCGCCATTAGAGGACACGACTTAGGTCTTTCCACAGCCCAGGTTTCTTCTCTGAAGTTGTGACAGGAATGGGTCCAGAAATTCCCGGAGGAGCATCACTGATGATGGATAATTTCGGTGTCAGTTACTGCCATTACTTAAAGGCACTAATTTATTCATTTATTTTAATTCTGGATCTCTCTGTTGGTCTTTTCTGTTCCTCTTTGGAATTATATAACTGTGATCATCAATACCTAAGGGAAAATTCCCACTGTGGTGGACTTTATCTCCAACTGGTTTCCCATATCAAAGCAATCCAATGGTCTGACAGGGGAAGGAATCTTCTGCTTTTGGAAGCATGTGAATGACCATAACCTGCCGAAAATGAACAGCAGCAGGGAGGTGAGGCTGGCCTGGGACGCAATTAGGTTATTCCATAAAAGAAGAGCAATTTTGATGGGAAATAGGATAAAGTCAGTGAAGGTTCTGTTTACATGGAAGGCTGTGAATACAGTCTTGAAGTAGCATAAACAGGATTTTTTTGTTGGGCTTGTTTTTCTTTTAAGAATCATGCTTTGCCAGCTCACTGTTCTCTGCAAAACATCCCCTGCCCCGATGGTTTTATTTTTTTTATGAACTCAGTGGCACTATTTTCCACCAAGACTGAAGCTGAAAAAGACTGTGACTTAATTGAAAACTCTGAGCTGCATCAAGTTCTGCTTAGGCTCCAGAAACCTTGCTTATCCCCTTGTTATCTTTTCTTGTCTCCCTTTATCTCTCAGTGATAAGAATGGTTATTATTCCTGGACTACTGAGCTAAGAATATTTCAATTGTTTATTGGTGTACGAAGGCTGATGTGATTTTTGTGGTGGATCATATCATCCTACAATAAACAGATAAAGTGAGATGGAATGCCTCAACCTGGAGGCTCACTGGTGAGTTTTGACAGAACAAGAGTTCCACAGGATTTTCTGGAGGGCCCTGAGTTACCCCCGACTTGGCCACAGCTGCCTTTAGGGGTTTTGGACAGTTTCAAGAGTCACTCTGGGTGGCTGCAGAGCATGAAGGTTTCTCCTTAGAGTGGACATACACTCAGTTTTGAGAAAAACTGTTCCTCCTGTGGTGCATTGCCCAGCCCTGGGGGTGTAGTTTGGGTGAATGTAGTTATATAAACTCCACCACATCAGCTATGTACCTCTTGCATCAGCCACAAGGTTTGACTTGACGTTTTTCTGTGGCTCTTCACATAAGCTGGACTGACAGAGAGGTGCTGCAGGTGAAATCTTAGGGCCTCCTTGGTGATGGGAGGGCAGTGCAGTCCAATGCAGATCTATTAATTTTGTATCACCTCTGCATCAGCCGCGGCCTTGGGGAATGTTCCAGGGTGGACTGGAACAGGCTGAGATGGGAGCAACCCGGGGCATGGCTCAGACAGACCTCATTTGGCTGTGGCTCTGCCGACAGACAAAACTGGTTTTCTGAAAGATTTTATCGTTGGTGTGACTCAGCACCATTAAACTTGAAAGCAATAGCCAAATTGGTGATCAGAAAGAACTTGAGGACCATCACTCAAAGTGTGATGGGCTATAATAAGTCAGAGTGGCATCCAGATGACTCATGTTCTTGCAAGTTTTCAGGCTGTTTTTCAAACACAGAAGGGGTTTGGATAAGCTTCTGAACTGGACCCAACCTTCCAATGGTTTGAGGTTCACCTATTACTATTTTCTGTCTAACTTAGGCAAAGGCTTAAATTTAGGGGAAAAAAGAAAACTTAGTGTGTAAACATTAAGCACTTTGTTTAAATATTAAGCATTAAATGTTACATGTTGGTTTTTTTCACTTGAGCATGGAAATATGTAACTTAATTTGCAGAGGTGTGGAAGCCAAATCAATTTTGGGACTGGAGTGAGCTCAGCTCATTGCTCTTATGATGTGTGTGTTCTTCAGAGCTATAACCAAAATGTTTGCAGTTTCACTCTGTGCCTTGGAATTGTCAATATTTGGGATAAAAGAGAAATTATTTGCAATTGTAATGTTCCAATGGTAGGAAATGAAACTGATGATGTCTGATTGCATTTGAATAAGGACAAAACCCCAATTCTGTAAAGGCTTTTGTGAGTAAACAAAGCTTTGCATCCTGGCAGTAGCTGCATGAAACAGCAATCACAAGGTATATATTAAGAATGTACATATACCTTTACAAGACTGGAGATGTAGATATTCTCCCTCTGAAAGCCAAAACAGCATGAAATAAAAGTGCAGAATTTGCCACTGTGATGTTTGTTTGGGGGAAATTTTGGAAAACAAGGGACTGTTGCGTAAAACCTTTCTCCTTGTTGAGGCTTGTGGTTTATCCTCCTCCCTCCTCCAACAATTACAGTTTCTCAAGAGCAACCTAAGAATTGTTGAGTAAAAGGTCAATTATCTAGTATGGTTCTCCCTAGAATTGCTTTTCACTCTGACTGTCTCAAGGATTTGATGCCGGAAACTGCCCTAATTTATTACAGAAATGAGCTTGCTAACCCCGAGCTTGAATGTGGATGCTTGGCTGGGGAGAGGAAAGGCCTTGTCCTCTGTGAAGAAGCAATAGCCTGTTTGGTTTGTTACCTCCTTGCTTGCCATGTTGGTATCCAAAGAGCAAAAAACATTGCCACAAATGAAAACAGGAATGACAGCCCGATGAAAAATCTTCCTCATTTACTTAAAATAGCATCCAGATCTACCCACTTTTGGATGTGCTGCTTTCTTAACCTGTTTGCTGCATGCTCTGCATGGATCCAGCCTAAACCATTGCATGACTGAGCAGGATTTGCCAAAGCAGACCTTCCAGTGCTGCCAGCAGGAGAAAATGTAAAAAACTTAAGTATTTTTCTAGCTCGATGCATTTTCTAGAGGTGTCTTTTCCACCTTCCATCCCCGACAAAGTCCTTTCCCACAAGCTGTCGTGTCTCCTGCAGGATGATACTGCTCTTATGAATGTATCTGTCTTTCAGTATGTGGGAATGCCCAGAAATGAGAGCTGAATGGAGAGTGAAGGTGTGAGTCAGGGACTTGGACAGCAGCACATTTTGTTGGATTTCCTGTAACCAGTTTGTGATTCAAACCTATCTTCAGTTGTTGGTGTCTGAATGTTGTTGCCAGCAGATGATTGTCCAGGCATCCAGGTGGTTTTGGCTCTGGATGTGTCAGAAGCAAACAAACAATTCCTCTGTCATTTGTCTGGCTGCGGTTGTTGCACTTTTAGGCAGTTTTAACCAAAGACTGTTTTCTGTGTCTTTGCCCGTGCTCAGCTGCAGATGTTTCTCAAGGTCTGGACTTCAAGGCTGGTTTGAGGTCGTGGGTATTTTCTTGCATGGAGCACAAAGCTGTCACTCCCCAGATCATCAGTGAGCCCCTCAGACTCCCCGTGAGCCTGTGAGTGAGCCATGTAGACCGAGCTTTCTAAGACTGAAGTCCCAAAGTTCCCTCAGTGGGCAAAAGGAGATGGATAAGGCGAAGTTGGGCTCTTGCTTTTTCTGGAGGTTGAATCATTGTCACCTCCCCTCTGGTTATAAAGGAAACCTGAGAGGGTTAACCTGACAAAACCGGTGTGAGTGCCCCCCATCCAGCAAAGCCTTGCAGCCACTCTGGTGTTCAGAATGTCACTGCAAGGTGCAGGATCCAGAGCCGTGGCTGGGAAGGAGCTGTGAGTGCACTGCAGCTGTCTGGACTGTACCTATTACGTGGATAAGCAATCAGCTCCTGTCTCCAGGGCTGTCAATCTGGAACCTTTCACCAGCACTAAATTCGCTTTTAGAAAAATAAAATAGAGAGACAGAGAGATTAGTGAGACTTCTAAAATGCTTCAAGAAACATTAATGTTATTATCTAAGCAGAAAGATATCCAGCAATTCCTCAGCTATTTAACATAATAGGCAGTTGCTGACAAACGACGTTATCGAGCGAACACTCCTGAGTGAGGAGGAACGATACGATCTTGCTTAAATTGTATTTTAACAAACATGCCTATCTAACAATTAAGCTGGAGCAATTTTACCCTAATAGATGCTTTTGCTGCTTAATATAGAAATTTACATGTTCATTTGTAGCCCCCAGAGATCACACAGCTGCCAGACTCCCAGCTGCCACCACCCCATTCCTCCCCCTCCGACTCGCTCTCGGCTCTGGCTACGAGCACTTGATCTAACGAAGCACTTTAAAATACAAATCCCACTGTTTTCTTGTGGAGCTGAGCTCACTGGGCCGTGTTTGAAGCAGGCTGCCTGCCAGCCAGACACCCTTACTCACCTAAGCTAATTTTACTCCATCTGATGGCAAAATAGCCGCTCCCCCTCCCTCCTTATCAGAACGCTGTTGCGTTATACGCAGCGACACGACGGCCTGCAAAGGGCAATCCTCCTCCACACGCCTGGTCCTTCACCCTGTCCCTCCTCCTGCTGGGCTGTGGGGTAAGGACTGTCCTGCCTGGGGTCAGCTCTGATGCTGTGCTGGGCAATTCCGGGCAGGACGGGCACCAGAAGAGGCTGTGGCTCGTCGGTTGAAACGCTGCCATCCAATTCACGAGGCATTTCCCAGATAAGGAGCTTACAGTGTGAGGTGGCAACAGGCAACTTGGGTGCTGGCAGCGTTTTTCCATTCTCCAGTTACTCCGTAGTTCAGCTTGGGACAGACACGAGCCTGATGTAATACGCTGTGTGCTATTTCAAGGAAACGGAGCCCATGGCCTTCAGGCCAGCCCTCGGAATGTTTGGGAGATAAGAAATCCCCCTCTGGATGTTTCTTGCGGTCTCAGATGAGAGAAATAGGTAGTGCTTGCTTTTAACTCTGCCAGGGAAATACAGTTGTTTCACCCAAAACCCCGGGAGCGAGGTGCCCGTAGCATTCCTTGTGCACACACATTTTGGGCACTGCTCTGGGAGAAGGTGGCAGGTAGAAATAAACCCATGGCTAGTGGTGGAGAGTTGGTAGGGAAACATGGAATTCATTCCCTCTGGGCTGCAATACCAAAAGCCACACAATGATAAAGGTTCTTGGCTCGTTTTGACTGTGGTGTAAAAAGTGAAAGGCTTTGGTTTACCTTCAGATTTCTTCTTCTGTCACGTGGATGAAGGATCTTCTGGTCCTTTTGCTGGGCACAGCTGGAGGCAGGATACTGAGCTGGATCTGGGTCTGATCATGAGGTTCCTCTTATGTGGGAACCAGCAGAACTGTGTCACAAGTAACTTGTCCAGCAGCAAGAAGAAAGCCCAAACTTCTCTCTGAAATGATTTGGCGTGAATAATTCCATAAGCTATAGGCAGAGGGGCATGTTCTCCAGTATAAATCGATTTATGTTTTCTAGGGATTTGGCCTAGAGCTTTTTTTCTGACTTGCATACCATTGTGGCACTTTTGTAAAGCATTGTCAGAAATAATTCATGGTGGATTATCTCATATTGTGATCAGCTGTCCATACCATAACAAGGGGCGTCCAAAAAAGTTATTTCCTCCCCCTCACCCTTGCTGAGTGATAACCAGAGGTACCTGCGAGGGTTGGAAGGACAGGGAATCTATTCCATTTGTTTTTCCATTTGAAAGAAAAACACTTTTACTTAACTATAATCAAGGAGGGAGGTGACACCACTGCACTTGGCAAACAAACTTATAATAAGTGCACTTGCTGGCAACAATTTATAGAAAAATAGACTGAGTGTATTGATAGCAGAGCACAATCTGACTGGTGCTTCCTGCATGGAAAAGGGAAGGAGCATCCTCCCAGAATCTAGAGTTGACCTCTCTTCTGAAAGGTGACAGATGCCTTTGTTCTTAAATAGGCCCAACTAGAATCAGGATGATGGAGCTATACGATGAATTTGGGGAATTTCTCCCCTCCCAGAGGGAAAAAAATGAAGTAACTTCTGACATAACTTTTGGAGGACAAGAAGTTACCACTGGAAGAGGAAATTCCCAGGCTGCTACAAGGACAGGCAAGACACCACACTGGCATATTTTCAATGAACACCTTTTCCCCAGTCTCCTGCAAGCTTTCCAGAGATGAACCAAAATGCCCTTGCAGAGAATGATCCCAACTAATCCAGTTGCTGCAAATCATAGAATGGCCTGGACTGGAAGGGACATTAAAGATCCTCTCATTTCAACCCCCTGCCATGGGCAGGGAGACCTTCCACTGTGGAGATCAGGAGTAGAAAATTAACTCCTTGAAGCAACAATTTAGCCAAATATGGAGGTGCTACTGCAGACAGCAGTGACTGCAGGATTGAGGAGGATGTCTCTGGAAAGCATCTTCCAAACCACACCCAGAGAGGGAAAGCAGAGCCTCAGATAACACGTGGCTTGGAAATACCTTCCTCTTTCCAGCTTGTGTCCAAAAACTCCTGGAAAGAGGCTCCTGCAAACCTAGAAAAAATTTCAGCCTGCAGAAGAGTTCTGCTGTCATTTGTTGCAATGGCCTCTTGTCACTGCCACCTCCTGAAGTCCCTGCCCCTCAAGACATGGAGGGCATCAGGTTAGACAACAATTTCTGCATGGTTCAAAATAGAGCATCAAATGTAGGTGTTTGGTGCTATAAACATAAATGGAGGTAAACTTGGACTCAAAACTTCATATGGATTATAAAACAGAATGCCATCGTTCTAAAAAGCTGGAACAGAAATATTGGGATTCTTCCCAAAGCTTTTGTTTTCCCTTTGTTTTCATCTCTTTTGGCCAAAACTATTAGTTTAATATTGTATCGCTTCAAGAGAAATTTTGAACGGTCCAAAATTTCACTTACAGCTTAAAAACCCCAACAAAACCCAACATAAAACTGCAAACCTACCTTAAAACAAATGCCCTCAGGTGTAGCTTCTTCTGAGCATCAACCAGGTGCAGGATAACAGACAAGGTTATGATTTCCTAGTGCTGCCAATATAAAACTATGACTTCTTTGCAGTTACTCATGCAGGCTGAAATTTTTCCTGCTGGTTCATCTCCTTTAAACACTCGAGCCAAAGTAGTCTTCTCTTTCCAGGAACAAATTGGGAGGAAATTATTTTGTATTGCCCGTTAAAAAAAACCCAAACTCCCAGCTGTTCAAATGTGAAACTCTCAAACATCCACACAAAAAGTACTTGACATTTGTTAATAGGATGTGGGGCCTCACTCTTCCAATGTGCATTTTTCTCATCCGAAATTTGCAGCTAATTCTCCCAACTGTGTGCATGGTTTTGGAGATGAACTATCACGTGCTCCTGAGTTATCATGGCAGAGGAAGAGCCTGCTGTCCATGCTCACGTGCCAAAACCAGTTTCATTTGCTCTCCACCCCAGTTCATTCCTGGGATCTGTGAGTGGAATGGGAAGCATGTGATAACAGAGCACATGATTGTGGCATCGGGGACGTTGTCATAGCGTGTGTGCACACGGGGAACAAATTCTGATTGCACAGCCAAGCATAATTCAGGGATTTCCTAATCACTGAAATCTTGACTCTGCAACCATCTGAATTGTCTCCCATCTGTGGTGGTGTAATTCATGCCTGGAATTGCAACAGATGGCTGGGGCTTTAAACCGTGATGCGGCAAAAAACTGAAAGAGTAAAAAATTGAGAGTCTTGGGGACTGTGACGTTATAGACTGTGTGAAGTGTCAGCTGCTGATCTGAATATACATATGGCATTACCTGGCTATAAAATGCAATTTTTCTAGTCAGTATGATAAAAATCTCTGCTTCTATGTTTTGATAGCTCACAGTGCACTGCTTTCTCTGGGGTAGTAGCCACTCCTCGCTGCAATAACTCTTGCAGCTCTGCCACATGGATCATCATCATCCTTAACCTGCACTGAGCAGAGGCAGAGCACAGGAGGAAGATCTAATCCTGTCTTTCTTGCAGGCTGCCAGCTAAAGATAGGTGATAAAAACTCGGAGAAAGGAAATGTAACTTTCGGCCCGAAATCTTTGGCTGAATTTACACGGTGAGCCCAGTGTTTTACAGGAGATTCATATTACCATTGCAGAAACCTTCAGTTTCTAAACATCTCTACAATTCCTGGCTTAACAGCACCAGGAATGTCAAAACATCATGTCAGGGGCTGTTTTGATGATGTCACAGTTCAACCAGGTGCAAGATGTAAATCCTAGGAAAGGTTTCCTGCCCTTCTTTGAGTTTTGAAGAGTTGTGGAAAGCCTAGAGCCAAGGCAGCAAAACATCTGAATTTTGGGCACAGTGCTTCAAACAAACCTTCAAACTTTTTGGGCGGCTGTAAGTGATCTAAGGACAATACCAGAATGCTGTAGTATTATCCCTCTGGACTCTCAGTATTGCTGTTATTTGGGGATTTGGTGGTGTAGTGGCAGATTTTTTTGACTGCTCTGTCCCCAAAGGAATAGAAGCCATATATAAGCTGAGAAAAGTGTGGAGTCTGTGCTACTATAGATTTTATCTGGTATTTCTCTTGTATGAAAGTTTTGAGAATCATCACATAGAGGTGAGAGGTGAAGGATCTGGAAGTTAAGTCCTACAAGGAGAAGCTGAGGGAACTGGGGTTGTTCAGTCTGGAGAAAAGGAGGCTCAGGGGAGACTTTATTGTCCTCTACAACTACCAGAAGGAAGGTTGTGGTGAGGTGGGGTCAGTCTCTTTTCCCAGGCAACTAATGACAGCACAAGAGGAAATGGCCTCAAGTTGCACTAGAGGAGGTTCAGGGAAAATTTCTTCACTGAGAGAGTGGTTAAGCATTGGAACAGGGTCCCCAGGGAAGCGCTGGAGTCACCATGCCTGGAAGTGTTCAAAAGATGAGTGGATGTGGCACTTTGCAATATGGTTTAGTCGACATGGTGGTGTTCAGTCAAAGGCTGGGCTCTGACCTTGGAGGTCTTTTCCAACCTTTATGGTTCTATGATTCTAAGAGGAACTTGGGGCTGACATTACCCACCTTCTGGTATAGGGTGTATCTCCAGAACATGCCACAACTGCAGGGAATAATGCTATAAAGCTAACATAGTGATTTTCAGGAAGTTTCTTTCAGTTAATGTCATCACTTGAATTTATAATCAAAGCTGCCTGTGACATCCTTTTAATCTAGTAATGGTATAACTCTATAACAGTCTATTTGGAACGTCAGCATTAGGGAAGAATGAGCTGGACAGCCGGAAAATGTGCTCATCCCTAATGCAGTTATTAGTTCAAAGAGAGGAAGAGTGAGTTGCTGACTACATGTTCAAAGGTTTTTTCCCCACCCTGGGGTCCATTTTCATCCCTAGTGGAGGTGTGGAAGAAGGGAAGCCGAGACAGTGACACAGCTCCTGCCTTTAGTCCTTTCTGGAAAAACATTCTGTTTATACCAAATATCCTTCACATCAATCCCTTCATTGACCACAACCCAGAAAACCTCCTGCTGATGGCACAGTCCTCTGCACAGCAGTCACAGAGGCTGGTGACAGCCACTTGCAAGGTGTGGCTCTGACTCATTCTTCATGTTTGTGCCGCTTCCTCCCGCACATCCACCCCAAAACACATCCCTGAGGGTGCCCCACGGTGCCTTGGGCCACTTGGTCCTGCAGCCAAGCCTGGGGCCCTTCCCAGTGTCGCTGTCTGTGCCTGAAGCTGCTCCTCTGCTTTTTTTCCTTTTCAGTTTCTTGCATCCCTTCTGGAGGCCTTGAGGTCCCCTCCATGATCTCTGCCCAAAAAGCTGGACCAATGCCACTCTGATGTGTCCTTCTCAGCAGGAGACACCCCGAGATGAGCTCAGCTGGTTGGAACCTGGTGCTATTAATGTCAAGGTTGTGGGTTCAGTCCCTGGGTAGGTGATTCACTTAAGAGCTGGACTTGAAGATCCTTGTGGTTCCCTCCCAGCTCAGGATATTCTGTGATCTAGATGTGTGACTGGACACCTCCGTGGTGCAGGACAAGGTGAGAGGTTGGGAGTGTTGCATCCACTCCCTGTTTTGTGCAAGGACTGGTAACCAAAGCACTGGATTCACCAGGAGCTGCCCTGAAGGCTCTGTTCTTACTTCCCCTGTCACCTTTGTGCACTGCTCTGAAATCTGGGGACACAGTGATTCTAATGTGTTGATTCTTTTAACCAGTTAAGAAGCACAGGAGGAAATCAGTATTGGTAGACAGTTGGGATTATTTCTGAGCCATATTTTATTCCTTAGTCAAGTATAATGGGACTGCAGGAGGTTTTATGATAAGCTGTAAAAACTCACTGCTGAGTGTGGTGGTTTAATGGTCACAGAGACTTTCAAAAAAGAAGATAGTTTATTTTTATGTAGCATCCTTTAAGGAAAAAAAAAAAGGAAAAAAAAAGGAAAAAAAATTCAGGAAAAAGTTTACAGAGAGAATGTAAAATAGGCAGTGAATGCTTCCAGGAGCTGGATGTTGATTTGGAGGGAGAAAGGGCAAAGTGGTATATAAAGAAAGACAGGTACCATTTACAAGTGGGAAGGATGAGGGGAGAGTGTGGAAAGTGAGTGTAATGGGAGAAGGAAAAGGGATGTGGAGGAGTCGGACAATACAGGAGTTGAAGGATGCAATTATGGAACGGGAAAGAAGAGGGAGGTGAATGTTACATTTGGGGCTAGATATGGAAGAACAGGTTTTGGCAGGAGTGGAAAAGATGGGTTTAGTGGGAGGTGGCTGCTGGGAGAGGGAAGGGAGAGGAGGGACAGGGACTGTGAGAGAAGGGATGGTGGCTGGGAGAGATGTTTGTCTGATTGAATTTTGGTGGGTTTCTGTGCTTCTTCTGGAGGTGATGGTTGTAGCCTGGTATGTGACTGGTACAAATTTAAGGATATACAATTCCAATATTAAGTTTACTGGTTGTGCCACTAGTTTTTGCACCGGGAATGCTCTTTCCAAAGATGGGCTCTGCATGGGATTTGCATAGAAAGAAAGATTGCTAAGCAGAAACAGCCTCAGGAAGACCAAGCATCCAGACTCCTCTCTTAGTAATAAGTACACCCAAAGTTAGGACTGTCAAAGATAGTCCTTTGTGGTTTTAATCCTAAGTGATTATATGGCTTCTGCAAAGTGTCTTGTGATGACAAACCTCAAAGAAAGGCAAGAGTTCATTTGAGCAAACAGATTTACTTGTATACAGAATAAGTTGAGAAAGTGACTCTTGTAATCCCTTTGAGCACTTGGGCCAGGAATATCCAGACACAAAGACTTGGCATGTGGCAGGATTAGAAGCAGCTCCGTGATGGCACCTCCTGCTCTTCTTATTGAAGAATGAGTTTTTTGCTTCCCTGTGAGGGTGGTGAGGCCCTGGCACAGGTTGCCCAGAGAAGCTGTGGCTGCCCCATCCCTGGAAGTGTCCAAGGTCAGCTTGGACAGGGCTTGGAGCAACCTGTTCTAGTGGAAGGTGTGCCTGACCAAGGCAGGGAGGTTGGAATGAGATGATCTTTAATTTCCCTTCCAACCCAGACCGTTTGAGGTTTCTATGAATCTCCCAACATAATTTTAAAGTCAGAATCCAACCACCAATCTGAAGTCCAGCACCAGATTATTTCAGTTGCAACCTCCTGTTAGAAGTTGGTGTTAAGCCCCGATAATGTTATCCCTTGTCTCAGAGACCCCACAGGTCTTTAAACAATGTGGAGATAGGGAAGTCTGGAGCCACTGGCAAACTGAGACAAGAAATAATTTTCCTTCCCCTGAAGAATGCAAATGAATGAATTTTATGCAGATTTTATGTACTTGGCTGAAAAAAACAACACAACCCCCTCAACCAACCAAACAAATCCCTAAACAAACCCCAGGATGTCTCATGAGGGGTGAAGGAAATAGTGAGAGAAAATACCAAAGTGCCTGAAGGCCAAAGAGCTTTTCCTCCTCACTCTGAAGAAGAGTAGTGTGGGTTTAATGGTCTCAGGAGGAAGGATAAGGAAGCTACAAGAAACAGAAGTAATTATAGTAAACTGTTGTGGTTTAACCCCAGCCCCACTCAGCCACTCACTAATTGTGCTGGGATGGGGGGGGATGAGAACTGGAAAAGTAAAAGTGACAGAACTCATGGGTTGAGATAAAGACAGTTTAATAGGCAGAGCAAAAGCTGTGCAGACAAGCAAAGCAAACTAAGGAATTCATTCCCCACTTCTCATCACAGGCAGGTGCTGAGCCATCCCCAGGACAGCAGTGCTCTACTGTGCATGACAGTGAAGACAAATGCCTTCACCCTGAATGTCCCCCTCTTCCTCCTTCTTCCCCAGCTTTATATGCTGACCATGAAGCCATAGGGATATCCCTGGGGTCAGTTGGGATGAGCTGTCCCAGCTGTGTCCCCCCAGCTCTGGTGGGGTGAGAGGCAGAAAAGACCATGACTCTTGTTATTGCTGCTCAGAGATAACAAAAAACGTTATTCCTGAGTTATTGACACTGTTTCCAGCACAAATCCAAAACACAGCCCCACACCAGCTACTATGAAGAAAATTAGCTGTACCCCAGCCCAAAGCAGCACAACTGTGCAGAAAATCAGCTGCTCTGAGCAGGGTTTTGTCCAGGCCATTTATCAGTGAATATTCTTCTCATTTCCTTTGGGCCGTCCCAAGCAGAGTTTCCTACAGAGTGAAACCACTGGCATCCCAAAGGTGCCATAGGATGTCACAGGTTCCCTCCTGGCTCTCTGCCTCCAGGGAGGCAGGGACATGCCAGCAGGAGCCAGATGGATGAGGGGTGCTCCTGCAGGGAGTCAGATGGACGAGGGGTGCTCTTCGTGCGAGCCTTTGTGTCGAGCTGTGCCCCGGCCTTGGAAATGCCACTGTGGATTTCCATTCAGCGCCTTTTTGCCTGAAATGAACCACTGGAAAAAAAGTAAGAGGGAAGAAAATATCCAGGCGAGCCGCCCTGTATTCCTCTGACCTGCTTCCCACCCGGAATGTGCGTGCTGTCTACCGTAGACATTAAGGCTGTAAAAGCTCATTGTCAAATCAATTCCACTCTCACCGAGACCGGAGAGACCAGCAGCGCACCTTGGAAGACTTCAAATCTTGCCCCTCCCTGATGATTTGCAAAGTTTAATTTCTGTAATGGGCTCTGGTGACAAGAGGCATTCACTGTTTTTCCAACAGGAATCGCTGAATGTATGAATGAGTCATTCTGTAGGCGGGAGATATAATGGCAGCCTTCGATATCCTGATCTGAGGGTGGGGAGGTTGTGTGGGAGGGGAGGAATGGGGTACACTTTAAGTTAAATTATCCACCTTGCTTCCCCTCACTGGGCAGCCCCTCCTTCTCTCAAAGTCCCTTCCTGGCCCAGGATCAGGAGAATGCTGAAAGAAGGAAAGGGAAGGCTGAGGCACCTCCTGTGGGAGATGAAGTTTATAATATATGCATTTGCCTGGAAATGCCATAAGAAATTAATATTACAGAAACAGTGGGACTGCATTAATATTTTAATATTAAATGAATATTTAATTTGAAAGCTTTGATTTGAAAGTGAATGAGACAGCCATGACATGAACAGTTGTGCTGTTCCTGTTAAGAAATGTTAATGATTTATTGACAATGTCGGTAGCAATAACTTTACACTGTTTCAGTTACATAATGCCTTTGAAATATTGGTAAAGTGATTACTGAGAACAAAAAGCAGGCTGGCTTCAGCAGCCCTTTTGGGAAGGGTTTATGTTAGAGGGAAGTTGTATTTCCTCTGGAAAGAGAATCCCACCCTCCCTCTCTCTCTCCAACATCAGCATCTCACACCAGTTTTGGGCGTCCCTCTTGCCTGAGGTTCCCCAAGCCAACATGTTGCTCTGGCAGTGGCTCCTGAAGAATAAGGTTGATCCTGGAGGGGCTTCCCACAGCTTCCCACAGTCCCTCCTGCCATGGACCTTGATGCCTTTTATAGCCAAAAATGGCTTGCTCCAGGGTTTCTTAGGGCTTTTCTGGCTGAAGATGACTCAGGGGTATCTGTTAACTTTCATGCATTCAGTAATCTTAAACATCAAAAACAGCATAATCGCTCAAGCAGGTTTATTTTGTACATTTTAAAGGGCTGTTGAAGCTGTACCTGTAGTTTCTGGAAGCTCTCTTAGGATTTTACTCTGGGAACAGAGTGGTGAGGGAACAGGAAAGCAAACAGGTCTGTTGCCTCACAAGCATCCTGAGTTTAATCTTAAATTGCAGCTGAAATGAGAAGTCCTGGGCTGAATGGGGCTCCTGTGAACCTGAAGTAGATGCCTACAGCCTGTTGGCATTGGTTCCAAGGACTCACTGCCTGCAGTTTTTAAACCCCTTAAAAACTCTTAGAAAAAGCTCTCCTCTGCTGAATAAATAGGGATGTGGAATATTTTTGTGACATGGTCTGTTACCCATTAGCTCAGAACAAGGAAAATTCATCTAAAAAATAATTAAAGAGACACTTTGGTATGGTGTCTTGAGAGCTGTACCATGCTGTAGGTTCCCAATTCCAGAAATGTGTTTCTTCTTAGGGCCAATCTTTGCAGAAAATTAAGAGAAAAATGAAACCTAAATTCACAATGTGACCCAATCTAAACAGACAGAGTGCTTTTTCTTCCTTCTCTCCCCCCTCTTAATTTCATGCTGTTGTTACAGTCAGCCTTAGTAAAAGTAAGTTGGTGAAATGAGGAAACAACCCCCCCAATATAGGATGTGGTTTAAAGTACTGGATCTTGAGCCTGCTAATCGTTCTTATTTTTCAATTGCATTTCTCTGATGGCAGTCTTGGTGAATTTAGTGTTGGCAAAAGATTCCAGACATAGAAGGATGGAGGCTTGAACTTGTATCATAAATGTCAGCACACATTTTTGTCTGCTGGGACCTCTGCCTTGGTCCCTCTGAATCATGGAATTAGGATGGAAGGGATCTTAGAGATCTCGTTCCAACCTCCCTGCCATGGGCAGGGACACCTTCCACTAGCCCAGGTTGCTCCAAGCTGTGTCCAAGCTGACCTTGGACACTTTCAGGGATGGGGCAGCCACAGCTTCTCTGGGCAACCTGTGCCAGGGCCTCACCGCCCTCACAGGGAAGAATTTTTTTCCTAATATCCAATCTAAACCTACTGTCAGTGTGAAGCCATTCCCCCTTGTCCTGTCACTCCAGGCCCTTGTAAATTGTCTCTCTCCATCCTCCTGTCAGCTCCCTTCAGGAAAGCCACAGTCAGGTCACCCTAAAGCTTCTCTTCTCCAGGCTGAACAATCCCAATTCTCTCAGCCTTTCCTCACAGTAGAGGCTCCATCCCTTTAACCATCTTGGTGCCTCCTCTGGACTCACTCCAGCAGTTCCATGTCCTTGCTGTGTTCAGATGGATTTTACGTGAGAGGTTTTGAGGAGTGAAGGCTCTTGATGTTCTCCAACAAATCTTGTCACACGAGGCAATCAAAAGGGATCAGATCAACTCAATAACCTTGTCAGGTGTGGTCAAGGTTAGGAGGAGACCTGCTCTCACTGCAGCCTGGTAGAAACTTAGCATGGAAAGTGTAAATGTAAATTCCTATTTAAGTTCCTCATTTCCACTGACGCAGCTGGAAAAGTAGGGACCAACACACCTCTCCAGCTCTTGATTTTGGGTGACTTGTCCCAGCCTGTACAATGGGACTCATTGCCCCACTCACCTTTAGAGAGGAAGTTTCCCACATTCCCCATGAAGCCATTGCTGTAAATTCCACACGCAGTTTTTCCTATTAAAAGTTGGCAATACACTGTTTGCCACAAAGCATGCACTGAATTGGAGCACATGACATTTTAAGGGCTGAGATATTATGAATGCTCCTCACAAAATTGATTTCATTTGTCAATAAAAAGCCTCCCTATTTTTCATAGGAACTGCTCAGTAAACTATTCTGACAACAACTCAAGGTTGATCAAATTAAAATCAGTCCAAGCTTTTTTTAGAGATGAACTGATCTGAAAAGGTTTTGGTATCCTAGGAAGTGTCACTAACCTTTCTGGGCAGGTCCTATAGCATTTAATAACAAAGGGTACAGTCTTGTATAAATATTGTGAACTATGGAATTTAATGAGATTTGTATTGCACTATAGAAAGAAATGTACTTTAGAGAATTAATTTTGAAGTCTGTAGGTTTAAATGTTTTCTAAAAATAGTGTTGAATATATACAGGGCTTTGTGCTTCTATGTCTATTTAGTTTGGGAGAATGTTTTCATGTATTATTTGGTGCACTTTTCATTTTCCTAGTCCTTTTTTAAGGCATTGGTGGCAAAGGAATGAAAGGAGGCTATTTTTTGCTCCGGGATAAATTTTGATATTTCAATTCCAGTTTTTTGCCTCCTGAGGAATTTTCTATTTTCTTGAGATTCTTAACCAGGTCATTCACGTACTGATGGGTTTAATTACCTGCCTGAGCAGCATCTCTGAGCTGCCTTTTCAGCAGCCCAGCCCAGTGCAGTGTGTCCAATTCCGCTCACAGATGTGCCCGTGCAATAACAAGCAGCTTTAAAAGTGGGATACATGAGATCTCCTCCAATACAAACAAGGTTAGAGTTCTCTCAGATCCGGTTCTCTGCAGCTTTTATAGCTGTCCATATGATGTTTTCTGTTTTCTCTGCACTCGTGGGCAAACAGGGTTTGACACTCCATGGGGAGCTGTGCAGCATCAGAGGGATCTGCGACGTGTCGCTGCAGACCCGGGTATCACCTCAAAGAGCAAAGGGAGCTTTTTGAAAATCCTGTTAAATGCATCAACAATGAGCTGGGGATAAAGTCAAAACCCTGCTTAGACATTTCAGCTGAGAGTTGCCATACAACTACAGCCAGTGGTGGGTCTTGGCTGGAAGTGTATTTATACATTTAGACAGATAGAGATGGATTTCACTAGTTTAAACTCAGCTTTAGTGCAGACGAAAGCAATAGGGGGTGGCGGGGAAAGCACAGGCTGCCACCACCCTCACATATGGCAGTTGTTTCCTATAATGCTATATTGTATTTATTTCATGCAGTGACATATCACAGAAGGCCACCGATGCCAAATTCTTAGCCATAAAAAACCCCAACCTGCAGCTTTTAGTGAGGGCTGTCCTCCAATTTATTTGTGTTTTGCTGTTGGTTTTCTTTTTCCTTCTGCTTTTCATCTGTCTGGTTTCTGTTTCCACTCTTTCTGTTCTTCCCTCCTCCGTTTTGTTTTGTCTTGTTTTGTTTTTTTACCATATTTGAGGAATCTCAGTTGCACTGGGAAGCCCGGGAGGTATGTGTGGAATGTTCGGATTTAATACATCCTTGCCTGAGCTTTTTTGACAAATCAATTAATATCTGTGGGTTCTGGGGGCAGAGCATTGGGGGGCACAGGAAGACGAAGCAGTCAGGGTGCAAGGCTGGAATGAGGATGGGGAAGTTTGACAGCATGGCTGGGATCAGGAAGGGAGGACTTGGGAGGGGTTGCTTCAGGTGCAAGGGGATGACAGATAACTTTATGAGATTTTTCAAATTCTGGAGCAAAGCACATGACTGCAAAGACTGGCTACACCTTGTAGGCAATCACCTCACTCTGCAGTGCCAGATCCTGCCTTGCTCTGAACTTCAGGCCCCAGGTACAATCCACAGCTTGGCAGAGCTTGGTTCCAACGCCAGGAGAGTTGTTTGAACTGATGGAGCCTCCTGTGCTGGCTCGGGGCAGGAGCTGACATTTATAGGGATTGATTTATAGGGAATCTCAAGGACCCAAGTGCAGCTGAGGTTCAGATGCCTTTTGAGGCTTGGGAGTGTTTGAGTCAAGGACTTGGTGTTGTGAAGACAGGACCAGCTGCTCCATTGAGATCTGCTGCTGAGGGCGGGGACGGCCTGGCTGGGAGGGTTCCCCTCTTGGCTCCACACCTTGTGTTCATGGGACTCTGTAGCTGTGTTTTTCAAATGCCATTCAAATGAAAGCAGAAAGGGGAAATCCCATTTCGCTGGGAATAGCTCTCAGAGGCAGAGCAGTTTTTCCTCTGAATTTTCTCTTTTGGCTCCCTTGCTGCAGAATGACACATAGTGTCTCTCTCCTGATCAATTTGTTTGTCGTTGGCTTGATTATCGTCTTCAATAGCAAGACACGACAGGTCTCCTTAATTAATCCTGTTAGTACTGGCTTTGGAGCAGAAATTTAGTTTAGGAAAAACATCTGGGTATGCTAAACTTTCTCTCGAAGATGATGCCTGTGAATACCAAAACATGGCCTGATGTATTTGAATTTTCTAGATTATTCCTCAGCCTTGTATTTTCATCTGTCTGTCTGAGTCCTCCTCCTTGTTTTTCCCCACATTATGTGCCAGTACCAAATTTTCCTTCTGGCTTTCAGAGCAGCTCGTGTGGCTCTGCTCAGACAGCACCACAGTGTGCTGACTGTGCTTTGGGGGAGCTGAGAGAGCACGAGCAGAGCCCCCATGTCCATCCCCACCTCCTGGACCCACCTCTCCTCCAGTGGCTGATGCCACCCTGCCCGAGGGAGCCCACCTGGGGGGGGGGGGGGCTGGAGAGCCCACCCTGCCCCTTCTCCTGTATTCCTCCTCCAGGACTGCTAATACTGACCTCGCTGTCTTTAATGTTTTTGAAGTGATATATGGTTAGAGAAGATGTCAGAGCAGAGCACTGGGAGAGTGATGACCTCCCATGTATCTTCTGAGCAGGTACCCAGGCAGCAGAGGCCCCACATGCCTTCCCAAGGCAGCCCCCCTCCTCCCTCCACACCCAAGCAAGCTATTTATCTTGTGGGGAAAACATCAGTAGGTCTAAGAGGATAGTTTAGGCTCCAGAGCTCACCCAGTCCTTGACCTCTGGGCTGAGACTTGCTGTGGGGTGGTGACTAATTAACAGCAACTGCAGTGCTGTGGGCTGTGTTACGGACACATGGGTGGAACATCTGCTAATGTGCCACTGTGTTTACAAAGGCAGGGGACCCCTGTGGAATAAGCAAGACCACGTTTTTTCAGTTGTAGGGTTATTTGAGTGTCTGGTGCTTTCTGATGAGTCTTTGGTTCAGTGAAACAGGAATTTTTTCTCCCGCGTCTGCCTCGTGATTTGTTCTTGACTGTTGTGGGAGCCTGAGATGCTCCTGTGCATTCCTGAGCTGGATTTGAGGTGGCCTCGGCAGCTGTCAGGGTGGGCTTGTAGGTCCTGGCATGGGTGCAGGTCTCTCAGGTTACAGAGAGTAGCAAGACAGCCCAAATACACTGACAGTGCTCGGGGATGAATAAAGCAGTGGCCTTGTGCAGTCCCTCTCCTGCAGCCATAAACCAAACCCCAGTATTTACAAATCACCAGGAGATGGAAATCACCAGGAGGTTTTCCCTTCTCGGTCAGTTGACTGCTTGTCTTGAGTCCTGTTCCTTCCCAACCAGGTCTTGTTCTTTTCCCTCACCATTTGACCCAATCCTGGAAATACTGGAGGGTGCAAAACTTTCGGATTAGATGTTTGGGAACCATATAACACATCTTTCATTATGGAAAATCAGGGAGTCTCCTCATGCACTCCCTGGGGTTTTACCTCTTCTCACAAGAGCAGCATTTGGTATCCTCCTCGTGGTCCCTCTGGAATTCCTCACGGAGCAAACAGTGCAGGAAGGATAAAATCAGTGTTCTGCAGTTCAGGGTTTCACCATCCTGGTTTCATCTGAGGACTTTAAATCTCTCTGGGTGAACAGACTTCTAAAGCAGACACTATTACTTACATGAGAGGGGGAAAGAGGCAAAGAGTTTTTGTGTTCTTGTTGGGGTTTTAAACCTGTGTGAGAGGGGGCAAGTGGCTCCAAGCAGAACTTTAGATAGAAGGGCAATGCCAGGAGGGCCTGGGGAGGGTGCTGAGAGCTCACCCCTGCCAAGGGCACACAGGGATGCCCTGTGGCCACCTCAGTGGTGTGGGGCTGGCTGGGCATGGTGCTGTGGGCACTGGCTGAGAGCCAGGAGGCCCTTCCTCCTCTCAGTATCTTTTGCTTTAGGCTGTGATTTTGCTGCCCCCATGAGTCTGCTGATTTTGAACCTGCCTCCTTTGCCTGTCTGGTGCTCTGCCTCATTGGGATGTGGCCCTGGAGAAGCAGGAGGTGAAGGGTCTGGCCCCAAAGTTGTCCCATGGGACCCACTGAGGCTGTTCACATAAGCCTGGTGCATCCTCCTCTGTGTGTCTTGGGTCACAGGGACGTGGCCTTGGAGTGGCATCACATAGGAGAGGTCTGTAGTTGTTCTGCTCTTCATGCCTAAGCAAGGATTTCAGACAAGGCAGGATTTCACTGCCAGGATTTCACCTGGACAGTCCATCCCAAACACCCAGAATGCAATCCAAACCAAAGCAGACCCACTAAATTAATCAGCATTTCCATGGTTTAATTGAAGAATGTGCCCTATTTCTTACATCATCCACTGTGTCTTATTGCTCTCCCCACAACGTTGTAGGACAGAGATTGTTGCCCCACCCCCAAGAATGTATTTCAAGAATGTGGTGAAGAAAATACAAAGAATATGTAACTTTTCTGGAAATATGATATTTCATGAGGGAAATTTGAAGGATAAAGTAACCGAATTCCAGGCGAACAGGCATCAGTATTGTTAGGAAATACAGCTCTCTGCAGGGCAAAAAAGAGTGGCATGCCAGGTTTAAACAGGAATTTACAGCCACTGACTGCAAATTACCTTATAAAATTACTGAAACCTTCATAAAGTCGTCAATTATGCGTTTAGTCTTGATTGTCATTTATTGCACTTCTTAATTGTTCAGTAAACTTTTCTGGATTAAAGGGTGTATTTCAAATTGACACTAAGCTGTTTTATTGATGTAAATTAACACAGTGCATGTTTTAGGTATGGGACAACTGAGGGACCAGGAGTAGAAGAGACTTTTATCCACTAAAAAAGGTATTATAGTGCTGATGGTGTGATTCCTGCTCAAGGTAGTGCCATCGTATGGAATGATAGGTTGTATGGAATGATAGGAATGATAGTTTTAAATCCATAAAATCAGGATTGTTACCAGCATGGAGTGCCACAGTGAAGGCAGAACACAGACTTTTAATCACTCTTCTTAAAATAGGAGGAGGAAACTGATACAGAAAACATTTAAAAATCTGGTGAATTCACACTGTGTCCACATCAGGTCTTCTGTTAAATCTTTTCCAAGATGTTTGACATACTTTGCTGCTGGTTTTCTTTCAGTTATTAACATTTCTGAGTTTCCTTGGGCTCTCTAGGAGCTGTAGCCACGTCCCACCTAAAGCAACCCCTGTATCCCCATCAGACACCGAGCAAGTGGCTCTGTCTCCTCAGAGGTGCTGGACTTCATGGGATCCACAACCCAAAAATCCCTTTTTCTTTGAAGTTCTCCTCAGCTCTTTGGGTTTCATTCCTTGCTTTTCCGTGGAGGCAGCGTGATTCCGATCATACCATTGCTGATTGCATAAAATATGCCCTGAATCCAACACGTTGCATTAAAATCTGGTGTCTGGGCCCTGTCTGATTCTGAGCAGAGTAGCTGTTGGACTGTGTTCCAGCCATCCCCAACCCAAGCCAAGTTGGGAGAGACTTGATTGGGATATCGGTGAGGGGTAAAGACCATGCAAACCTCTGTGTGATTGATGGAGTTGTGCACAGTAAGGACAAATATGTACAAATACTTGCCCAAAATAGTAGGGCCTCAATTCAGCTGTAACTGGCAGACTTTCGAGCTCAACTTTAAAGAAATATTGTTTTTAATTGACCTTCGTGTGAGTAATTTGAAGAGCCAACGCTGCTTTCCACAAGGAGAGTTTCAAGTGTGAAAACTCCCATCATATGTAAAATTAGTAATTTTACTGTATCATGAGCGATTAAACCTGACCCCCAGGGGAGCCAAAAATAATGCAGTGTGACTTCCTTGCCCAATTAACACAGAACAAATGTGAAAATGTGTACATTACAGCAAATTGTGTGCTAATTGGCCTCAGAGAAATACTAAATACAAGGAAGAAATGGGCATGTAATTTCAAACATATTTGAGAGGTTTCACAGTCTGCTTGCAAATAGGAGGGAAAAAAAAAGTCAAAATTTGACAAAACCATTATTTGTTATGATTTATTCACTCAGCTCTGGTCTTGAACCTGGGAGTTATTGGCAGCTTCAGCTAAGATTCCTGCTGAGTATTTCTCCTTATAATGACTGCATACAGCATTTAGCTCAGTGCTATTTTTTGGCATAGTGTCATAAATATCTATTTTCATTCTTGTCTCTATATGTGTAGCTGGGCTTAGGTGCTTTTTTTTTTTTTTTCCTTGTGAAAATACCTCTAGGTGCAGGACAATCTCCTGCTCCCTTTCCTTAGGAGAATACTGCACTGGAGTTCAGCAGCAGGATTATTGTCCTTGGGTAGGGACCCCTCTGCCAGAAGGCCAGTGCATCACTTAACTACTGGCCTAAGCAGAGAACAAATGTCCATCTGTGCAGGGTAGAATTTCATCTGCTGTCAGGGAAGTTAGATCTTGACCCACAGATTTCAAGAATCCAAGATTTACTCCCTACTCCTAAAATCACATCTCTGTTTTTTATCACACTGAGAGTTTACATATCACATTTTCTTTATGCTTTCGCTGTGTCTTAGGAATGAAACTGATTGAATGTGTAACTTGTGTGCTAGAGGTAAATCCCATCTTTTCATACTTTCTTCTGCCTTCCCTAAGTAAAGAAAGTAGAGCTTTGGGCTTTTCTCTGCAGCAAGAATAGCCCAGAATTTGATACTGGGGCTACAGGTGTTGTGTTTTGGTCACAGTGAAACCCTTTTGTAAGAGATAGAAAGTCAAAAATAAATGGTGCTGTACCACCAGATTGAAGTGTCTCAGTAATTTTCTTTGATGACTTCAGCCAGGTCATAATGTCCCAAATAAACATTGTGATTTTGCAAAATTTGGGTTTTTTCAGTGTAAAAACTGGAACCAGAATTATTTAAGCCTGCTCTTTCAGACTCTACATGGGCAAAGTTCTGGGGGACTTCAGAGGAGCTGTCAAGTGCAGAAAGCAGTCCCAGCAGCAGGAATTCTCCTGCTTTTAGCTCTTCCTGAGGCTGAACAGGTTCACTTTAAATTTTTGAATTTTTTGGTGGATTTGCTCTTTCCTCTCTGTGTTAAATTAGAAAAATGAAGTGCAGCACTTCAGCTCTGATCTTAAATTGTCTCTGCCGAGCAGGCATGGACACACAAGTGTCTTTTTTGTGTCCCTTCAAGCTCTTCAGGACACATATAGGAGTTTGTACCATGGTATCATTTATTTCCTAGTTGGAGGTTTCCTCTTGGTTGCTGTGAGGTTTAACTGCTTTGAGGTCTTCTGTTAAAAACTTTGTAGATGTTGCCAGTATTTTGTCTTTCTTATGAGCAGAGCTGTGGTGGAGGGAAGGGCTGTAGGACAGAGAGTGGCTGCTCAGCTCTGATTCTTGTTGACTTCTGGTAGGACTTCATGGATTTATTTACTCAACGTCTCCGAAAATGTCGAACTGACACTGTTGAGTGTTTACAAATTAGTAAGAAACTTAAAATAACATCTCCCAGAAGCCTTGTGAGCATTCAACAACTCGTTCTCATTGGAAAAAATGGCTTTTCATTGATGTTATAACGTATATTTTGAGTGTAAATAGTCAGAAAACCTGGTGCTAATAAGGGAATCTGCAGAAGCAGAAAGATGACAGTCCCAGGAAAACTCTCGTGCGTGTTTGTTGTTAAAAGTTTATAGGAAAGCAAGATGTGACAATCATTAATTTAGAGGTGGAAGAGGAGGGTGATGTGAATGATTGGGTTTGTGAGAGAATTTGGTGTGATGAAACTTGGTTCTCCTGGATTTCTGAGGAGGGGAACAGTGGCCCGTGGGCTCGGCGTGCGTTCCCTGCTAAGTCATTTCCACCGATTAAGTACTTCGAAAAATCCTTTTTTTTGCCATCAGGGGGAGCTTTTGAGATCTTTCGAGAGTGAAAAAAAATATTAAAAAAAAAAAAAAAAAAAAAAAAAAGAAAGGAGAAAAAAAAGAAACGTCCCAGCTCAGAAACAGAGATCTCCAAACCAGCAAGCAGCCAGAAGCTTACCTGTGGCTACAACTAAGCCAAGGAAACCAGGGGAGCTGAATTCCTCAGGCTGCAAAATCAGCAATATTGAGAGAGGATTTTTTGACTCAATCCACCAATAAAATTAATCATTGATTTTTTTTTTAATTATTATTTAAAAAAGAAAAAAAACAACAAAAAACACCAAAACAAACCAGGAGTCTTTGGAGCACTCAAAAGCCAAATCCTACTCTGTTGCTACAGCTTCTGGAAGGGAAATGCTCTTCAAAAAGCTTCTCTCCTTTTAGCTCCTGATGATTCGATGGGGACCTTTGATGCAACATTTGGATTAGCTGCACACAACTGCACTGAGGGGGACCACAAAAGGGGGAGCCTGGCTGATTGCATAACTTTGGGAAAATAATAAGAGGAAAAGAAAGAATTAGAAAAAGAGAGAGAGAGAGTGGAAAAGGGAGAAAGAAAGAAAGCAAGCAGTTAAAAAAAAAAATATCTGAGACTCAAGTTTCAAGACTCTTTATGTGCTGCAGAGGAGCATAAGGTTTACCAGCAAAGTGCAACGGGGAGTCTGAGAGGAGAAATAGCTTTCTCTTTTGCCAAGAAAAAAAAAAATAGGAATGTGTGTTTTGGACTGGACTGAGAAAGAAAGCTGGGGAGATTGCAAAAAGGGGGGTGCAGGATTTTTGTCACATTGATCCATTCATCTTGATTGTCTTCTTTAAAAAAATAAATAAGAGGGGGGAAAGTAACAGGGGGGGAAAGAGGAAGAGAGGAAAAGAAGAGGGGAAAAACAAAAGAGCAAAAGTGTTTGAACCTCTGGAGCTATCTGCTCCTTCAAGCTGATTGATTAGTCATGATCCCTGCAGTTTTAATGGGAATCATTCAATTGGGAAGGTGGAGCACCCTAGAGTAGATTAGCATATTCTTGTTTACTCATCTTCTGAGGGGCTTTTTCTCTTTTCTTTCATTTTGTGGAGAAGAAGGGAGGGGGGGAGGTTGGGGGGAAGGAGGGGGTTGTGGCTTATGTTATAAAGGAGGCCAAAAAAATAAATAGATTAGAGCATCTTTTGGGGGGAGGGAAATCAGTGGGTCTGAGTCTTGGAGAAAGCTGGGGGGGTTGTTTTGGTTTTTTGTTTTGTTTTGTGTGTGTGTGAGTGTGTGTGTGTGTTTTTTTTAAGAAGAAAAAAATAAAGGGAAGAAAATCCAGCAGAGAAAAGAAGAGAGAGAGGAATTCCAGCTGTGGAGGAATAGAGGAGAAGAAGACAGATAGAGGAGGAAGAACAGAGAAATACATTTCAACCAAGAAGGAGTTTTGATTTATTTGATTTTTATTTGTTTTAAGGAGCAAAAAAATCTATAACCAGGAAAAAGAAAGAAAGAAAAAGAAAAAAAGAAAAGAAAAAGCAACTGAGAAGGGTTATAAAAAGAGCAAATACCAAGAAGGGTGAACAAGAGAAGAAAGTCAAGGCAAGGAGGAGCCCAAAGCTGGCAGATCGGGAGGATTTGCAGGGGAGAAGGGGGGGGAAGATTGGAAATGCAGCTCTGGAGTTTGCTGCTGCCTCTTGCGCTTCTCTGTACAGCCCTAGCCAGTGGACCCGAATGTGGGATGGACGAGCGCTCCCGCAGGGCACGAAGGGACACCAGGCACAGCCGCCAGCTCCTCCACACTGCCCCGGGCACCTGTGCCACCAGGTTAGCCCGAGGAAGGCGCTCCACTGCTGGGCTGGAGCCTGGGCATGTCCCCCGCAGGAGGCAACAGCGGGAGGTAAAGGACGAAGAGGAGTCCCTTACCCCGAGCAGGGCGCTCTATTTCAGTGGCCAAGGTGATCAGCTGCGGCTGAAGGCAGATATTGAGCTGCCCCGAGATGCCTTCACTTTGCAAGTGTGGCTGAAAGCCGAAGGCGGACAGAGATCTCCGGCTGTCATTGCAGGTAGGTAGTTTGGTCGCGCCTGTGGCTGCAGCAGCAGCAGCAGCAGCAGCAGCATCCCTCCCTGCCTTGCTCCGTGCCGGGAGCCGGCGGAGCAGCCAGGGGAAGGCGTGCGTGTGTGCTCTGGGGGTGTGTGTGCGTGTGTGTGCCCCGCGTGTGCCCCGCAGCTCAGACACACGGAGGGCAGTGCATGTGCAAACACGCCCGGCTCCCTCCACCAGCCGGGCGGGGGGGGGGGGGGGGGGGGGGGGGAGATCCCGGAGCTCTGCGAAGCGGCTGAAAAGTGTTGTGTGCTCGCAAAGGGAAAGAAAAGTTATGTAAACTTTTGCATAGGGAAATGGCAGTGCCCTGGGTGGTTTCTGTCTTTCTGTGTGCGCGGATTGAGATGCAGATAGAAGAGCCAGCTCGCCCGGTGGGGTTTTGTCTAATTTTCAGGTTGGAAAACTGTAAGTAGAGCGTTTGAAAGTAGCTTGTTTGTATGTATGAAAAGAAGTGTATGTGTCTGGTGTGTGGCTGCAAAGAAATGCATATCTAAGGTCCCCCTACGATTTCCTTAGTTTTATTAGCTTTTTAGTGTACTTCACTCGTAGCCCTTTAGATGCAACGTTAGCATGTGGTTTCCAAAAAGCTGTAAAGGAACTTTTGGCTATTGTGAAACCTCAAATGAATCAAATGAGTTTATAAAGTTCCCAACCCCTCGACACTCAGCTAGGGCTGGGACTCACACTGCAGCTAGAGGATGTGTTGAGTATTTTTGTCTCCCCTTAGAAATGGCAAGTGTAACATCAATGATTCTGAGGTCAAATAGCCCTATAAAATCATTTAGTACTCAAAGCAGCTACCAGTCAGAGCTGTCTGAGCTGGACAATAACGAGGAATATTGCACTTTTCTTATTTAAATTTTATGAGCCCATCCTGAATTTGGGTCCCTCTCGCCGCGCTCGCCCCCTCTCCCCCTCCCTCCCTCCCGCCACCTCCCGCCCTTTCCCCGCTTTAGTGATAAAGTGCAGCAAAGTTGTCGTGAAATCGGATACTTTTCGGAGGGTTACAAACCCTTATAAATGTCGCCACATCCATCTTTGCTCTGAAGGAAGTCATAGAAAATGGAAATGCCCTTAGTAAAAAAAAAAAAAAAAAAAAAAAAAGGAAAACAAGCCAGAAAGAGAAACGGCTATGTGGGGGGGAGCGGGGTGGGGGAAGACATGTTTTACAGTTCTTTTGGCAAGGAGATTCCCTGAAAGTACAAAGTTTCCATGTCCTAGGATGCCTTAAAGAGACAGGGAGGATTTCCCCTTTCCCTTTAACTGGAGTGACTTCCTAGCGGGAGGCAGCGGTGCCTGTGCCGGCGGTGCCGCCAGCCCCGCTCGCCTTGTCCCCTGCCACCCTCCCTCCTGCCACATTCCCGGCTCCGCTGCCCCATCCCTGACCGGCGCGGCTCCTGTCTCGCTGGAAAGTTGCTTTGTCCGAAAGAAAACAAAAACTGAGACGAAGTCAGCAGTGCTGTTCCTTAACTTTCCCCAGTCCCGGTTGCTCTGGGAGGGGGGACGCGTTGTGCGTGGGGCTGCCGGGGTGGGCAGGAGGTGCCGGGCATGGGCTGGTCCCGTGTGCCTTTAGAGGAGTAATTTCATAGGTGAAATAGGTTATTACTTGCTTTATTTCCCCTGGCTTTCTCATGCTCCACTCTTCTGGTTCCCACTCCTAACTTAAACCCCAGGGCTCAAAGTGCTTCCCTTTCAAGTTAGGGAAGGCAGAATTTGGGTTTACACAGATCTCATCGGTAGCAAAACACGGTCAGTGCAATTTTTGATGTGTTTAATCCAACACCTAAGACCCCAGGTCTGTCTTTGGTGCAAGTATCTCTAATTCACACAACAGGGAACCTAAGCAAACACACACAAAGATCATTTGTAGTAAAATACTTTAATTGGATGGGGGAGGTTGGGTTGTTGCCTGTATAAAACACTTGACCCATTTTATGCATGGAAATAACATTCCACTGTGAAAAATGAAGAGAAATGCCCCAGTTTTGCACCGTGGAGCTTCCAGCTCAGCTCGGGAGGACTTTGTGATTTTTATTTTATTTTTAAGCTCCCCCTGCCCCCCTCGCACGCACTCTTGAAGAGGAGCCAGGTTTGGCTCTGTGTGTAAACACCTGGAAGAGGTCCAAGAGGAACTCACTCGGAGTATCCTCCGCACACCACAGCCTCCCAGACCTGCAGCAAGCTTAGGGAGAGATTACGCTTCCCTCAATGAGGAAATCAAGGGTTCTGGCTGCCAAAACTCTTGGCTTTCACATTTTCACTGCTTTGGGATGTGACAGACTGAACAGCTCAGTTCTGCTGTTGAAGCTGCATCTGTAGGACCCCACCGAAATCAAGATCCCACCTGGGGGTGTGTGGGGAGGAAGGGACTGGGGCACATTTGCTGGCAGTGCCAGGAGTGAGTTTCTCCCCAACTTTCATCCCAGTTGCAAAGTGGGAAACTGTGTAGCTGTACAGATCCGAGGGAGAGGGCGGGATTGACTAGAAGACAACTGTTTTTCAGAGTTGCCCTCGTACCTTCATCTACTTTCTGCCCCCCACGTTCTGCCCGTGCTGACTGCTTCCCTTCCACCCCTCCTTGCTGGCTTATAAGTAATCCCTGCAAGTCCTATAGGAGCCCCATGTGTGCCTATAGGGGAAACCTGTTGTGTCTGTTAAAAATCTCGTGTAGGACTCAAGTTGTTCTCAGCTCCTGCTCCTGACATAGCAGAGTTCTTCTGCTAATCCAGGCTACAGGAGTTTCTGTCTGGAGCCAACTCTCCTTACGTCACCCTCTGCTGCAGTATTCAATTTGTTTTCATAAATGGGTAATTTTACAGCGCTGTTAAGTGGGTTCGTCATTGTGCCGGGCCATGCCCCGTCTCTGATGATAGGCAGCCCTGGTGCCGGGCTCTGCCAGTTTTCACGCTGGTTGGCAGCGATGTTATTGCTGCCCTGTTTGACTCCGCTGATATCTGCTCTGGCATTTGTCGGGGAAAGCAGTTGGGAAAGTGGAATCCTGACCCACGGATCTGTGTTAAGCCAGGGCTCAGTTTTTGGAGCCGGGCTGGGCTCGGCCGGAGCGGCTCCCGCAGGAGGAGGCAGCTCCCGGCTCCTGCGTCCCCACCTCCCTCCCCGGGCCACACAGCTCTTGGACAAACACCCCTTGGATGTGCGAACCTACCACACAGCACAGCACATCCCTCCTGTAAACACACACGTGTGCACATGGTATTAATCATTTCGAGTCTGAGCGCTTTCCCCCGCGGAGCCTTTGAAAGCACCTCCGGCTGTGGAGGAAGGAGTTAAGGTCGGGCTGTGCTCAGGTGATACGCACACGCCGTGCAAAATAAGACCTTTCAAAGCTCCCTTGACCTTGCTTCTGGTGTAATCAAAGATATTTCAGTTCTGCTGGTGGAAATGCAACCCCGTCCTGAGAAACGGGATCCTCCTGAGTCCCTGTCAGGGTGTTTTCTGGCGTGTGGCTCTGGAGTGGGGTGGCTCATGTTTTCACAGGAGTGAGATGTTGACTCTTTACTGGCTGGGAGCTGAGAGGAGCGGGATGAATGATCGGCAGCGGGAGCTGGAGTAAGAAGGCGTGCCTGCTCTGAAGAGTGAAAGTTATTTGTGTTTTGGTTGGGTTTTTTTTTCCCCTTCTCCTTTTCATTCTCCTCTGTCTCTCTATTCCTCAGCCTGCCAACAGGGAGCATGATCCCAACTTAATAAAGCTTCATATGTAAGGGAGTGCCTATGTTTTCCCAACTTCAGTCCTTGATGAACATTAAACTGCAGCAGAATGCAAAGGGAAAGAAATGCCAAAATCAGCACGGTGGAGCTCACTTTTAAGCCACTGCTTTTGCATGTAGGAGACTGAGAAACATCTGTGTCTGGGTCCAATAACTGGGTAATTAGAAAGATATGTAATTGGCACTGCTTGGGTCTGGTCCCTGCACAGAGTTTAAGAATATATGTTTACTTTTTGGGGTCAGTTTGGATTCCTTCTGAAATTTTGGGGTCTGATATTGGTTTAATGCACCTCAGGTAGAATCAGTGAGCTGGGTCCTATCCCCAGAGCTGACCCTTGTGGTGGCCTTGCTGGAGCTTGAGGATGTTTTTAATAGAGGATTTACTCTGAGTTTCACTGGTATTAAATAATGAGCAGACAGATAATGCAGCACTTTCTCATCTTCAACAGCCTGGTGTCTTTTAATGGCATGAATGTTCTTGTTCTGATGGGTAATGAAGTACTAGAATGAACGGCACGAAACACAAAACTTGCAGTTCTGTTGTTTAACTAGGGCTGGCATGTGCCAGGTCCCAGGGGAATGGGCGTGATGGTGACAGTGGAGTGACAGGAGCTGGAAAACCTGCACAGATGCTCCTTCACAGGGTGACAAACCTCCAACACACCACTGCTGAAGGGTGCAGGTAGCTGTATGGGTTTGGCTTCCCTGTGGATGGGTTCAAATGATTATCCACTTCATGGCTATGAATCTGGATAGGGTTTGACTCATAGGTCACTGAGCTCATAGCTTGTCATTTACTAAATATTTGCATTTGAACAGCGCATTTCCTTCAACCTGTGGAAGCTGGGACAAGAATCAGAAAGTGGAAAGAAAAAGAATTTTTCTTTCCATAGGATTTCCAGTTTTAACCAGTGTCATTCCTTTGACCAGCTACATACCAGAGTCAGAATAGCACAGTTAAAAGAAAGTTGGTGGGTTTTTTTCCCCTTAAAGCACTTACATGTAGGCTGCTCTAATTAATTAAATGGCAATAAAAGGACGAGGGAAATTTGACTCTGTGTGTGTGAAGCATGGTAAATTTAGCTTCCTAAATGATGTTTGGCTGTCTCCCATAGGCATGGAGATGTGTCCTGGGCTGAGTTTGCCTCTCCAAGCTTCATTTGAGCCTGATTTATTTCAAGCCAGACTGCTTCAGTCAGAAAAACTCGCGTGAGGCAGAAAACAGGCAGAGAGCATGCTGTTTGGAGAGAGCAGGAGCGGGGCTCTCCTCAGGGATTTGTGGGGATGTCTGGAGAAGAGCAGAGCTGAGGCAGGCAGGCCTCGGTGCTGAGGGTGAGAGGAAGCCCTTGGAGAGCCTTTGCACGCTAAAGCATCTCCAGGATAGACCTGGGTGGTGATTGGAGCATCCTGGGATTGGGGTGGAGCTGCTCTGCAGGTCCCCACGTCACCTTCCTCGTGGTGCCAGGAGAGGGTCGTAGGCGGCCAAGGGGGTCCCAAGGCCGTGGCTGCACCCAGCCACATATGGCACAGTGAGGGATGAACTTAAATCCCAAATGCCTGTGGGTCCCACTGAGCACTGCAGAGCTGGGGGGATGGTGCTGACTCCCTGGGGACCCCGACCCACACAAAGAACAGGACAGGTCTCCACTTTCAAAGCTGACCCAGGTGTTTGCTGATGCAGCTCCACAAGCTTCAAGTCCATTCACCTTTGCCAAGGGAGGGAGAGATCCTTGGCAGGGGGTGTTGAACAGCAAAGAGCCAACTGCCCGTGGGCACTGCCCTGGTCAGTGGGGCCCAACCCTGCCAGGGCAGCCAGCTGGGTGGAGCAGGGAGTTTTGGTGGAGAAACACCTTCTGTGGAGCCTGAGTCTGGACACATCAGGATACAGGTGTGTTGTGAGGGAGGTGCGGCCACAACACTTCCCCGAGCAGCTTTGACACAGATGTATCACATGCACTGGCAGCCCAGAATTGTATTAATTAATGACTGAATTAATTAATGTGTTAAACATGGCCAGCAGGCAAGGGAGGGGATTCTTCCCCCTCAGGTGAGACCCCCCCTGCAAAGCTGCTCCAGCCCTGGGGAACAGCACAGCAAGGACATGGAGCTGCTGGAGAGAGTCCAGAGGAGGCCCCAAGAGGATCAGAGGGCTGGAGCAGCTCTGCTGGGAGGAAAGGCTGGGAGAGTTGGGATTGTTCAGCCTGGAGAAGAGAGGGATTTGGGTTGACCTTTTTCCAGCCTTTCAGTACCTGAAGAGGTTCTGCACCAGAGCGGAGAGGGACTTTGGACCAGGGCCTGGAGTGACAGGACAAGGGGGAATGGCTTCCCACTGACAGGGGGCAGGGCTAGATTGGATATTGGGAAGAAATTCTTCCCTGTGAGGATGGTGAGGCCCTGGAATGAATTTCCCAGAGGATGCCCATCGCTGGAAATTTCCAAGGCTAGGTTGGATGGGTCTTGGAGCAACCTGGTCTAGTAGGAGGTGTCCTTGCCCATGGCAGGGGGTGGAATGAGATAACTTTTAAAGATTCCTTCCAAAACAAACCACTCCATGAAAAATATTGCAGGACCTAAATGTGATTTAGGTGCTCTGAAGACCATTGGATTAACTGAGCACTTTCACCTTGGATTTTCATGCTGGCCTGAGCCAGAAAAGAAGAGCCAAAATACAGTGGCTTTTTTCAAAAAGACATATTGGAAAAAAAAAACAAAAATAAACCCTTCCATGACTGGGGTCAGCTGAAATGTTCCTCTGTAATAGTTTTGCTTCTAATTTTATCCGTTGGCTTGTTCAGCTCCTCTTTTCTTTTCTCTGACAGAAATTATAGGAGCAGAAGCAGAGAAGGGACCACCTGGGTTGCCAAATTCAGTCCCCTGCAGTGTTGGGGATATAACAGCAGATAATTAGTCCAAACATTCGCAGAATATCCACTTAGTAGGTTCTGATATAGCACAGGCCACAGAAAATTTCCCAGTGCTCTACTATAAACCAAAGATCTTTAACTAAGACTGAGAGTCACCACTATAATGTAAGACAGGAAAAGAGAAGGACAGATTGACAACATCTTAAGTACCTAAAATCCAAAACATTGGTTTAGAAAACTGTTAAGTATGAGAAAGAAAAACATCTGCTGGTGAAAGGTATCAGCTTTCTTATTTTCAGAGAGTTAAAAAGGAATCAGGTGTTTTGACAGTTACGAAACTTCTATTGAAATTTTAAGTTGGAATATTTGCCAAAACTGATCCTTTCCCACAGATAGTCTGTTTTGATTAATTTCCCTTTTTCCTGAGAAAAATATTTGATCAAACATTTCTCACCCTCCTCTGGTCTTACCCTGTGTGGCAGTTCCTCCAGCCCACTGTAGCAGGAGTGAACGCCTTCACTTTGTCACATTTTTACTTTTTCAAGTCTTATATTCCAGATAATTTAGAAAATCCATCAGAAAAGTTGTGTTTGATCAAAACCCTCTGTGTTTTTCTCTCAACTATATCAGCAAGTCTAATATAATCTTTTCTCTTTATTTACCCTCCTGTCTCAACGCTGCCATATTTTTCATCTAGTGCTGTGTTTACATGGTCAGTATATATTAACCTTTCATATATTCAAAATATATTGGACTTTTCTATTCCCTAGGTTCTGGGCATTTTCTTCATGCATTGTTCTGGGCACACAACAATTGGCTGCACTGTCTTTTTTTGTTTGTTTTCCAAAAAATGTGGCTTCTAAAAATGAAGGTGTACCTTCCTCCTGCCCTCACTCGTCCGTTGTTTTGTACCCATTTCCTTATGTTTGATCTGGATATGAGTCTTAGTTTTATTTCATATTTCTGTGGAGAAGAAATACTTGATTGTTTTGCTATTTTCTGTGTGTCCCTACATTTCTCTTCATTTCCTCTGCTGTGAGCATGCATGCACATACACACACAATTTCCAAAGCACCTTTGATTTTCTTCCCAGATCAATAGAGCATTTAAACTCCAATGATCAAGGAGGAGCAGCTTGTTTATTTCCCCACATATTCTGTCACAAGTGGCACATCTTGTAAACTGCTTTGATTTGATGTTAGTGCCTATTATAAAGTTTACTCTCCCCAAAGCCATCCATGAAGTCAAAGTACTCTTATGCTGCACAGGAGCAGAGCAGAACTCAAAAAGGCAGGTTGAAAAGAGAACAGGAGTGAATAACTTATCCCAGAATTTTGCTTTCTGCTGTCCTGTTTCATAGTGATCAGAACAATTTGAAGACTGTTCAGCATTCATAAGGTTGGCAGCACCTAGGGAGGGTACACTGTTTAGCATAATTAAAACTGAATGAATATAAATTCAAGTCAATTGTTCCTGGGTGAGAATGGGGCTGAATTTGTGGTTACACAGGCAGCATGGATTTGATCCTAAACCTGGTTGAGATAATGGAAAATACCATTGAACTTGGCTGAGTCTGGTTTAGGCTCTGATTTCAGAGAGTCTTCCACATCCCTCCTCTACAGCCTGGACCCTTCCATGATCCTTGCTTCAGTGTCCTTTATTTTGCCATGCTTTCTTGCTTTGGAGATGAGAGAAGATAAACTGTGAAGCCCAACATCACAGAAATTGGCCGGGGGATGGGGACATGTTTATTTGGGTTTGCTATACTCCAAATCCCAACTTGGCTTCTGTCTCTTTTAACCTTTCTGTTGCTTTTTTTCTTCCTTTTTCCTCCCCCCCCCCCAGTAGTATTAAAATTCCAAACCCTCTCTTTGGTTTTCTCTTCCGCAGGGTGATGTAAGTGTGTGACTTTCCCATCCAATCCCTCCACCCTCTCTTATCACCAGTCTCAGTTCTTTCCCTACTATCTGGTGTCCTCGATTCCCCTGCTTTCCCTCCTTCCTGCTCCTCACAGTTGCTGTTTTCCTCCTCCCCACCACGCTCGTGCCGGGGGTGACCCCGCGCTCCCCGTGGTTCTCGCCGGGCAGTGTCCCCTCCGTGAAGACCAAGGGTGGCCACAGGTTGGTGGCTTCAGCCAACTGGTTTTGGAGCAGAGGGTAAGCAGGCTGTGTGTTTGTGTGCTCAGCCAGGCATATGCTCATGCATATTTTCCGGGAATTATTGATATTGTTCTGTTTAATATCCATCCTCGCCGTGCACAAACAAGGAGCGGGCGGTTGTTCTCACAGAGAGGGAGTGGAGGGGGAAGTGAAACTGAGAAGCATCTGGAATTGGCCTGGTGAAGCAGCAGCTGAGAGATATGATACCAGCTCATGAAAGCAAAAGAGTTGCTGTGTTAGGGAAGAAAACCACTGTGTTCTGTGCTGATCACCTCCCAGGGCCTGGTGGGCTTTGCTCGAGTCTCCTCATGGGTGATGCTCAGGGCTCTTTTATCTCCTCTCCTTCCTCCACTCTGCTGTGTTTTTCCACCTTTTCTTTATCTAATTTATTGTCTCTCTGTTTGCTTTAAATCACTTTCCCATATGGATTTCTCTCTTCTGACCCATCTTCCCCTCCCTCATCTGACTCCCAGGAGTCTTCTGTCGTCATGGAATTGGGAGAAGAGCAGCCCCGTTCCCGACACCGAGCATCAGCTGCAGGCTCCTTTCCTCCTTCGTTTTCTTCCTTTTCTGTCCTCTGCTGTTAGTGTTGGAAGCATATTCACAAAGATCATCCACTGGATTGAGGAAACAGATCTTATCACCGTTATTTTGTTTGTTTTATTTAAGACAGGGAAAGAAATGGAAAGGCCTTCACTGTTACCAGTTTTGAATGGAGTTTTTTTCTCCTCTACTAATGTATCCTAGTGCCGTTATTTTCCTTTATCATTGCAGCAGGGTTGTGGTTTTATAATCCTGCTAACTGCCACAAAACATCCTGCTGATGATGCTGATAAGTTTCTCAGGCATGAGAGAACATTGCCCTTAAAATTGGGGAAACTGAGGAACAGAGAGATGCTCTGATTTCTCCAGAGTGGGGTGGTGTGCTGGTGAAAAAGCCAGAAATAAAGCCCAGCAGCAGCCCTTTCATTATTTGTTTTTTTAATATTTTGGGATGATGATGGTTATTCCTCAGCCAAGGTTGTTCTCACTGTTAAGTCACACCCCCAAATTCCTGTAGGACATTTCCTTGTAGCTGTGGATGGCTCTTCCCTGGGTAATTACTGTACTGAGCCAGTGGTGGTGGTGGAGTTTGTCACCTCTCACACTGCTGGAGGCACCATGGAGGGTGGGGGAAGAAGACAGTTGCCATTTGTGCATGAGCTCTTTGGAGACGGCAGAAAATCAGACGGTCTGGAATTAATATCTCTGACCCAGACACATTGGTGATGTTTGAATCAGCACAGATTATTGTATTTCTCAGGTGGAACAGCCCATAATGGGAGAGAAAAGCAAATATCAGCAGAGCCCCATAGTTCAAAGTACTCTCATTTAAATTAGAATACTTTCATATTTTTTATATGTCTGCACATTGATTAATGTATTGACTTGCTGAAACAGCTTGTGACCCATGTAAGCTGTAACTGCTTATCTTCCTAGGAAATGCTGGAAATTTGTCTCTGGATATCTCAGGTTATTAAGTTAAGGACAAAAGCAGCTTACCTCACAGTTAAATAAGGACCAGGTGAGAGGTTGCAGGAGGGGTTTTTCACAAGGCATGTTGGTGCCCCAGAGGGTTCTGGGGAGGGACCACCATTTAGTGTGCACCCTCATGGCTAAACAACTGGTGTTTCTGTTGTGAGCATCATCAGGGAGGCTGTACATCATACAATCCATGTGAGTTTGTTCTGAATTCAGCAGCATCTGTGCTGTGTAGAGTCTGAGGTGTAAAGCTGAAATCTGGAGCTTGCATTACTACTGTCTTACATGTCATCTGTCTTGTGCATAAACAGAGCAGCCTCTCTGAAGTCAAAACAGCTCCTTTCACCAGTGATAATTTAATGGGAATTATTTTCAGCGTAAAATAGACAAGAATTGGAAGCATCCTGTGCTGTAGCTCCTGAATGGAGATGTTCAGGGAGAAAAAGAGTACTGGGAGAAAAAGCAAATGTCAACTAAATGCTTTCTGCACACGGTTTTGAAACGTACTTGGCAGAGGGAAGGGCGAGCAACACAAGCCAGATTCTGCTCTGGAACACACCAAAGTAAACCTGGAGTAACTCCTTTGGAGAGGAAAATGGGGGAGGAGGGGGGCTGGTCCAGACCTGTGAAAGTGTAGAATTTGGGGCAGACACCAGGTGCCTGCAATGGGGAAAATGAACAAGCTGAGAAGTGGCTGTTGTGGAGAACAACCTCCCACCACCGTCACCGCTGTCAGTGGTTTCTTTTGGGTGTGTAGTGGTTACAGTGATGCAGTGGGAAACATTGGTACAATGTGGGGCTGTTTTTACTTTTTGAAGTGTTTTCTGCATATACCTATATCGTAATCCCTCTAGACTGTGGAATTAGGCCACGTTACCAGTTTTACAGTGAGCCCTTTGTGTTTCTGGCAACAAACACTTCTGAACTCTGCTCTCCAGGCTCGTGGCCCTAAACTCCTTCACCCCCGCCCAAACTGTCCCATCTCCAGCAATAATATTCCCTCCTCTGTTTATAAACAAACACCCTCAGAGGAAGTTCACGGGAAGAAAAGTTAGTTAATGAAAATCAACCACGACTTGGGTCCAACCTGTGGGTTGGAGCCAGCAGGGTTGCTGGATGTTTCCTACTCTGCATCTGCTTGTAGGAGTTTCTTTGATGAGATGTTTGCCTGTCTGTTTGACTGTGTGTCTTTCTCTTCTTTTGCCTTCATCGTGGAAAATACGAAAAAAAAGTGGGGGAAAAAATGACAGTCTCGATTTGCTTTAAAATCAGTGCGGACAGTATTCTGGAACCCTGAGCAGGGAGGTTGGCTTCAATGAACTTGTAGAACTTTTTCTTGGTAAATCCACTGATTTTGTCTGTTTTGTTGTTGGGTTGGTTTTTTTTAACACCAAAATCTCAATTCTGTCTCCTGGCAAAACCGTTGCTCTTGAGTTGCGCAAAGGCTGTAAAAAAAAAGGACTAAAATAGCCCAAAGGATAATTGCCCTACTATAGTCTGAGCACGGGGATGATGATACATCTGGTGTTGCACATCCTTCTCACAGAACCACCCGCTGGAGGAGGTGGGACCCAAGGGAATAGGTAACACGGGACTGTGGTCACCGTGAGAATGAGCAAGGGACAGATGGGCACAGTAATGGCACTGTCAGCTGGGAAACACAAAAGGTCTTTTGACTTGCTGCAGAGGTCCCACAAACCTCTACCAGCACAGGAGGAGTCGAATAAAAAGTCCATTTTCTTCTGACTGCTCCTGGGTCGTGCCTTTAGCGCTGCACCTTGGTGGTCTCAGGTGCAAGGTGTGGTTATGATGTGTTTGTTTCCTTTCAGGAGACACTTGGATCCTCTAATAAGTCTTTCTGGCTGCTCAAAATGCATGAGAAAATCATCAGATAAAGGAAACCTCTGGGGGTGAGGGAGGCAGCACTGCTCAGGGCTGTGGTTCCTCACTTGGGCAGAGGTGTGGTGTCAGTGCAGTGCTCATGTTGCTGTTTCAGGGTCCCCCTCTTCCCTAAACAGTGTCTTTGGGAGTTGGGAATAAGGGATTTTTTTATAGATATAAGAGATGTGGAAGTTGTGGTGCCACTTTTAGTTCTAAGAGCCTTGAAGTTTTAAAAGTACTACAAAAGGTCTCCAGTGCTGGCAGAATCTCTGTAACTTAAAATAGGATGGTTTAAAATAGTCTTATCTGCTGCTTTTTGTTGAAAGAGCAGTTTCTCTTACTGTACAAATATTTTCTGTCAAGTCTTATCTGTAAGACTATTCCAGTGTGGTCTCTCCACCTCCTATCCCAATGGGGGGAAAGACAATCAGAAATGAGCATTTCATATCGCAGAATGGACAAAGTTTATCAGCTGTTGCACAATTCCTTTGCCTGCAGATTAAATAAAGGAGCAGGGTGGAGTGGCGGTGTAAATGGACCTGATTTATACTGGTGAGCTTCCTCCAAGAATTCCAGGGGAACTATCAACAGTTTCTCCTCGGAGGATTCACTCTTAGCCTTTGAAGAGTTCTGAATTAATGAAGAGCAGAGGATCTTCTGCTGGGGAGACTGGAATTCCCCAAAGTCCTCTTGCTGGAGATGGTTTAATCAAACAGACTGTTTACATTTTGTGTCTCACCAGAGCAGTGCTCAAGCAGTGGTGGTCTTCCACTGGACACTCCAACGCTGGGGGTTTATTTTATTTTGTTTTAAACATCAGCATTCCACCAGTTTTACTGGGGAATGGCCACATGCAAACACCTGCAGGCTCCATGGAACAGGCCAGAGAGGGAAGCAACAGCAGCTGCATCTCGAGGGAGGCTGTGTTTCTTATCCAAAGATTTCTACAGGGTTGGAATTTGGCAGCAAAGGTGGGCTGGGAGCACCTGCACTTTTGGAGGAAGAGACCTTGTAGCAATACGAGGCTGAGTGCTGGACCAAAGTCTTCTCTCTGGCTCGAATGCTGATGGCAGAGGGAGAGAAGCAAAGGTCTTTCTGCCCCAACCTTGTGTTTTGTCTCACACTGTGAGGGTGAACAGTTTCTGTGCTCACAGACTGAAATGGGAGTTATGTATTCCATGAGAGAGAGGGAAGAAGGAAAGGGGATTAGGACAGTTCTTCCTACCACCACCCATCTCTCCCCTCCCTCAGGATGAACATCTTTTGCACCTCTACCAGGGAACCACCACTTTATTGCACATCTGTGCATCCAAAATTGGCCATAAACGTCTAGTCAGGATTGAAACTTGTGTTCAGATGCTTATTTTTGTTTAAAATACTTTGATATCTCCTGGAAGTGATGTACTTCCGCTCCCCCTGCAGAGGATCTTCTGTGCATCATCGAGGAGGACGCACGTAAGTAGGCAATGTGGCCAACATTCTTCCAAACCCAAGCAATCCAACCAGCTGTTTAGCAGGGATGTTATTTATGGAGAACTGTCAATGTGTTCAACACATGGTGTCCTTTGCCCTGACGAGCCAACAGCCTGGTTTTTATGGAGTTTCTCTGACACTTGTCAAACACGGGTGACAGGGCAAGCTCGAACAGGCCCACGGCCTTATGTGAAAATTGTTACAGAAGGGCATTGCAACAAGATGCTCTGTGAGGGAAAGAGAGACAGAGACCAGTTGGCAGAGAAGAAAACAGAGGCGATTTGCAAAGGGTAGAGGTTTCTTTTTGGCTGGTGCTTTCGGAAAGAGAACAGAGATTTCCTTCAGCGATAAATCAGATGCTTTGGGAGAAAGAAAGGGTGTTTGTTTCAGCAGTGATGCAACTGCTGTGTGAGAGAAGCAGGCTCCCTCTCCTGCTAATTCAAGCTGCTTGTTTTGTGGCACAGTGGAAGTGCACAGGTTGCTCTGGGGTTTTACTTGCTACTTTGCCATGAGGTGCCTTCAGCTCTGTCCTTTCTACCTGCAAAGGTGGGATAATGGTTCTCTGCAGAGAGATGATGTTTGTAAGGGTGAGGTAATACCATCAGGGCAGTGCTTTCATCATGAATGAAGCTGTAAAAGGCAAATGCCACTCGAGTGTACCAACTAGAAGAAATGCTCAGCCAAGAAGCCCCGTCAGCCAGGGTCGTGCTGTAAAGAGAAAACTGAGGTTGTGGAATGCCAAAGAGACAGAAAGGCAGAGGCACATCTTGCCAGTCTCCTACTTATGTATTCATCCCATCTTTCTTCTCTTGACTTGTGTCAGCTCGTATTCATGAGGATCACAGGTATTTCTTCTCCCCTGCTGAAAAACAGATCCCTTGCCTGAACAGTGTGACTCTGGCCACATTCCCTCCTATTCAGCACAATGCAATCTTGGCTCTTTACTAGTTAATATTTTCTGTCAACAACCTGCAAGAAAACAAAAATCAGGGCTGATAAAATTTGCAGATGTTGCAGAGTTCAGGGAGTGGTAAACAATGACCAAAACAGGACTCTCAGTTGGGTGTTTTCAAAAACTGAGAACATGCAAACAGTATGCATTAGAGTAAAGCCAAATGTGAAGTCATATGTATGGAGAGATGGGCAGCAGGTCCCACATAAAGGATGGATGGTGGGGGAGGGCTTTCACCTGGAAGTTTAATGTGTAGGAGTAACTGCCTGCTGGAATAGATAAAGCACATAAAGTGAGCTGCCAATGTGCTGCTGTGGCCAAAGGTTTAGAGTCATCCTTGGCTGTGTAAACAAGGAGGCTTTGAACAGGACTGGGGAGGTTGTGTTGTCCTTGTATTGACACTGGAGTTGCTGCTGCTGAAGCAATTTGTCCCATTCTGGTGTCCACAGTTTAGGAAGGATGTTGTATGGAAGAGGATCTAGAGAAATAAATTTACAATGGCAATGATTAAGTGATTTGTAACAAGTCAAAGTACTGGACTCAAGAAGATTAGGAGGTCACTTGATCATCATGATCTTTAAATATATGTTTGGGGAATATTAAAATGGTAATTGAGGTTGGAAATTAATAATAGAGGATATGAGTAAATCCAGTGGATGCAGATGGAGACAAAGTAACAGGGTATTTTAGCAGTATTTTTGCCTCAAGTCAAAAATTGAGGAAACTTTCTGAATAGAATGGTGGAATATATCACCACAATTTTCAATGTAAAATTCATTGTTTCCCAAACTGCGAGGTCTTTAAAGAGGAGTTAATTCAGTGATCACCCATATTGTGTCTGAGAGCTTCTAATGTCAAGGTATTCTGGGTTTTTCAGCTATTACTGCAAAAATAATGAAAACCAACAGTAAAGCACAGTCAGCATTAAGATGCTAATTTCAAATCTTCTAATTTCTCAGTATTTCTATTTGGGTTCTCCTTGATATTGGCAGGACATTTTTAATCACCATAATATTTCCAGCTCATTGTAGTGTTTCCTCAGCATCACTGTGGTTGAATTTTGAGGCTGTTCCACGTGTCGTTGTTAGTTCTGTTTAGATATTGTCACCTTTAACCAGAATGATGTGCTGAGCAATGACTTGACTTTTCCCCTTTGAAACAACCCAGTGCACTAGTCTGAAAACCATCCGAAAAAACAAGACCGAAATCTTTTCTCATTGAAGCTAGTGGGAATTTTACTGTTGCCCTCAACGATGCCAAGAATTTACCTCCAGAAGGCAAACTTTGGGGAGCAAAATCAAGGTTTCCCTCTGGAAGGTGGAGCATTGACAGCATCAGGACTGAGAAGCCAACACAGCAGACAGCCCTTGAAAACAAAGAAGTGAATGAGAAAGCAGAGAATAAGCCTGGGGTGACTCTTGGTTGTCATCTCCTTGCTGGGTGGTCTGTGTCTCAGTCTCAGGGCAGAACAGCAATCCAGAAGGGCATGTAGGCTGGTTGCTGGAATGACCCATAGCTGAGCTGCAAACATAAAATACAGACCAAAGACATATCAAAGGTAATTAGCGTTCTGAGACAGGATTTAATTTCATTTGAGCCCTCCCCAGCTGGTGACTGTTCCTCAAAATTCAGATTTAAGCCAAATGCCCCAGTCTGCTCCCTCAAACCCATGTGCACATGTATATATAGGCCCCTGCACAGAGAAAACAGTGCATGTACATGCTATTTGTTAGTTCTCATTGCTCTGGTTCCAAATTTAACCAGAAGTGGAAGGGCTGAAATAACATAAGAAAGGTTGGACATATGATATTTCCTGCTGCTCAGCTAAATACAAGGATTGCCAAAAATCTTCCAAGGTAGCTTGTTTCTTTTACATTTTTCTCCCAGTTCTGCAGACTTGAGAAGGTCAATTACTTTCGAGAAGGATTTGGCTTTGGCAACGCTTATGGAAAGAGAAGCAGAATTACGACCTTTTGGAGGTTTGCCCATCGCTGTCCCATCTTGTCCTCTGAGAACTCAAGGCTGAATTTTCAGCTCCAGCCTTCAGTTTAATAGGTGTGAATTTGTTTCTGTACACTTCTAAGACATCCTGGGTATCTGTGTGAGAATTTCCTTTTAGATGTCTGTTTATTTGTGCTCACAGATCAAGTGATCGCTTGATACTTGTAGAGCAGAAACACAGGCTCAGGTATTTCCAGGAGGAAAATCATACCAAAACAAATGAAATTGGATTCAAACTGAGCAGAAAAATAGAGCTCTAAAATTATATATTTAGGTTAGTATGTGGTGACTCCAGCCTACCTGGAATGCATACTGTAATAGTTATATCATGGTAGAGAGACAGGTTTTGGTTTTTTTTTTTTCAGCAGAACGTTTCCTAGAAAGCAGAAATATCTCTGTGGTTTTGTGTATGGGTTTGGAGCTTGTGTGCAAGCATGGAACAGGGAATTTGAGGCATGAAATAGTCATGATTAGTGAAGGCCCTGATCCCTTTGGAAAGCAACAGCAGAAAACAGGCACAATCAGCTCCCTTCTCCCCTCTGCTGTTGCAGCCTCCTCTGTGTATTGTAGCAGAGAAGCTTCTTTGAAGGTTGATAAATGCCTCAGTTGTTTCTATTAGTACAGGAAAGATGCAGTCATATGGGAAAGCCAGATGCAACCTGACATTTGGGTCTGGATAAGATCTGAGGTATTTTTACAATAAGATATTTAATTTTCACAAAGACAAAACCCTTGCAAGGTATAAATCAGTGTAAATGCACTGGAACCGCTCAGTTTTGCACTCACAAAGTGTCTGCCCAAGAATGTTCTCAAAATCCAATTAAATAACTAGAACTGTTTCATGTGGAAATGCCCCTCAATTACAAAGACAAGTCTAAGCTATCATGATGTGATTTTTACAGTCTCCTTGCAGGGTGCCCTAGTTTGCATTCATGGAATTTTTTTGTTTTTGTTTTGTTTCTGTAATAATGTGGATGTTGGCCATCTGTCTGATCCTGGAAAGGTTGTAAGGTTGTCCCCGCTCCCCAGGTTCTCTTCCCACTCCCTCATTGATCATAATGCTTGATTTAGGTGCCACTAGATTTCCCTCTTTGTTCTCCAGCCCTTACCTCCCCCCTGCAAACACACAGGCATTGTGCAATGGTGTAAAAGCTCTTCTCGCTGCAGCTGGGAGTAGTAACTGCTCAGCTGGTTCCAGCGCTGCCCTAAAGCTGCTGTAAAGGTCAGAGACAAGGGAATTTTTAAAAAGCAAAACAAGCTGTGTTGTTGTCCTCCCCCTTTCAATCCTGGCTGTGTGTTTTGATCAGCACCACGAGCAATCTCGTGTGCAGACCTGCCCTTCTCCCAGCCCTGTGATTCCGGCCGTCGAGGGCAGCGTGTCGGGCGTTTTTCCAGCACGACTCCAGGCTTGGCTGCTGCCACAGCTGATTGACTTGCAGTGCTTGTCAGACACAAAGCACATTTTGAAAGGAAATGCCATATTGAACTCCCAGGGAGCTGATGGGTATTGTGCACGGTCATCTGATGGCACAGATGTGTCCCTAATAATCCTTCCAGGAGAATATTTCCTCCTGGGATGCTCTGGCCATCTGATCTGCTCTGAGGTATGTTGACCTATCTTGACCCAGTTTATGATCAATTCTCTCTGCTGTTTTCTGAAAGGAGCCCAGAAATATCCCTTTATCGTTTAGATTGCCTGGAAGTTGTGGTACTCAGGTGTCTGTTCCTTCCACAGAAGATACTCTGTGGTTGCTCTCAAGCATTAACTCTTACAAAAGGCAGGAAAGCCACTCTGTGTTAGTGTGAGCAAGGGTAAATTCTCTGTAGAGCTTTGATAGCTAATCAGTATTTGGCAAATAGTGCAGGGAGGAAGAGATTTGTGGAAGCAGAGGTGACTTGTGTTCCACCAAACGTTCCTGGGTATGTTCATCCCTGTGAGTACAGTGACCCTTCTGCTGTGTCGTTGTCTTAAAAGTCCTTTTTTGGAGGTTTGTGTGTTCTTCCAGTCCTGTGTCTGTGAAAGAGGGATGGTTTCCATGCATTCCCCCTGATGTGAATCCATGTGTTTTGCAACACCTGCTCTTCACGTGAGAATTGGTGCTAATGCCGGATTTCCCTGAAGGTGAATCAGCTGCCTCAGGTACAATGGGATGGTTAATTCCTAACCTGGTTGTGCTGAGCAGTGAGCAGAGATAAGCTTGGGAGTTCAGAGGTGTGTTAAGATCCCTTGCAGCCAAACCAACAAACTTGTTGAGGGCTTTCCACTTCTTTTATTTGAAGAGTTTTCATAAACACTCAACTCTGCTTTATTACCGGTGGGTCACACTGGAGTGTCTAAAACTGGCAGCCAACAATCTGAATTTTTGTTTGGAATCAAACTGGATGCAAAGTCTCCCATGTTTATGAAAGACACCAGGGATTCTCTGGTGGAACATGCACAGTTTGATTTTAGGTTAAGAAATACCCAAAGTCTACCTCTGCTATCCTCATCCTGTCCCTGTGTGTGTGCTACAAGCATCTGTAACAACATGAACACATACTGGTTTTTCAGGCTTCAACCAAAAATATTCAGTTGTTTCTAAGAACGAGGCAGGAGAAATAAATTGTTTTCTAGATGTTAGGAAGTCCTTACCCTTGTTCCCTGGAATGTTCCCATGATCTCAGGCTTTATAGCAGGGGCTGAAGTTTGCCCCTTACAAAGGATATGTGTTTTTTATCCATCTAAAAGCCCACCCAAACCTGGTTATTAGAAAAGCTTGTTCACCAAGCCCCAGCCTCCACTGGTTCTGCAGCTTTCTTATGAAATGCTCGAGGAGACCTGGATCAGAAGCCAACCTTCCCAACAGCCCTTGTTTACGCTGATACTGTAGATGGAGGAACTTTGCAGCAGCAACACCCAGTCTGAGGATGCCCCTGTTATAACACCACAAGGACTGCAGCTCACTCCTCTCTGCCATGTGGTTACACAGCATCCTGTGTTCACTTACACTTCAAAATCCTCCCGATCTCGGAATTTCTCACTAAGCCCAGCCTACCAGATGTATTTGCAGTAAGCTCTTATGTACTGTTAGCGGGTCTACTCTCACAATAGGCTCAGTGAAGTGTCTCTAATATGATTGTCCATGCCAGTGGCTGCTCTCTTGCAGCCTACATGAATTTTGTTATCAAAAGGGAAGGATTTATGTAATGTTCATAACTAACCAGCCACTATAAATTCATGTCTTGCTGTTATAGCCATTCTCAGCTCCCTCTTTTCAGGTTTCAAGGTATTTCACTGAGCATATGAGGGACTGGGAGTTTGAGAAACAGTACAGAATATATGCTTAATTTAATGCTGAATTGCACCGATATAAAGATTTTGATATTAAAGAGCCTGGGGCCAAATTCTCAACATTAATTAGGCATAGCTGTATTAGATTCTATATTGCTACATGATGAAGATCTTGTCCTTCTGCCTGAGATCTGAATCCTGTTGCACAGGTTGCAAATGATAATATCTGGCGTGAATTCAGCTCAATTGATAGCAGCAGCAAACATCCCCTTTTTGCTCCTTAAGTAGCACATTGCCACCTGAGCAAGTCTCAGGTGGTTTGCTTGAGCCACTCCTTGTCTCAGGGGGTGACCTCAGGAGGCCTCTTAGCTGTGTTGGAAATGGTATAGACAGAGATGTTGTCTTAAGTACTCTGGACTTTGAATTATTTAACTCTTGTGGAAGGAAGTGGGGGCTGGGGGAAGCACGGCAAAGGAAAGGAGAGATTATTTCTCCCCTTTGTAAAACTATATTGGGTTCAACGTCACACCATGAAATATCCAGTGCAGAACTCAAGAACTGCTCCAGTGGATCTTCACTGACTTATCCAATTGCATGGAACATGGGGATACTTAACCCAAATCTGTCGGTTTTAATTATTTTCCTCTGGACAGATAAAAGCTTTCTATAGGTTCCTGTAGAATATTTGCTCTTTCAAGCGTTCGTCTGTGCTTTGATACTAAACGATTAAAGCATGCTAAAGAAAAAAACAGCCCCAACCTTTAGCTCCCTGTTCTTGGGCCCCCTGACTGCAGCTTTGATTGTTGACCTAAATTCCCCTTTCATAACTGAGTCCTGTCACCTCTGGTTGGAGTCTCCCAGCAAAACAGGCACGGCCAACTTTCAGAAGTGCAGGGCACTGTTTTCCGTCCTGCCTTGCAGGGCTGTGACGGGCTCCACAGCACACCTGATGTGTTCAAAGTCAAACTGACCTCCCTCTTCCCCTTCCCCCACCTCTACCTCCTGCAAACGAAAGCATAACAAGGCTGCTTTTTTTTTTCTAATTTTGCCTTTTTTTGTTGTTTTGTTTTCTTTCACTTCCCGTTGCTCAGCAAAGTGAGGAAACTTTTTCTGCGTAAAGAATTAAATTAGTTAATTCTATAGCTGGGCTGGTAGCTGGGAAGATTGCTGTTAGCAAGACATAAGAAACAGCTCTGAAGTGAGGGAGGGAGGCCTGGAGTATGTTATTTATAACATTAAAGTGGATTACAGCAGCTTGCATGGGCTACTCTGGCCTCTCTTCTGTCAAACTTTGCCCACAGATTGCTACTTCTGACTCCAGCAGCTCCCATTCCCCTGTGGCTGCTCCCATCTCAGTTACAATCCCTGCTGTCCTCACCCAGGACTGTCTTCCAGACGTTCAGCAGCTGATGCTCCATGTTCTGTTCGTGCTGCCAAACCCTGTCCTGTACCCAGGGCCCACCTGAGGATGTAACTCCACTTAAATCCCCAGAAAAGTCCTGAAAACAAAGTAGCTTATAAGTGCTGGCATTGGTTACAGACTCCTGGAAGAGGTCAGATGGACAGTCATAGAGATGGTGAAGCCATTTTGGGTCAGTAGCCAGAAAACTACTTTTCACTTGTAAAAAGAAAAAAAGAGAGTCTGTATTTCTCATTTTCCATGTTTGGCTTTTGGCTGTGGGCCACTGGAGTTGATTTTTCCAGCTTTCCCCACTCGTTTGATGCCTAGGAATTTACTTTTCCTATAAGGGACAAACATCAGGGGACTGGAAGGAGCCTCGTGGGCCACTGAAGTCTGTCTCTGGCCAAGCATAATGGAATGTGGCATCTTCCTCTGATCATGCACTTCTCCAGAGTCCTCTGAACAGTGACTCACTCACTTTGTGGAGAAGGGAAGATACCAGTGCCTATTACTGGGAAGCTGAACCAGCACCTCTTCTTTTTTTAAAATAAAACATAAAATTCCACTTCAATCCCTTGGGCTTCAGGAACAAGAGCTTTACAAGGAACAAACCACTCAGACTAAGGAGTCAGAAGGGCTGTCAGTGTTCTGCTTAGCTGTAGCTCCATCCCTTTCTAGCAACTCAGGGCAAGCAGAAGTGAAGAAAACTGTTTGCTGCTGTATGAAACTTGTGCATATTTTTTTAATCTAATTGCTGTGGGGAAAACAAACATCAGATTTATTTCGCACCATTTCTTGGCTCAGAAACGTCAGGCACATTCGCCAAATTGTGGTTTTCCAGTCATTGGCTTGAGTCTCATTTACCATGAGGCCTCTTTACACCACTCTTGGTTTGTAAAGGGATATTAAGTAGCTAAAAATGTCCTCTACCGCATTATTGTAAAGAATTCTCAGTGTAAATGAGAATCTAAACTCTGTATGTTTTTCATGTAAATGTTGGTTGTGGTCACAGCTGACTTGAAGTTCGGAGTGTCAAGCATTGTGTGGGGTGATTTTGCTCAAAACCAGCCTTGTTTGGGGTAAAAGAGGCCTCTTCTTGTTTAAAATGTTCTTAATTATGTCTGAGGAATAACTCATGGCTATGGAACCTTTTACTAAATTGAAATAAATTGTGAAAACATCAAATTATTCAGTTTTCAGAAGTTCTGGCAATTATTTCACATGTCCCTCTTCCAATGGCTTTGCCCTTATTAGTTGTCATAGAAGAAGTAATAAATTCTTTTATTATGACATCCAAAGTCCCAGCTGAAATTAGTTTCATTGTGCTGGGGACAAAACGGAAAAGTGACACTCCCTTAGCCGGAGGATCCTTAGTCCAAAGCCAAAAGTAAAGTGAAGGATTGGGAAAGTAGGTACAGCATTCAAGCAAAAGAGGGTCATTAAAAATGGGTACAACTTGCAAGGGAGTTGGGTTTCTTATCCCAGCACAAGACAGTGTGGTTTTCTTATCCCTTTTCTTACTCTTTTTTTTTCCTTTCTCTTAAGAATAAAACAACTTTTGCTGCTGAAAGGATTGTGTTCAATCCATCTTTTCATCAGGAGTTGGATGTCTGCAATAGTAAAAGTTTGAGAAAAGAATACTGTACGTGGCATATGGATTCAGTAATGACCTTTGCCCTAAACTAGAAAATGCAAGGAACTGGAATAGTAGAGTGTTTTAGTTCAGCAGCTTTCATACTGGCATGTTCAGTGGTGTCCCTATTGTCACTGTTTTTTTTCTTTTTCTGCCCTCCTTTGGCTCCCTGTAAATCTTGAATTGATGGCAGCTGTTTGAGCCAAACTCAAGACACGTTGCATCACATCAGGGTTTAAAGGCTCAAAGGCAAGGGAGGATTGCTACTATTCTGTAGTATTCCTCCAGCAGCTCCATCTGTTCCAAGGTCAATCACCAGCATCATGCAGCACTTCAGAGAGAGGAAGATGGTCTTTAACGCTGGCTGGGAAACTGAATTTCCAGTCCATAATAATTTATTGGTTCTTTGGGGGAACATTTCTAAGCCCCGGTCAGTGCAAAGAGCAAAGAATGTTGACCCTAATAGGCTGTATGGTGGACTTCCCTGGAGCTGGAGATCTGTTCCAGGACTTCCAGATGTCTGTCCAGCCATGGGGATCTTGGATGCCTGAAGAAACAGGTGGAGCAGCTTCTGTGTGTGCAGCTGCCCTGTGGTGCACAGGCCTGGAGGATTTGGATTCTGGGTGGCAAAGGTGGCAGGAGATGGTTGGGACAAGTTGACCTTCTGTGCTTCAGTCAAAACAGCCAAGGGAGTCCCTGAGGTTCCCTTGGCCATGCTGAAGACAAGCAGCTTCTCAGACCAAATTTCTGTATCACTTTTGCTGTTCTCACCATTTTGGCACGTCTTGTCAGGCAAAAAACTCTCTTACAAAACGCCTGACCAGCTCTAATGGTCTTATTGTAATAAGTTGAGATTTTTATGGCTTATTTGGGAGAGGGACTTGTCTTGCCAGCTGTCTTCTTATTCATTGCAGTATTATCCACCCACTATCGTTGGACAATACCTTCATTTGAGATTCATAAAAATACAGACTTTTATGGGCTCTCATACATCTGAAAATGAATGCTTTGTGAAAGTATTTATTCCATAAAGAAAAATTTGAAAACACTTAAAAAATAGACTCCAGAAGGTTATTGGTAGCTTTGGCTCTCATAATATCACGAGTTTCTTGGTTAAATATCCATCCCAGCAAATGTCATTTTTTTTAGCACATTTGTTTTTTTCCTTCCCTGGTTCTCCTCCTCTCCTTTCTCGTGATCTGAAGTAGAAGTATAAACCAGAAGCTGGTCTTGAAAAGGTTTTGAACTGAGTGCGCCCTACAGATGAATAAACACATTACCTTCCGAACCCTGGGATCTCTCTTCCAAAGGAAACAGGAAAAGGGGGAGCTCAGAGTCCCTAGCAAAATACCAGCGTGCAGAAAAAAAAGGCCCGCTTAAAATGTTTTTAACTTTCCCATCAGAAGAGGTTTTTTTACAGGGGAGGGAGGAGGAGGAGGAGAGGGGAAGGGTGTGAGGAGAAGGGGGGAAGGTGGGTGCTGGGAGAGGGGAGGAAAAATACAGTGAATGCTCCTGTAACCTTTGCTCTGTTGATACTAGACAAGACTGCACTGCTAATGAGTGATTGTTAACAGATGGCCATTGAGCAACTTAGTCAGAAGCAGAAGATGTTATTTGGTTGTAGTGTGGGGAGGGTTAGGGTGCAGGGGTGAGGTAAGGGGATATTTAGTCTTTTCACGAGGACTGAACTGTCAGAGATTTATGATTTTCCTTTAGGCTTTTGGAAGGGGAGGCTTGGGGGAAGGATTGTTTTCTGTGTGCTGATAGCAGAGAGGCCGTTTGGTGCTGAAAGCTCCAACGATGAAGTTATCGGTTGAGGGGTGTCCCTGCAGCCCTTGGCTGTGGAGAACTGAAAGATGGGAATGTAACTTACTGAGCCTCATGTCCCAAACTGAGAAGTAGAGGGCTCTTCCCATCGCTTGGAGCTGTCTGAAGACTGGTTGAGAGCACTTTGGGTGTGGATCCACACTTTGTCTATAGAATCATAGAATGTTTTGGGTTGGAAGGGACCTTAAAGACCATCTTGTTCCAACCCTTCTGCCATAGGCAGAGACACCTTCCAGTAGACTGGATCGCTCAGAGCTCCATCCAGTCTGGTCTTGAACACTTCCAGGAGTGGGGCAGCCACAAATACTCTGGGCCTATGGGAAAAATCATTACAGTATATTCCATGTGGTGCACTGAGTTGATAGGAAGCTGTGCATGTGAGGGAGCAGGAATCTTTCTGAATGTGTATGTCCATCTGTGCATGTTTTTTGCCTTTTCCCAGTGTGGTGTATACCCTCTTCTGCACATCCAGCCTACCAGTGTATGCCATTTCCTTACTGGTTTTGTTGGGTAGGGCTTTGAAGGTAACCTGAACACATCCCATTCACTCTCTGTAGGATTTGTCTGCTTGAACCCATCAAGATTATTGCAGCTGCTCAGCGTTTCTCAAAGTGTGCAGTATTTGGATTTTATACTTATTTCTCCTCTGGACCTTGTTAGATACAGGGTTATGAATATGAAGTATGAGTGACATCAGCTTGTCAAGGGATTGCTTGTTGTTGTTTTCAACCACTGATGTATGGCTTTGAGGGAAGGTAGGAACCAAATGCACAGTCCAACATTTTCCTGAGAGGAATTTGCAGAGGAATTTTGGGCTTTGGTCAGGAAAGGGGAATCCCATTTCTACACTTTGCTGGCAAATCTTGACCTTTAATAGGAAGTCTTAACATGACCTCCCACAATCATGCACCAGATGATTTAAAGTCTTTCTAGTGCACCAACTGTCTAACAGATGTAGGTGAGTGTGTGTATATACATTTAGAGAGATATATTTATACAATTTAAAGACTAAACGCCTTCGCTCTGTCATCCTTATTTATTCATCTTTCTTTTTTTTTCGGGGGGGCGCGCAGGACTGTATGACAAATGTTCTTACACCTCCCGTGACCGAGGATGGGTCCTGGGGATTAACACCGTCAGTGACCAGGGGAACAGAGACCCCCGATATTTCTTCTCCCTGAAGACGGACCGTGCCCGCAAAGTGACCACCATCGCGGCACACCGCAGCTACCTCCCCAACCAGTGGGTGCACCTGGCTGCCACCTACGACGGGCACCTGATGAGGCTCTACGTGAACGGCGCCCAGGTGGCCACGAGCGGAGAGCAGGTGGGCAGCATCTTCAGCCCCCTGACCGTGAAGTGCAAGGTGCTCATGCTCGGGGGGAACGCCCTGAACCAGAACTATCGGGGATACGTGGAGCACTTCAGCCTCTGGAGGACAGCCCGGTCTCAAAAGGAGATCTTGTTGGACATGGACCAGGCGGTTCACAGGCAAGACACGCCCCTACCTCAGCTAGTCCTTCAAGACAGTTTACTGAATGTGAAAAGCACCTGGTCTCCCATGAAGGATGGTAGCAGTCCTAAGCTCAAGTTCAGCTACCACCACGGCTACTTGCTGGACACCAGCCTGGACCCTCCTCTCTGCGGGCAGACGGTCTGTGACAACACCGACGTCATCGCCAGCTACAACGAGCTGCCCCGGTTCCGCCGCAACAAAATCGTGCGGTACCGCGTGGTGAACCTCTACGACGACAAACACCAGAACCCCACCGTCAGCCAGCAGCAGATCGACTTCCAGCACCAGCACCTGAACGAGGCGTTCAGCCGCTACAACATCACCTGGGAGCTGGAGGTGCTGGAGGTGATGAACTCTTCGCTTCGCCACCGGCTCATCCTGGCCAACTGCGACATCAGCAAGATCGGGGATGAGAACTGTGACCCTGAGTGCAACCACACCTTGACTGGCTACGACGGAGGGGACTGCAGGCACGTGCGGCACACGCTCTTCAACAAGAAGAAGCAGAACGGGGTGTGTGACATGGATTGTAATTATGAGAGGTACAACTTCGATGGGGGGGAGTGCTGTAACCCAGAGATAACAGAAGTCACCAAGACCTGCTTTGACCCATATTCTCCTTACAGGTAGGCAATTTCTTAAACAAGATTTCTTTATGGTCGTATTGATGAATGTCTGTCTCGGTATTGATCGGCCTGCTGGCTTGTTGAACCCTTGTGTTGTTGCTGTTATGGGTTTTGGAGTTTGTAATGATTTTATTTTTTTTCTTAGCATTTGGCTCACATTACAGTTATCCAAATGCAATCTCAGTAATGGTCTAAGCAGCGTCTAAAGAAATTCTGTGCTAAAGACTGTGAAATCAGCTCAGTTGGTTAAAACTTGGTGCTAATAATGCCAAGGTCATGGGTTCAATTCCCTGTATGGGCCGTTCACTTAAGGGCTGGACTCAATGATCCTTGTGGGTCCCTTCCAAGTCAGAATATTCCATGAATCTGTGACTGAAGCAGCCAGCTTTGGGAGACCCGTTGGTTTTTGGCTTTGAGCAGTATATTGTAGCACTGTGAAGTTTATTTTAACCACAGACTCTTAGGAGTGGGGATTGCATGTCATGGAAAGCTCATGTGTATTTGGAGAGGGAAGAGCCCCTCAGGCATGGAACAGAACATGAATACTCTTAGGTAGACTTAAATTCTGTAGGACTTTTAAGGTAGGTGGGTAATTCTATCTCTTCATGCTCTGTGTACAGCTTTCTGCAAGCAGGGGCAGCTGAGTCTGTAGGTTCTGAGGAGGGAGGTGCATCCAGGTTCCTGGCAGTGCTGTTGCACACATTGGGTGGGCACTGGAACTCTTCTGTGCCCCTTTTACTTATATATGAAAACAGAGGTGAGGCACCTTCATTGCAAGTGCCAGGACAACTTTCTGTGGGTGGATGTGAGTTGATAAAATCCTGAGCTCCTCAGTTTTTTTAGGGCAGTTCATGAAGTAATAAAGGGGGAACCTCTAAATGGTCAGAACACACAATGTTATCAACACTAAAGTTCAGGTTAATAAGGAAAGTATGAGCTGTTCTGGAGTCCCTTCCATTACAGCATTTCAGACTATATTTATAGCTTCCTTAGTAAAGAGAAGTTTTTAAACAACATTATCAGCTCTACTGGAGCTTTAAATACACATAATTAAGCTGCAAAGAAAAGCTTCCTTTCCGTGTTTTTTTTTTAGCTACAGTGAGGTTGTTTTTTAAAAAATCCTTCTAACTCAGCTTGACTTCAGTCAGTTACCAATGAATAAAGCTCAGATGAGGAGATACTTCAAATATTAGTGCTTGAAAATATTGAAAGGAAAAATACAAATCTTTTAATACTGTTCAACTGGAGAGGAACACAACCAAGCAAATATCATCAAAGGCATAATGCAAATTGGATTGTTTTAACACCGTAGTTCTGAGAACTCGAGGTGTTAGTTATAACAACTAGGACAATTTTTAGGAAAATACATTATTTTTAATTTGATAGTACCCTTTTATCACTTGTCCTGTGACCAGCATAATACCCATGTAAAATGAAACAAGAAAAGCCTTGTAAATTATAGTTAACAGATCTAAAACTGTGTCTCAATGTTATTCTGATGTACAGAGAGGCTTCTATTTCAAATGAAGCTTTTTTGCTGAACAGACTGTGCTTGCACAAGCCCAAGCAAGAAAATGAGTTCCAAAATCTGAAGTTACCTTAACACCACCTAGTTGCTTTTCATACAGTTTTAGGTTCCTTTTGGAGACAATCACCTTGCTGAGCTTGTCTGGAGGGTTTGCATCTCATGGCCTTGAGCTTGTAGATCTTTTACATGCTCATTTTGACTTGAGAAAAAACTCTTCTTGCCTTGAAATAATGAGGGAGGCCTGAAGGTCCTATTCCATATGGTAGGACCTGAGAAGATCCATAGATGCTCCAAAGATCTTATTGCAACAGTCAGATTTCATTGATTTGCCTTTGCACAGATATTATAATGCAGCTTTGATCACTGACAATGACACCATGGAGGGCAGTGGAAAATATTTCATCTCTCTGAGCCTTTTTTCGGTGGCCAATGTGCTTGGGCTGAGCTCAAACCCACCTCTGTGTTGGTTGTTTGCTCTCAGGATGGCAAAATAGAGCATTTGGGCCTGTGGGCCTACCAATCAGGTCTGTAAGGCTGGGTGACACTGCTTTGGGTATTTAAGTCAACAAATACAGATTTAGGGCAGTGACTTTGGCAGCAAAGCCTTCATTGACTACAAGGGTGAAGATTCAAACCCTATGTTTGGCTTTGGGATTGCCATCAGCATCACCCCCTGAGAGAGAGATTTCCTTGTCAATTAGTGACTAAGTCAAAATCCAGTCTGCACCATCTGGGCCCATTTTGCCTCACCAACCCCTCTTGTCATCACTGTCATTGGCACAAAGTCCTCAGTCCCCTCTGGTGCAGGCCTTGCACCACAGCACTGAAGACATCTCCACAGCCACAGAGAACTCACATCTAATTCCAGGTATTTCCTCTGCCAAAGTTCAGTCTAACAATAGCAGAAGAAAGGGAAAAGATCCTTCATTCTGGTGAGGAAAGGCAGGAAAGAAAGATTAAATGGTACCAATAAAGAGTTTCCTGAACTCTGTGCTGTAAAGGCTCTTCAGAGTCGTCCCTGGTACTGGGGGAGCCTTCAGGCACTGCTGGGTTTGTTCCTTCCACACCCTCAGTGTCAGCAGTTGTAGCCAGCTGTTCACCAGGCACAGTTTATTCCCAAAGTGCTTTTGTCCTTTGGAACCAACCAAAAAGTGCTAATGCTTGATTGATGCTGTTATAAACAGGAACCCTCCTCAGTGCCTCTTCATCCCCAAAAGATGATGTATCTGTTTCCAGCCACTTTCCTTCTTCTGACTGTCTCAGTTCCAAGCTCCATCCTGGAACAAAGTTGCCATTAGCCTTGATACGGCCTGTGCATGCTTTCTGACTAAGAGATACCACTGGAACAATTCCAAGACACCTCTGATCTGTGTTACAAGTTTCTTGTGATCCTTTTGGCACCTTGGACAAAGAGAGCTCAGGTACTTTGATAGTACTTCAGTCACTGTTGTGGTACAACTGTGGTGACTTTAAAGCTGATCCCAGCAGCAGAGCTGGTTGGGTTTTTTGTGTTTCCAGCCTCTCTTTGTGGCACCTATCCAAAAATATTTGCCTCCAAAAACCTGATGTTCTGTGCCATAGCCAGATAGTGGGGATGTTGGTGCATAGAGGTTTAAGTACATTTAAGTTTTCCAGAGAGACAACACTGAGACTTGGGAGCTCTGCTCCCGGAGTTGCTCAGCAGAAAAGCCATAAACATTGTGGTACCAACTAGATCATCTCTCCTCTGTTTTAATAGCCTGCAGGGAAAAAACAAAGGACTGGTTATCATTAGCCACACAGCAGGCTTTATCCAAGAATATCTGCCTCGCTTCTTTTTATTAATTTTATGAGGGAGGGACAAAATGTATTTTGTCCCAGCAGAAGATTTACAAATACTGTTCCACTTCTCTGCAATTCTGGGAAATTAAAACATGCTAAGACCATACAGTCTGGCCCAATACAAAGGGAAGGAGCAAGGATAGACACACTTGCCAAAAAGACACATTCCTTGTGTTATTTGGTATATTGCTGGTTACAAAAGAGGGAAGGCTTTGAGCTCATGACACCTACCAGGGCTGCTTTCCAAAAAACTTGAAACGAACAGCAAGGGGTCATAGGAAATCATGCTCAGTAAATGCCACTTGATGTGGTGAGTTCTTGCACCATCCTATGGTTAACTGAGCCATTCCTTTTATGTAATATTGGGTTTGCACATCAGGCTTCACCACAGGATTGCAAGGACAGATAAGGGAGCATTCCCCTTGGTGCCTGCTTAGGAGAACGCTGATGAAATTCCTGAAGCAGTAAAAGCTCCTGCAGTCTCTTCAAGCTCCCTGGATTCATACAGCCTACTGAATACTTGCTGGAAATCCCCTCAGAATAACTGACCCGGGCACAGTCTTTCTCAACATCCACATGTGTACCCTGAAGGCTCCCACAGCCCTTCAGCTCTGCCTAAATCAGGGGTAGGGATGAGCTGTACAAGTTCTGGTCTGTCTGAAGCACCTGCCTGCAAACTCAGGGTGACACCAAACCAAGGAATCAGAATGGTTTGGATAGAAGGGACCCAAAAGATCATCTAGTTCCAGTCCTCCAAGAGCTGGAAGTCCAGTGTCTCACTGACCTCACCCTATCCTGTGGCCTTTTCCAACACTTGTTTTGGGCAGTTCAACAAAGCTCAGGTTGCATCACATCAGCTTGCACATTGCAGGCATATGTAAATTAGGCTCTGAATAGACATTTGAACAATTTGCAGGAATTTCCATAGTGGTTCTGAGCAGGAAGGGGTGTGTCAGAGCCGTGCATGAAGAACACACCGTGCTGTGGCATGTGGGCTCCAGCAGCAGCATCAGAAGGAGCAGGTGGTGGCTAATCCACAGCTCAGGGCAGCCTTGAACAGGTAACTGAGCTGTGGCTGCTCTCCAGGGCTCTTCTATGGACTATTAGATCAGCCTCTTACCTCTTTTTCCTTCTCTTCTGCTGGAAATCTCTTCATGAGGCTTACTTGAAAAATATGGTCAACTTACCCTGGAGGAGGGGGCTACACTGAATGCCCTTTTCCAGGAGCTAGAGTTGTAAGAAATACTCCTTGATTCCTAATAAAGGACTAATTTCCACTTAATCCTAAACACTAAAAAGAACAGAAGAAATTCATCAAAGCTCTTCAGTTCCGGGAGCTTGAGAACTTAATCCCCTGCCTCGAAGAGACCATTGTGCAGCTCTTGACATCAAGGATTGCTGCATTCACACAGGTATCAGACAGACATAGAGCAAATACCTGAGGTTTTGTCTAGGGATTCAGTGTTAAATGTCCAGTTCTTTAATTACCAGGGCTGTTTAGAAGGTGAAGAGTAATGCTGTCAAGGACAGAGTTGCGGTATCTTGGTAGTTGTCACCCAAAAGCCAAGTCCCAACAGGAAATCCTCTGTTCTCTCTGTTTATTCTGTCCTCTGTTCCAGATGTCAGGGATGTTAATCAGCTGGGAGGAGTTGCATCTGTTCCCATGCAGGCAACTGACATTTATAAGTCTAGTATTGAATTCTGATACAGACAGGACTTCAGTGCTAAAGAAACTATTTCTATACGATTGCACACCCTAGAAGCAGTAGGAGTTTGCTCTATTTAGCCTGACCCACAGTCATCTTTTCCAACAGATTTTTTCACAACACATTTTTTCCCCAAGACTCATAGAACTTATGGTTTCTTTCATGGACATTGTCCATTATGGAAAAAGATCACTGTCTGGTCGAACTGCAGGATGCTTGGGATGAAGGGAGCCTGTAAAATCTATGGAGTAAACTGTCAGAGATCATTAAGAATCCTTGTGGGAGACAACAGATTAAAGTATTATAATACTCTCCAGTGCTAATGCAGACCCATTTGGCTCTGGAACCCCACACAGAAGATTGGCAAGTGCAGTCTGCAGATGTGGCAGGGACTGAATTTGCCCCTCACTGCTGGGCAGCACTGCACCCTCCAGGACCAGCTGCCCCATGGATGCTCTCCAGCAACCCCTTACCAGCCTCTGGTTAAGGAAACAAAGTGGAGCTCATCCCTTCCCACATTCTGCAATGCAGCACTGTGTACAGGCTGGTTTATTCTCTTTATTAATCAATTCAAGTTGTACTGTCTCTCACACAGCCCCACAGCTTGATCATGTCCCACATGCCTCCTTCAAGTGCTGTGGGGCCTTGCATTAATCACCCTGTTTTTCTGCCACATCCATTTGTGTACAACCTCTCTTCACTTGTGGTTGTGAGGTGACCTTTGCATTTTTAATTAAAGGAAGCTGAAACCTCCTGTAAATTCAGGAGGTTGCCCCCTTCACACCAAGGGAGATGCACAGTGAATTTCTGTGGAAAGCTTAATCAGGTGCAATACTTACACTTGCAATTCCCATTCTGTCTTTCAGTCTTCTTTCCTGATAGGCATTTAAGTCCAATTCTAGCAAGCAATAGCTGCCCTTTGGGGAAAAACAGAGCAGCCACCTCCACCATGCTGAATTTACAGCATCCACGAACAGGATGCTTTTAACTTTACCCCTCACATGGATTGCTGGACTTGGGCAAACTGTACTTCACTTCTTTGTTGTTTTTTTTTCCTCCTAGTGATCCCTTTACTATTGCTGCCAGTGGAAATGGATAGAAATCTTTCAGAAGGGATGATGCTGGCTTGTGCTGTGTCCTGGGGGAGTTTGCTCTGTGCAGCCACACTCCAAACCCTCAGCGTTACTGGTGCCTTCACATAGTGGGTTTTCAGGGTTCAGGAGAAAGGGGTGAGAAGGATAAGGTGAATTTTCTTTATATATTCTGATCTGAAAATGTCAATATAAGCAGAGGTTTAAAGACTGGCCTAGCAGCTCTGCCTTTGCCTGATATCTGTGAACCTAATGGTGGGGGAGAGCCAACCCAAAAGTGTGATTATTCAGGAAAATAATGGATTCTGTAAGTAGTTTATATTTTTTGTGTAGAAAAATACCTTTATGCCACAGAGGACTTGTCTGCAGCTTCAGCAGATGTGATTGAAAGTCTGGGAAAAGAGATGCAAGTTTTGAACAGAAGAAACAGATAACAGTCATAGAATCACAGAATGGGTTGTGTTGGAAGGGACCTTAAAAATCATCTATTTACAACCCCCCTGCCATGAGGAGTTTCTTAAGGCTCCACCCAACCTGGCCTTGAACACTCCCAGGGATGGGGCAGCCACAGTTTCTCTGGGCAACCTGGGCCAGGGCCAACCCACCCTCACAGGGAAGAGGGTGGTCTTGCTGTCCAGCAAGGACCAGCAAGGTGGGGAAACCACGTAGATGTCTCAGTTTGTCTTCTCTTAGCTGCAGCAAGTCAATTGTCCCTGAAACACTCCAGGATCAGGACAATGTGGAGCTGTCCCAGCACTTCTGCACCTCTCCACCACTGAGATACTCTTGTGCAGAGCAACTGCTGAGGCCAATTTCACATTATGTGTGATGTCCTCTCCATGAGATTTGTGTCAAGACACCCGCTGAAATCATCAGGTAGTCCTAAAACTTTCTTTGTGGGCGATTTGAGAAGGATGATCATAATTTCCACAGAGCTCTCAGGAGATGCAATGATGCAGAACCTCAAACAGCTCTGTCAGGGTTACTGAGATACGCTGGAACCACTTCAATGTTTGCAACTTGGTCATAAAACTGTGCTGTAAAAATGATGCTGATAGCCATCGCTATGTTTCTTCCAGATTGATGCAGAAGATGGATATATTCCCATCCCACAACGTGGTAGAGTGTTTAGACCAGGAATATAAGCCACTACTGTCAAAAGCAATTCTGTGTTTGCTTGATTTCATCCCTGCCTGACAGGGAACTGCAGGACCCACATACTGTGGAGGAAGATTAGGAGCACGTGCTCTGCTGGGGTCAATGAAATCCTGTCCTTCTCTTTTGCTCGGAGTAGATTTGCAATTTTGAAGTTTCTCAGGGTAACTCAAGTGAAACTACCTAGTTTGCATATAATTTCAGCACTCCAAATTAGCATAAATTTGCAGGAAAGTGTTTTCAGGTTCATTAATAATGGATGGGTGGTTACACCACCGGTGTGTTTGCTCTCAGCTTCCAAGAGGATCGGGGTGAGCTGCACTGAGGAAACTTCTTGGACTACTTAAATGTTTGGGGTTTGAAACTCTAATAAAGCTCCAAAAAGCCAGGAAATTTGGAGTGAAGGCTGAAACTCCATACCTAGTGCACCCTACTGGGTCTTTGTATTTCAGAACACGTTACGTTTGTTCCCTGAAATATCTCCAGTATGGAACTCTTTAGGGTGGAGTTTCACCTTTAACTCTAAATTTCCTGGCATGTGTGAGTTTGAAGTACACGTTTAGCTTTTCCCCAGTGCTGTTTTTCATTTTTAATTTCCTTTTTCTTTTAAAGGAGGGACCCTGCTAGAAGGACCCCTACTAAAAAGGGACCCCACTGAAACCAAGATTAGAAGTTTTGGCCTAATTGAGTCTTTCTGAAATTCCTTAGGAGAACTAGATTCAGCAATTATTTTTTTTTTTTCCACAGTTGTTTTAAAGACTCTTGTGGCCAATCCACCCCAGTGTAAAAGATCGATAAAATCCTCACCCTGCAGACCAATTATTTCAGAAGGTACCCAGATGTTTGTGTAGCTTATAACAAACCTTGGAAACACAACATCTCCTGTAAATTGCAGTTAAAGGTCTGGCCATTGACATGGGTGAGCTGTTTGTTGTGAAATGGATTATTTCCGTTAATTCAGTAATTGCAGAAGCAGCCCATGTTTGCTGTTGACACTTGTTGGGTTACATCAGTGATGGTAAAATAGTGGAAACAGCAGTGGTTTGGAATGAGAGCAGTGGCAATTACCTGCAATGTTTTTAAAAATAATTTTGGCCCTAGATGTTGAAAAGATGTGTCATCGCTGATTTGTGTGAGGGCAGCTTCAGCAGGGTTGAATTACAAGGCTTTTGGAGAACAAAATTCTTTCTCCTGCCTCAAAATGCATCTTTGGAGCTATACTGCCAGTAGATAATATGGAATAAATTTGCTTCTTGTGCTATAACCTTGTTGTGTCAATAAATTGAGGACTTCAGTGAGAAGCTGTGGTAGTTAGTTTTCCCAGCTCAAGACTCTCTTGGTTTTACAAATCAATCCCATCAGCTTTGCCGGGAGGATTTATCTCAGCAAAATGTCCCTTGGGAAATCTGAAAAGTGCTGAAGTTACGTGGCACTGGGTCTGTGAGCTCCTGCAGCTTCAGCCCAGGTGGGCTGGGAGTGTGGACATCCCCAGCCTGGCTTTCAGAGGACCTGAGAATCCTGTGCCCTTTCTCGTCCTTGTGATGGCTGTGGCATTGCACACTTTGCATGGAAATCCCGGAAACTCAGTGTTCCTTGAGAATTTTCAAGAATTTGAATTAAATTTCAAAGTGAAATCCAGGGAGGATTCCTGCCATCAGGAGTCAGGTACTTTGTCACCAACCAGCTGCTCTGTGGTGGGACTGGTACCCTACAGCACTAGAGAGGATGAGGAACTCCCCATATCCTCTGCTAAGCTGAATATTTCTCATTCCAGCACATAAAAGCACTTTGCCACTTTACCAAGATTCAATATCCCTCTCCTTTCACCCTTTCCAGTATGGCCCCGTCAACATCCTTGTGTTGTATTTCCAGCCTCAACTTTGTAATACAGATCACAGCTGGTTGGTTTGAATTTCCCCTGAGTTACCCAGGATGCTGCTGAAAGCACAGGAAGAGCAGAAACGCTTTAATCAGTTAGATCCATCAAACAAAAGAAGAAAAAAAAAAAAAAAGAAGTAGACTAGACCTTAAAATTTACCCTGTGACCTTTGATACTCACTGCGATGATGTCTTCGTCCTATTTCTTTAAGTGCAAGATTTTGCTGGGACTTGGCAAGAAGGGCGAAGCGAGGAAGACGGGGGGGGGGGGGGGGTTTACTGAGTTAAAAAAGGAAAAAAAAGAAAATGTCAGTGAGAAAATGGAAATACCCTGATGTTCTCCAGCCTGGAAGAGCCGGCCTCTCTCTCCCCGTGTTGCAGGGAAGGGGCTCCTTTTCCATTAGCTTGACTATGGCCGTGTTTAATCGGTTTGCTCTGACTTGGAGCCAAGAAAGGGCTTTTCTGTGTGATGCTGGGTCCTGCGTGTGTTCAGGCATCCACAGCTGTTCCCTTGCAAGGGCTGGCTTTTGACTACTGAGGTATTTTTTTAATAGCCACAGAGGGCAACTATTAATAGATGAGATTTACCAAAACACAGAGAGCTACGCAGCGTGGTGTGGAGGGGAAGAGGGGAAAGACACACCAACCTGTGTGATTTATGTCAGGAAAATTCCATGTTGAAATTATACTGGAAGACACAGTAAAAATGAATATGCCAAGAAGGGGATTTAATCTGTTACTTGGGCCATGCCAGCATTTCTCCTCCTTTAAGGACCTGCCTCATCACATGAACATGTTGCTGAATTATTTCTTCGGCATTAAACAGCACAAATTGTACAAAGGATGAAGATAAGACACATAGACACAAAATGCCAGCTTTTCTGAGATGTGATTAAATACCAAAAGGAAGTGGAGACATTCCTGACCCTGAAGACATTTCAGTTTGATCAGATGTGGGATTAGGGGTAAAATATGAAGAATTCCACATTGTGTGGAAGGAAGAAGCTGATCAGGAGTTTGCCTCTCTGTTTATTGATTCATTTCTAATTTCCATGGTATGATGTAATGAGACTGGTGGCCTTGTCAGACTTGCAAATTATATTCATGCATCGAAGAAGACAGGCTAGTGAGCAATGAGCAGAGTGGAGTGAGGATGTCAATTTAAGCTTCCTTTGCAGTCAGAACTCAGACATTGATTAAATATCATAAAATCCAGATGATATCAATTAAAAGACCCATCACTGTAATCACCTACACATTTTTTGTGCACCTTCCAAAGGCATAAAAGGGAATTAAATTCCCAAGCCAAGACCCACTGACTGGCTGTAGAGCGTGGGTATCAAAATCCCCCTTACACTTTGAAAAGCTTTGCCTTAAGTTGTTTTGTGTTCCCTTAATTAATTAATTTGTTTTGTTTATTTAAAAATGAGTCAGCGAGAGATTAACTGGTGAAAAATTGTAAGTAAATAAGGAAATATGCTACACTCATTTAGAGAATGTGGGTAGACATTGAAAAGGCCAGAGCTTGGTTTGCTTCACGTGAGCGTCAGAGAGAATGGAAATATTTCCAAATATCTGAACTGCTGAGGTTTGCACAACAGTTACAAAACTGCATTTTTCTGTGATCTCCTGATTTCCACAAGCTTGGTGATGCTCTATTCCTGTCTTCAATCCCAGGAAACACAACGGGAGGCAAACATAGGCACGCCCGAGAAATACTGAGAATTAATTACTTCTGTTATTCAAAACACCTGAATATGTTTGGGCTTGGCATTTCTGGTTAAGGGGGTTTATTTTGCCTTTGTGCTGATCCCTCCTGAAATGTGTAGTGTCACTGTTATTGCACTGAGAGCTGAGGATAAGCACTGGCTATTTGCAGTTGTTGCTCAGTTAGTTCCTTGGGGAACGAGTTGTGCCATCTGCTCACCACAGGTATAGACACACAGCATAGGCTTGAGTGAGAGAATTACATCTTAAAGTCTTTATAATTGCGGGAGAAAAGGTCAGATCTTCCACTAGGATTCAGGGCACCAAGTTTAGACAGTGAAAATAGGTATCTAAATGTCCTTCACAATTCATATCAGGCTTCCCCATCTCCCTGTGTTCCTTCACAGTCATTCAGTCTTTCCTATTTTTGTGTACATAGTGTTGTTCCAAATGTATGTTATGCTTTCTGTCTGGACTGAGTTACACATCCCAAACTCTTCGAAGTCCATAGAAAGATTGAACTCCCAAAGATTTTGGTCCTTGCCTTGAATCTCCACATCCAGAGCACAAGTAAGGTCGAGAGCTTTCCTGAGAGAAAGGGCAGAAGGTGAGGGGAAAGCTCCTATAGAACAGCACTGCACTAGAGTGAGTAGAAGAAATGTTTTGGGTAAGGATTGATGGCAACAGTTCACAGCATTATGAAAATCACTTCCCTTTTGCCTCCAGCATTTTTACCACGACTGTGTCCGTGCCAAAACCCAGAACGCGCTCACTAATTCTTCCAGAATTGATCGGTCATGATAAACTTCCAAACACAGAGTAAAATGCCTCTGTCAGACACATCAGAGTGTGTTTCTCCCAGTTTGCCTGAAGAAATCTGTGCTGTTTGATTCTCCCCCTGCACCTAATTTGATTCAAAAAAAAAAGGGCTGGAAGTTCCTGGCTCCTTCTTCATACGTTCAGAATTCTTCTAATAGATTTACTGCTGGGGATAGATTTATTCATGTGTTTTTGCTACAAAGTGTCTTATTTGTGGAGGGTGATTAAACATTGGAATGGACTGCCCGGGGAGGTGGTGGAGTCACCATCCCTGGAGGTGTTCAAGGAAAGGCTGGATGTGTCACTCAGTGCCATGGTCTGGTTGACAAGGTGGTGTTTGGTCATAGGTTGGACTCGATGATCTCAGAGGTGTTTCCCAACTTAACTGATTCTGTGATTTTTGTCTTAAAAATTCAGGCTAAAATCTTTAGCTCTTCTCGTCTTGAACAGACACAAAGTTCTCTTTTCATCCATCTGGGAACAATACCTGAAGCATTTCCAGTGTTTTGATCTAGAAATCCATCATGAGGAGATGATACAAAAGGTGCTTCCAGGATGCCTTCTCTTCCCCACAACTGAGTAAGGCAGCATGTCAAGTTTTACAAAGTTCTTGGCATGTGCTTGAGCTGGCATGTGAGTTGTGGAAGTGAGGGAATTCATAACAGTCCCCCTCTGCCTTTGACAGGGAGCTGCAAGACATTTCATGCTAACACAGGCTTTATAAATGTGGTTTATAATTTGAGGTCTATGTGTGTGGAAATGGGCAAAAATGACAACCTGCAGGTTTTGCTGGATCCTTTGCAGAGCTGGGTTTTTAGCCATCAAGACTTTAAGTCCTGTAGTATTTGATAGTGACACATTACCAATAAATTACAGCAGCAGACCAGGGCAAAAGCTGATGTGTGGTTGAGATAAGCAGAGTGACAGAGGTTGCAAATGTTATTTGTTATTTATGGGGAAATTAAACTGTGTGGCCTGTCCACAGTGGTTGTACTCAGGGCGAAAGTCTGTCAAGAAATCTACCATAAAGGAAAATTAGAGTTTTGCCCTTCTTGTGTTATCATTTGACAATGGAGAACAGATCTTTGCATTCTCACAGCCCTTTGCTAGAGGTCTGGGTTTGATTCAAGTGGATCCACAGGCTCGTGATGCCAAAACAGGCAATTTCTGCGCTCATGTCTGAAGGCCAAATATATGGGTATGATTTCCTATAGTTTACAGTTACATGCTGGATCAATGCTGCACGTTTCATGAGCTGCCAGTCCAATTTAGCAGGGTCTTGGGAAGTGTGTCCTCCAGGGAACACTTACAATCAGCCTTATGTTTTGCACTGATAGTGCCTGTTTTCTGGTGCACGTGTTAGCAGATCCATATGTGAGGAAATCCAAACGTCCTTCCACCCAGCTAATAACCTGGGCATTAGCTGTGGCTGCTGCCCACTGCTCATTTAAGGAGTAGAGGACGTTTTCTGCTTGATGCATCCCCCAGCTCAAGAACCATCCTCACATGTACAATGAGGTCTGTGGGATCTGCGTGGAAGTTGCAGGTCCCGCACAGGTTTAAAACCCAGAGAGTCTGAAAGTTCTTGAGTGTTTGGAAAAGGCACATTTGCATATTTCCTCCTGCTTTTCTCTGGCTCAACAGAGGGAAATGAGGGGCAGGATTTTGATGTCAAGGAGTTCATTATGTTAGTGGTGCCTGTTACAGCCATTGCTGCCATGTTTTGCTGGATTTAGTAAACACACTGTCCACAGTATTTTCTTTCTGCAACTCTGAACTATTTTCATTGCAGGTGTGTTGTTGTTTCTGCCAGGTCACCTGGCAATTCTACTGTGGATTCTGGGAACTTCAAAGCTGAATGTTCTTATGTAAAACTTCTGTTTCGGTGACTGACATTTTCGGTTTCCTTGTAATCTCTTCAAGGCTGGGAAAGAACAGCTTTTGTAGATCTCATAATATTTAGTAGCAGACTATTCAGTTGTTTGGGTTTTTTCCCTTAAAAAAGTGTGTTCAAGACTTTGCTGTTGAAGATAAAGACTTATAGGTATGAATCATCAATATCCCTGAAAAAAAAACCCAAACCAGAAACCAAACAGAGCTATAAATATTAGGGAGAAAAAATATCTCATGAACTTTGAAAATGTGAGGCTTTTAGTGCCAGGGCACAAGTTTTTCTTGGTTTCCTTGAATTGAAGTCTCCATGACCAGACTACGTTCTTTGTGATCTCACTTGGGTGTCTCTTACCCTTTCCTGCATAAAATGAAATAAGAGGAAATTTCAACCAGTCTCATTTGAATCGGGTTTTAATTTCTTTCTCAGAAAAGAGGAAGATTGGGATTATCCTAACCATAAGCCACTGATGATCTGCCCACAGCAGCAGGACCAGCTTCATGCACAGCCCTGCCAGGAGGTTAAGAAATGAGATTTGGAAGTCCATGAGTTATAAAAATAAAACCAGAAAAGAAGCGGCATCTCCAAAGCAAAAGTGATGTTTTGCAAGCTGCATATTTGGACTGGTTATTTTGGCCCATCAACTCCAGAAGGGCCTGCAATAAACATGCTTGGTCCTTCGTGGTTATATATGATTTTGTTTTATTTTTTTGTTGATGTCGGCTGGATTCCAAGTCTCTCTTCATTCCAATCGCAATGTATATCTCGCTTTGTGGCACGGGGTTTATGTGCAGGGAGGATTAGTGTCAAAAAGTGAGATGAAAGGAGCAAAGAATTTGATCTTGTTCTTTTTCCATCCTGCATTTTTTGCTGTGTGTTAATTGGGAAAGATGCTAAAGGACCAGCCCCTTAAAGACCCAGCTGCACACCCGGCAGAGACAGTGCCACGTGAGCACCCCGTGGCCACAGTGCTCCCCACCCTGACCTTCCTAAAAATCCCAAATATTCCCACGATAGGTGACCCATCAGAGCCCACCCAGGCAGGGTCCTGACCCATCTCACCTGCCTGAGGTTACTCCTGCAAGGGCAGATGGCACAGTGAGCTGGAGCCCAGGGCAGAGCAGTGTCCACTCCGTAGGGTAACCCCATGCTTTCCATGGGCTCTAAAGAGGGACACAAAGTGCTCCAGAAGTGCCAAACCAAGGTTACTCCAACCATGACTCCCACAGGTCCCACCAGCAGGGCACGTGTTTGGGCAGGCTGCAGATGTGACCTCCAGCCTGACCCAGGATAGAGATGAGAAAGGCAGGCTGGAGTTGAGTATCAGTGGTGGAAATTTTCAGACATCTTTAATGTAGAGAGTTGCCCTGAGTTAGCCCATAAATAAAGAAAATCAAAGAAAAAGTCACAAGTTGCCTCTTGATCTCTAACTTCCAGTCTGACTAGTCTGACTCCTAGCCCTGCACAGGACCAGTCACACAGTGACTCTTGGGGATGGTCCTGTGCAGGGCCAGGAGTTGGACTCGATGATCCTTGTGGGTCCCTTCCAACTCAGCACATTCTGTGATTCTGTGGCTAACAGAGGCTTCCTAACTCTTGCCCTGATTCAAGGCAGTGATGACAAGCTGAATTCCTGGTCTCTGGTGCTTGACTTGAAAAAAAAAAATCAGATTTGTTCTGGTGACTGTAACCAAACTGTCCTTTACTTGACCTGTTGTGCAGTGTTACTGTGCCTGTATGTGTTGGTTGTTCTTGGAAGCTTTGGGGTGAGAGGTGGTGTGTAAACACCAAATCTTATTTGGACGGTGGGTGCTCCCTCCTTGAAAGCAGAGTCCTGTTTCCACAAGACTATCTGTTTATGAAGTTAATGTGCTACAATGTCATCAGAAAAGGTGAAGTTGAGGGATTCAGGAAGGACCAGTTCGTAACAGGGAGCTCTGATGTTCCATCTGTGGAGCAACCGGCCTCCAGGACTTCTTTGGAGATTGTAAAATACAAGTCAAAGACTATAAAAGATCAGAGAAGGCTTGTAAAATATGATTAGTGGCCACCAGCAGAAAACTTCAAGGATCAGCAACACAAGACACCACTTATTTAATGGAAGGATGATCCATGTTATCAGAAAACGCAGGCTCAAGAGAGCGAGTGGCTGATCCTCACTGTCACTCTGAATGACTGTGTTACTGTGAAGAAATTATTATCTTGATCTCAGTTTTCTCATTCAGAAGACAAGGAAAAATATTCTGTTGGCCTATTCCATGACTTCTTCAGACATGGTAAAATTTCTAGAGGGGAGGCCCAGCACAAGGGGTCTTGTCCTGATTCAGTCTCACTTCAGTGGGTGGATGGGGTTTGGAGCAGTTCAGGGGCTGGTGTCAGGGCTTTGACCAGAGTGGAATGTCTCTCTTCATGTTTAGGAAGTATTTTGAGGCCCAGAGGGGAAGCACTCTGTAAGTGCCAAGCAGTATAACCGATGGTTAAAATAGCCTAAAATGTGTATATATACATATACATATATATACACCTTCCTATATGGGTTTAAACTCTCCCATTTACATGAATGAGGTTTGTTGCAGCCAAAAAAGTATTTCACAAAGTGGCAAAGGAAATCTCTTTTAACAGAACGGGCTCCTGCAAATATCCTTACACCACTTCTTTCTTTATCATTTGACTTTTCTCCTTGTTACAATGCTTCAGCCTGAAAGAGTCTGGAAAAACATCAGGGTAACCAGGGCGGAGGGAATATCAGATGGAGATGAGGGATAGATAAGAGGCAAATTACAGTACATTTCTCATGGGTCATTTGGCTCTAGTCTTGAAAAGGAGAGGGAAAAAATCCCGAAGTAGTAAAAGAAAGAAAAAGAGACAATCAAAACAAATAAACCTGCCAGTGTTGCTGATTTCAAAGGTCTGTGAACTGTGCATGTACACTTCATAGTGCTTTGCTATTTTAAAGAGATGCATCTTGAAATGTTCCATCCTTTAATCCTACTCACTGTCTCAGAAGTTAATTGTACAGTAAGATCACAATTCTCTTTGCCAAGGCTTTCCCTTTGTTTTCTTTTTAATTCCAGAGAGCTGGCCAGCCAGCATATCTTTGCCTGGTTCTGTGCAGTTGGTTATTTTCTGTAGTATATTATGTAGTTCTGTGTAGCTCAATAATTTTTTATGGTCATGCAAAGAAATGGGACTTTTCAGTTCTTGCTGCACGAGTGAACTCAAATGTTGCTTCACTCTTGGACATGGACCCTGCAAAGGCAGAAGGTTCAGGGATCAGATATTTATGGTCTGTAACACTGCAACTGTCTCTAAACCTACAAAAAGGTTTTATAAAGTGGGATATGAGAAGTGAGCAGTAAAGGCTGGATGGATAAAGAGAGGAAACAAATAATGTTGTGTACGTGAACAGCCACCTCAACTTTTTGCCCAGAGCTCAGACAGAACATGTTTGACATTTGAAAATTTTTGCATCATCTTTTTTTTTTTCCCCGAGCCTCTGCTCTTTTTTATCCTGGCCAGAACCAGCAGCAAAAGTGCCGGGGGGAGGAAAAAAAAAAAAAGGAAAAAAAAAATCTGTTTTCACTGTATTTCTGAATCTGAGCCCAGGTTTGTGAAGGATTTGGCAAGGATTTCCAAACCTTTGAGAGAATCCGTGTGGAGATCTGAGGAAACCCGCCTCCCTCCTTAGAAAAGCAAGTTGGCCAGAAATTGGGCAAAAATTGGTCGTTTCAACTTGAGGTTTCCTTTGAGATTTTGGATTTGAACCTGAAACTGCACTTTGAGAATCAAATTTTGCTCTGACTAACTCTAGATTTACACTGGAGCAAATACATCACAGGCAGTGCTGAGGCTTGTGTGCAGCCCAGTGAGAGCAGAGGTTGGCTCAAAGTTCAGGCTCACAGGAACCGAACCAGGAGAGGACCCAGCACTAAGTTTGGAGCAGTCCAGGCATCAAATGTATCCCAACCTGTTGCTGTGGTTCAGCCTGTTTAGAGTTTGCATCCACAACATCCATAAGTTAAGTGATTGCATGGAATAAAACTGTATCATTTATTGGAAGTCTTTTACGTCAAGGTCAGATAGGGCTGAGTAGGGTTGTACCATTAGGGTTCTATAGATGATAATACTGAATTTTAGAACTTAGTAGCAAATAATTTCCTTTGTGTATGGGGTGGTTTATTTTTTTTTTTTTTTCCTTTCAGGTCTAGAGATTTATAGAGCAAAATGTTACAGTAGAAATGTGTTTAACCCAGTGTTTCAAAGCAAATGGAATGAAATTGATAACTGAATAGTTCTAAAATTTCCCTGCTTTTGAGCAAGGAGGTGCTCTCAGTTTCTGTTGCAGGATAAAGAAAGCCCAGACCCAAAGGTTTCCCATATTTTGCACAGTAAAACTCTTAATTTCTTCTATATTTTTTAAAAATATTATTTAATAGGATGAGTAAAGCTTGAGTAGAATGGTAGAATTAATTCAGTTTGGAAAAGGGCAGCCTGGGATCATTGAATACCATTTTGTAGCCATGTAGCCTTTCATTTTGTCGGATGTGTTGCTTAGGGTCAGTCTTGACTGTAGATTCTGTCACTGTTGGAAAAAACCCCTTGTTCATCTTTAACCAGCTCACCTGGTGCATTAGCAGTGTCACAGAGTTCAGCACAGGCTACCAAACCTACCCAAGGAGCTAGATTTATATTTGAACAATTATCTTAAGTGGCTTTTCTTGGATCCTTATAGGGTTTTTTTTGTTTTTTTTTTGGCCAAAACCTTTCTCCTTTCTTGTAACGGGAGATCAGGTTTGGGGGCTGGAGAGGACATTTTGCTACAGTGGATAAACCAAAACTCTTTGAAAGCTGCCAAGCCTGCATGTGCTGACAGTGCCTGTAATTTATGCTTGTGGACATGACCCAGTGACTGCCTGGTTTGGATGCAGTTGGAATTACAGTTCCACACTTGGATTTCAGTGTGAACACAGGCAGGATCTGGATCTAAACTGGGACCTGAAGCCTTTCACTTGTAATGTTCTGGCTCCACTTCATTTCAGGCTCTGTCCCAATCACTGAAAGATTTATACCTTTATCAATAAATTACCATGACTTTTACTACACTTACAGCAGTGTCTTAAATTAACACTAAACTAAATGTAGATGAGGCACACTTCCTGCTGCACATGATTTATGGTAATCTGTCTGAAATGAGAAGCAAAATTGAATTTGCCTGCAAAAACAGATCTTTAACATCAGGTCAGACAAAAATTTTATCGCAGGTCCTCTGCTAAAGAGGACTCGTAGGTTGTCTTTTTTTTTTTTTCCCATTTTGTACAGGTTTTTAATAGACCTGTAACACTTTAGGATTAAAAAAAAATAAATAAGTGTTTGAAATGTTTGGAGGTCTGAAATCTCTGCCGTGTCTTTATGTGAGGTTGGAGGTGACAGACAGGACAAACGTGGCAGTTACATGGCACTGATAAGCTCTCAGCTTGAGGGCTGTGGTCCTTTTTGAGGTCTTAAAAAATAAAATAAAAAAGAATTAAAAAAATAAAAGCAGTGGGAGAGGCTGGGGAAATAAGGTGGGCTTAGCCTAAAAATTAGATGTTTTACAGGCGATATAATAAGCTTTCAAATAAGCAACAGGTTTGGTAGAGCAGAAGGGAATCTAATCTTCCTGTCTGTGGGGAATGGCACAGTCACACACATCTATATGTATGTAGACCTTGAGAAAAAAGCTTCCTGACCATAAAGGAATTGAAACATGGGCTGCAGGTTGGTGGGGCAGTGGCAGAGTCCCTGTCATGTGTGGTCTTAAGGGTGAGCTACATAAAAATTGGCTTGGTGTAACACAGAGAGATGCCTCAGCCCTGGGGTGCAGGGCTGGCAGGGGTGGTCTCTGCACATCCTTTCCAGACTTGTTTTTCTGTGACTCTCTGACAGAAGGCAAAAGGCACATTATACACTGGCACCAACACTGCATCTCCAAAAGGAGAGTTCCATGTCTAACCACCCAAGACTGAGAAGTCACAGGGGGAAAAGCTAAATTACACTTGTGCACATCTGCCAAATGGCCCCATTTCAAGGTCAGCTTTCAGTGCTGCTGCAGTCGTGGCTCTTGCCATTATCTTCAGGAAAAACATAATTTATCTCAGAGCCATTCTTGCTGTTCACTGCAGACACTGAAAATCTCTGTGTGGACACTGCACCCTAAAATCTTGGACCCTCTGTGTTTCTGGGACAACCAGGACAGACACTTGGTGGGTGCCTGTCCACACACTGACTGCTGTGCTCTTTGCTCCTCTAAGGAATTAGTGTCAATCCTGGGGTCCAGGATGAGAGCTGGAGGGGCAAAGGGAAGAACATCCAAACCTGCAGCCACACCATGTTGAGAATCACACCTGGATTTGTCACAGGTTGCTGGCAAAGTGTTTCAAGGCTGTCCCAAAAAGCTTTTTGCTTGTCTGCTAGATTGCACCGTGGTTTAGGCTGGTCTGACAGCTCTTGTGAGAGCAGAAACAAGGAGTCTTGGGAAGAAGAGTGATGCACTAAATCCCTATGATTCCAGCAGATTTACCCTGTCCTGCCATATGCTTAACACAGTAGGTAAAGGGTAGGACATTGTGTGTCAACATTGAAAATTGAGATATTTTGGGGCTGACTTCCCAGTTCAGGAGATGCTCTTGGGTTTGGTTGTTGTTGTTGTTTGGATTTTTTTAAGGATGAAATGTAGTACCTTCTATTCCTAACAGACTCATCAGGCAGTTGGAGATCATACAGCATAATGAGCAGAGAGCAAAGTTCCTAATCTGTATTTAGGTGGGGTCTTGTAAATAATCCCTTAAGCACCCTGTTTGTTTTCTTGCTGTAAAGGGATACTTGTCTTTGAAAGAAAAAAAAAGAAACAAAGTCAAATAGAGAATAACTCAGAGCAAACAGTAGAAAACTGTTTCCTAACAATAAGGGCTGGAAGGCTCTGTGTTCCTTGCAAAAACAACCACTCGTGCAAGAGGCTGCACCCCAGTCACTTCAGGGAAAGATGGGAAGCCACTTTCTGACCTCAAAGAAAAGAAGGAGGAAGAGTTTTCAACTCAGTAACAAAAGTACTCGACTCTAGTCACCAAGGGCAGATTTAATATGACTAGAACTGAGTTTAAAAGCCATTGCCAAATGTGTTTGTAGCTCAGAGCAGAGATTGGTGGCTGAGTTTGGCTTTGGAGCTGAGGTGCAGCAAAGGGAGCTCCTTACAGTGGCCCCCATGGGCAGGTGGGGCTGTTGGTCACAGGTTTCACCTCGTTGCCTGGGGACCAGTCACATCCCAAATGGACAGGAAATGGGTTTGACAGATGAGCCAGGCACAAGGATAATGGCTGGTGTGACTGATGGGGTGGGTAGGGCCACGGAGAGATGCTGCTGGATGAGCTAAGGACTCCATTAGACTGAAACTGGAGCACTGTGTGGGACACAATCACTGATTGAGGGCTGGGGTTTGCTGGATAAGAGTAAGCTGCTGCACAGAACAGTTTCAGAGGGCTATTTACACTGCAGTGGATGAAAAAAAAGCAAACCAAAGCTACAAATAAGTCGATGAAAAGATCTGTGTGGGAATGTGCACATTCCCTCATATGATTTGGTGTCCCAAATGGCCTTAAACAGCCCATAGAATTTCTATGTCTAAAACAGATTCCAGCAAAGGAGACCTTTTATGATGCACTAATAGGCTCATTAGGCTTTCTGGAGCAAGGCACGCTCACAGCATCGTATGTTTTTTCCATTACAGGAATTACACGTGTTTTGTTGTGCTTTGGGTTTTGTTTTGTTTTCCACATAGACTTGCCCTGACAGTTCCCCCATTCAGGTTTATATTGGAGGTACCATCTCGAGCCAATGAATTTTATGAAATATGTTGCTGGCACTCACGGAGAGATGCATAAAGGAAATATTCTAATGACAGTTGGAAGGGCTTTGATCCCTTTCCAAGACTGCACTCATGTCTTTGAAATGCGAGTTTGGCAGTGCTGGAAAGGCTGGGCTCCTTGGCTCCCTTTGGCACGAGCCCATGTGACAGACATTATGTCCTCTATCAGGGGACCCACATAACCTTGAGAAGTGTAAGCAGCGCTCACAGATTGCGTTGGGTCAGATAGTCTGGGCTGATAACAAAGCAGCCGAGGCAGCAGGGGGGAGTCAGCCCAGTCCAAAGCAATAACTGAAAACTATTTTGACCTGGTAACTGTTGGGTCTGCTGCCTGCGGCTACAGAGTTGGACATGAACTGCAAAAGTAGTTAATTTATACCTCCTTGAGTGTAGGAATGTGGTGATGATGGATAGGGATGGGAGGTTATTAGAAACATGGGGAGGAAGGAGAGGATGGAATTCCAGCTCGTGTTTTTATCTTACACACACGCACGCTGGTTCCTTACATGCTCTTGGCTGCCTCGTGTGTGTGCACAATCCAAGCCCTCACTTACACACTCACACCTCAGTTCCTGTACATGCAGGCACATGTTCACACACTTACAAGGGATTTGCCTGAGCTAAGGGCTTGAGCATGTTTACGTGTTAGGGGTTGCTGACTGCTTTTACAAAGGGGTTTGCATTTGCTTCCTTCCAAACGTGATCTATTTACACCTACTCCCGTGCAGATCCTTTGCTAAAAATCCTCTTAGCATTCTGTTCTTCCACCCCTTGAATATATTCTGTTCACTTACAGCCTTCCCCTGACTGGCAGAGAAGTAGTGGTCAGAGAAATGCTATAAACCCAAGTCCAGGACTTAGTATGGTGGATTTACATAAGGCTTGAGTCCAGTCTCAGTGAAGCATTGACATCAGTGGCTAATGAGTTAAATGCTGTCTGCTCTGGATGTTTTCTGCTGCAATAATCCATGTACAAAACGGCCCTAGGTGTTGAAGCACACGGGCTGTCTGCAAGAGGGAGAGTCATTGTGACTGTGCACTGAGATAAATGGGGATAGGATTGTGTAAATGATAAGCAAAGAGACAGCTGAGAATAAAGAAATATTAGTTTAGATTATTTGAATGAGTGAGGATAAAAATGGTAATCTCAGGAGGGGAGTTGGGTTATAGTTACTCCTGCAGGGATTTGTGCATACACATAAAGCATCTGCATCCAGAGTCAACAGCCGCCGTCTCAGCACGGGCAGCAGGACTTTCCTTCCCACTGAGATACAAACACACAAACGTTGTTCTACTCAGACACACTCAGTGCTTCTGTTTCTGCACTTCTCTCTCTTCCCACATCACTCCCACATCCTCTCTTAGGCTTCTGCTCACTGTCTTTCACTGATGCTGCCATGGGTGCAGGTGTACACACTGTCGCCTTCCCGTGCATGCACCCCCTGGCATGGATTCCCCCAGTGCCCTTGCTTTGACATCTGGAGATGCTTTCCAACATAATTTCAAACTATTGCTCGTGGATGTGTCTAAGCCCATGTTTGGTGAAGATGTTTTCAAAGGCACCAAGAAGATCCTGGAAGTAGATGGTGCAGAGTTTCAGGGCATTGTGCAGATTCATGCAGGACACGTTTGAGGAGCTGAGGGGAAGGTCTGTGTGTTTTCCATAGATGTGTTGGGAACATTGAAGAGATGAGAAATGTGTAAAGGGTCACAGTGCTGACCTGTCCTTCAAAATGTCACCCGCATTGGCTTGTAAGATAAACATTGTATGGAATGGAAACATCCCCTTCCACTGGTGTCCCCAAAGAGCACGTCTTCCTCCATGAGTCAGCGAGGGCCTGGGGACACCCAGCCATGATCTATTTTGGAGGCAATGACTTCAGCAAGTGGCAAGGGAAGCTATTGTGGAAATATGAATGTGTTTTCCATTGGGGAGTCCTCCAGGGAAGGACAGAAAGATCTTGATGCTGAGCCAACTCCCCTATTTTTTCTTCACCCTTCTGGGAACAAAAGCCTTGTAAAGTATGCAGGGAACCCTGGTTGGTGCTTGTGAGTGTGTGTGGCTTGCGAGAGCTGTGTGAGCCCCACACACACCACACACAAACAGAAAGGGGGACTTGGGGAAGCAGGAACCAACCTGCTCAATGCCATAGTGGTGTCCTTTCCTTATGAGCTAGTCATCTGTGCTTGGCTCAGCGTGATCTCTTTCTGTTGTTTCCACCTGAACATAGAACAAGGTAATCCTCTTTTAGTTTTTCTGTTATCACAGCACTTCATATCAAAAGGCAGCGTGAGCTAGAAACACAGAACCATTGGGTTTACTCTTACATTTTGCTTTCTCCAGCTTTGCTGTGAGTTGGGCCATCGTGGGGCCGCTGAAAGCAGTGTCACACCATGGCCTGTGTATCAGCAAGTAGCTCCTCTATTCCTATATTGACAAAGTCTACTCCTTTAAAGGAGTGAAAAAAGGGCTTCCAACAGGCGTCAAGATTAAGGGATTTGCTTTGTTTGCCTGCAAGCAGATTGCTCTGTAACCTCCAGGCATCCCAAAAAGCGAAGAAGAAATGCTACTCGCCTTGGGGGGACCTTTATGTCATGGTACAGTCTCATTCCTCTTGCCAGGAAACCTCTTGGCACAACTGTGCTGGCTGGAAATAGCAATTCCCAGCCATCCCTGGGATGTCAGGGTTAGACCATGTCCATCTCAGCACAAGTGACTGCCATTGGTGCTAAAGGAGTTAGTTTTTGTGTCAGCCCGAGGATTGGAAACTTGTTATTGTGAAGGAAAATTAGAGGTAACAATAACAAACAGCTTAGAGGAAATGTGCAAGGTAACTGCTGGTGTAAAAAGATTTAGTGACCATAATACTTGGTTAATTACATTCATAATAAATAGATTCCTAGACTTATCTTGAGAATGTGGACAGCTTTATGTATTTACCTTGGATTTTGTGGCCTTAGTTAATCAATGGCCTGAAGTGTTAGATGAGATTCACTATATGAATGCAAAGTAATTGAAGTTTGGGAGGGGGTTATTAAAACATTTCAGGTGATTGATACCCAGGATATTATAAGATCTTTGCCTGGATTGCAGCACTTCTCCAATATTTTGTTGCTTTTGTGTCACCTTTAGGAAAAAAAGTGCTTTTCTTTTTCTACAGGGCATACTTAGATGTCAATGAACTAAAGAACATACTCAAACTGGATGGATCCACACACCTCAACATCTTCTTTGCCAATTCCTCTGAGGAGGAGCTGGCTGGAGTGGCAACTTGGCCCTGGGACAAAGAAGCCTTGATGCATCTAGGTGAGTGATAAAGATGTTTCTTCTTCATAAAGCATTCTTTTGAGGCACTAAGAAGGAAAGACAAATATGTGTTAAGCTCTGTTCTGATTTCTTATCATTCCTCTAATATATAGTCAGGGGAAAAAAAGTATTTCACGATTCCCAGATACTGGCTCACAACCAGGAAAATATTAGGTTATAAACCCAAAGCATATTATGGTATTTGTAGATGATGTCAAGCTGAAAGTATTTCACCTTTTAAGTGAAGCTACTTTACAGGGCATTCACTCCATGGGAGCAGTTTGCAAAGAGGATTGGGGGATAGGTGTGGGGATGCCAGACAGAGGTGAATCTTTAACCTCAGCCTGTCACGTTCTGATCCTTAGCTCATTACTAAGTATTCAATTAACTTTCCTCACAAACTGTTGTTAAAATCTGCTGCTATTTTTCCTCCACCAATGTGCAAAAGAGCAAACTGCTGAGAGGCTGTATTTCTAATGTTCATTTGAGTGGAACTGGAAGGAGTTCACTACCCTGCAGACTGCCCTGAGTGTTTCATAACCAGGTTGCTGAGTGTGGCTGCTGGAACCCGGGGATCCAGACAAAGCTCCTCAGCCTCCCCAATGACTCACTGCCACCTGCAGTGCCACTGGACCCATGTTCCTTGCAAAATGTCAGATGAGCCTCAAAAGGCACTGACTGAGTCTGTGTGTGCTTCTCTTAACTGCACAGACCCCCCTGGGGCTGCAAACCTGATCTGGTTGCCTCCCGTGAGCAGGGATTCTCAGGGGTTTTCTAGATATTTCTCCAGCTTTTCCAAACCTTCCTAGACTGGAAGAGAAGTCCAGTTTCAGCCAATTTATCTCTTTGTGAAAGGCTGTTTCAGCCAGTTTTTATACTACCCAACCCCATGTTGAGCTAAGTGAAAGAAGATATGATGAATATACACCTAAATGAGGAGAGCAAAATACAGTGTTTATTATCCTAAAACATACAATGAGAGTTGAGCTGTAGCCATCAGTCAGGGAGGCTTTTCCATGCTCAGAAATACCCCAAAACCTGGATGCTAACATGTCTTTATAGTCTTTATAGCAGAGAGAGGCTCCATGGTCAGACCAAGCAGTTGGAACTGGCTGCCTTCCTTCAGTTAGTCAATGTTTTATTACAACATCCAGCTCTGCAGCTGCTCTGGAAGAAGTGTGAGCAAACTTCCCTTCCCAAGGCCTGGCAAGGACACACATCCAGTCTCCTGCTGAGCTCAGCTGGAAGTGAAGCCACTTCCACTCTGCCTTGCCTACAGCCCCATCTCCATGGGCTCCTGCTGCCAGCACCCAAACCAGAAGGTTCTGTAAATGCCCACCAGTGATGACTCCCCAAGGCAACATCTGGCAAAACCAAAGATAGATCTTAACCCCAGCCTTGCCCAGCACCCACAGTGATGTGATTTCTGCCACTTGGGAGCACCACAACCCCCTGCTCCAGCACTAAGCCCCACAGTAACTCTGCTTCTGGTTGTGCAACAGTGTGGGTTGCTGGTGGGAAACATTAGCCCAAAGTGGAATATGGCTGCAATAGAGCTGATCCTTCCCTAAATGAGTATTTTCACAGCTTCCCTTGGTGTTGCCGTGGGAGGGAGGAGAGAACAAGGGAAGAGCTCCAGAGCTCCAAGAAGAACCTCCTGCAAGAGGGCTGGGGCTCGCCCAAAGCCCTGATGAGTTCTTCTGTCACTTCGTTAAGCTAATTGTCAACATCATGCCCCAGCAAAACAATTTAAATTCAGCTCCTACAGTGTATTGACAGAGTTCATTGACCAAAAAAAAAAAAAATAAAACAGAAATCTCACGAGAAAAAAAATTAGACAACAGATTTAAGCTGACTTGCCGTGGGAAAAAAAAACAACCAAAAACAACCAACCAACCAAACAAACAAAGTAAAAAAAAAAAAAATTCTCATAATTTCCTGTCATAATAGCCCTCCCAGACCTGTGCTTGGTTTGTAAGAATTCATCTTTAATCTTTTTTACTCTCTTCTATAAATCCAATATGTACTTAATAAAAAATATGAAATATGTCCTGTGGTGCAGATCTAAAGGCTGGGATAGAGATTGTCTGGGTGAGGGAGTTTATCTTTTCTGTAAAACTGCAATTGATTTAGATTCTTGACAGCTGTGAAAAATATAAATTTTCAACAAAGGCAAAAATAAAATCTCCCTCTCCAGCTGCCTCAGGGTTCTCCAATGCCAGAACAATTTCCCCAGCCTTTATTAAAGGCACATCCTACTGGAATTTCACCAATACTCCTGCCGCTGGGAAACTAACTCTGGAATTATCTTTGGGATAGAGACCCCCACAAAATATGCCAGGGTGCTCTCTGGGTGTAAATGGTTCCACCTAGGTAGAGAATTAGATCATGTGTTATATAAAGGGAGAGAGAGGGATGCAAGGAACATGGGAATATTGTGGGTAGGTTTAATTGGGAATATGGAGAACTAGTGGAAGGAGAAGTTCAGTGCTGTGAAAAGGATGTGCAGACACTACATGTGGCATAATAGACATGATGTTGCAGCATGATAGGTTTTATTCACTCTTTTTTTGTACATATTTAAATTTTCTTGTTTGTTTTGGGGTTTTTTTTAATACTATATATTGCTTATTTGTACATGCCCATGGGATTCACATCTGCCATGTGCCTGTGCTCAAAGGGGAAATATTTTCTCTCTTGCACATAAATACACATGTGTGTTCCTTCAGGACATCCAAATTGCTCCTTCCTCTCACTTCAGCACTGATAAAAATTTCATCTGGAGTAGTGTTTGTGTTTGGACACTCTTCTTGGAGGAAAACATGAAACAACTGGGAAAATCAAAGGGGGACCAGTCAGGGAGGTCTGGGAAACAGGGTTGAGCTACAAGGGAAGGTTGAAGGGATTACACTTATTCAGATTGAAGGAAAAGAGCCTAAAGTGGGGGCGATGACAATCTCATAAAAGCTGATGAAAGAGGAGGAGAATCTTCTGTTCTTCATATCCGTGCGAGGCAGGACTTGAAGTCATGAACTTAAACTGCCAAAAAATCAGTTCAGATTAGATGTGAGTTAAATCCTTGCAGCCATAAGGATATTGAGTGCTGACACTGATTGCTGGGGCAGTCAGGGGTTGTAAAGAGGCGTTAGGCCAGCGTGTGTGAGGGATCCTATAGACCTAATTGGTCCTGTGTTGTTAGAGAGTGGAATTTAGATGACTTTTTTGGATCTCCATGGTCTTATTTTCCTCTAATTTCACGGTTATTACAACCAAGTCTCCAAGCAGATGAGAATGAAGAGTCTATGGTGCATCGGAGCTGGGTGATCTCATCTTCCCTGCACTACAGTCACGGATAAAGTTCTTCCTGCCAAAACCTTTTCTCTCATCATTGTCACTAAATTAGTAGTGTACCATGCCCAGGATTTATATCCCACTATAACTTCTACAAAACAATCTCCTCTTCTCGTGGTAGGCAACAGTTTTAAATAAAAGGCTTGAAAAAGTTGAGGTCAAAAAGCTAAATAAAGAAAAAATTAAATGTATCTTAAATCCAAAGGTAGAGCTAACTGAGCTAAAAGTATAATTCACATGATTAATTCAGTATACTGTAGAGCCTCACTAATTTACCATTTGCTTAGTTACACATCCCATAATTCATACAACAAAACAACCACTGTTATTTTTCTTTGCAAACATTTAACAACCATGCAGTTCTTTCAGAATTATCACATTTCAGGATTTCATATTTTTTGACACATTAGACTTATGCATATTCATCAGGGGACTGTTCAGCTCAGATCAAACCAGGCTTTCCTGAGTATCTGAGCAGAGTGTGTTTCTGATAGTTAATTTAGAGCTGTCTACACAACACCCTGCAAAAACTGTCCCAGCCCTTGTTTCACTCTGTTGTCTTTGTCCAGCTATTAGTTTGCAAATATTGGTGCAAACTTCTGCAATTTCCAGGGTGTTTCAGACATTTAGAGGTTTCTCTTGTATCTTTACCCTGTGGAATAATATACAGAGTGCTCCAGGTATGTTTTGTTTGACTCCTGGTATCAAACACATTGCTTACACTTATCTGAGCAGAATTGCATTCTTTAAGCACATGAAATTATTTGAAATGGCACAGTAGGGAGTAATTTCATGCAGGATTTCCCTCGAAGTTAACAAAAACCCAAACTGAGAATATTCAGTTGAAAGACCTGATTGTCACTGTGTTTTCAGTTTAGGACACTGGGCTTTGTCCCATGAATCCTCATCCTTAGAGCAGCAGCTTAAGGGTGAGATTAAACCTTTGTGTGCAAAAGGTTGTCTGTGCTACAGAGGACCCGATGAACTGCCAGGGGATCTGCCCCTGGAATTGTTCCTTTCCCTTTCTCTTGCTGTTGCAAGGGAGACAAGGCAAACCTAAGAAGCTGTTCTCTTTTCCCCTTGCAGGTGGCATTGTGCTGAATCCCTCCTTCTATGGAATCCCTGGCCACACTCACACGATGATCCACGAAATCGGGCACAGCCTGGGGCTCTATCACGTCTTCCGGGGAATCTCAGAGATCCTCTCCTGCAGCGACCCGTGCATGGAAACTGAGCCCTCCTTCGAGACTGGGGACCTGTGCAGTGACACCAACCCTGCTCCCAAGCACAAGCTGTGTGGGGATCCCGGGCCTGGCAATGACACCTGTGGCTTTCACAGTTTCCTAAACACGCCCTTCAGTAACTTCATGAGCTACGCAGGTACGGGGGGTTCCCTGGTTTTTTGGGAGGGGTCTGTGGTTGGGCAAGAACAAAGAGCTGCAGTATTTCCTCTGATTTCTGCAGTCATTTCAGGTGGGGCTTTATGCTCACATGGGTGTCCATAGGTCTAGGACCAGGCTGGATGGCCTCAGGAATCCCTTCCAGTTCTCCTTTTCTTTTTTCCCAGTTTTCCCCAACTTCATGTCATTTCAGGTGAAGACCAGGCAGAAGGTTTGGGGGAGGGAAGAAAATGAGATAAGCATTAAGAAAACAGCTTCTAAAGGCTCTACAGCAAATCTGACACTCTATTTCCCTGGGGTCTGGATGCCTGATCTATGAGGTCTTCCCTGAAAAATCCAACTTCAGAGATTGTTTATCCTCTCCCAAGGAGATATTGAGTGTCAGATGAATATTGATACCACCAAGGCTGTAGGATAAACCTGTGATAGATGGACAACTAATGTGACACTGCTCGTGCCTCCAGGTGCCTGTTGAAATGCCATGTTTAGGTTTGATTTGGAGTCATTGTTGTTCAATCAGAATCACTCAGTTCTGAGTTTCATCATTAGGGTGTGAAGAGTGGGATTCTGCCTGGTCCAGGACTACCAGTGTGCTGTGGTGGTTTTTGCTGGGAATGCAACTACAGGGGCTCTGTATAAATGTGGTAAAGCCACCCCTCCAACAAGAACAACCCCCTTAAGCTGATGTGGTTGTGCTGTGCAGGTGTCTGCAGGCACAGCAGTGTGCCAGCTCCTGGCACACCTCACAACAGAGTGTAACACAAGGAGGGCATGAGCTCCTGTGACCCTGACTCATCAGATGGGGCTGAGGTGGGGTCCTTGCTGCACCCCTGGAAGTTCAAGGGGAGTTCAGGAATCCTCTGTTATTTCCCAGAAAGAACAGGGGATACCTTGACTCGTATTTCCCTTTATTTTGAGTCACAGCCTCGCTGTGGTGAAGGTCTGTGACAGCGAGCTGACAGCATCAACAACATTTTAAGTGTTGTCTGTACTTACAGACACTGAAGGGCACCTTTATACTCCAGGCAAAAACACAGATTGCCCACTCAAAAGGTCACAGGAGTGCTTATTCTGTAATAAAACTGTAGAGAAGCAAAGTGTTTAATGTCATCTGGGGCACGAATTGAAATGATTTATAACAGAAATGCTTTTATGCCCTTTGTGGCACCAGCTAAAAGTGATGCTTAGCTTTCTCTTTATTTTTCTATTTGTTTAGAGGGTATTTTCAGGGACAAAACACACTGAGTCAGCTCCTCAGCTGCGGTGCCTGTGGTAGGGCAGGGAGCCTGACTGCCTGGTACAGCCTCCTGTAGCATCACACAGATAAGTCAGGGCCTCTTCAGATGACAAAATCCACCCAACGTTCTGTGTGGATGTGCCAAGGGGTGGGGTGTGCTGTTCCAAACACTGAGCTCTCTCCTTCCAAAGAGAACTTGCCAGTTGACTCAGAAGCTGAGCAGGAGGCAGACCACAGAGATACCTGTCTGCTCCTGGGAGCTCCATGTGTGCTGGTGTTCTGAGCTGAAACCTTTTTTTTTTTTTCCCTTGAAAAATTAAGTGAAGTGACATGATAGATATCTCTAGAGCTCATGCATGAATCTGTTTGCTTTTCTGTTGTTGCCAGTGGAGTAAAATATATCAGGATATCAGATTGCTGTGGAAATACCTTTGAAACATGTAGGTTGAGGTCATGCAGCTCTAAGAACTGTCTTTCTTTCCTTTCTATTTTGCTGCTCATGTACACCTTGGTCATCTTGTGTTTGTCTGCCTGTCCCTGTCTAACATCCATCTGTCCAGTTACCCCCAGCTCTGAGCAAAGCACTGACTTAATGGGTAACTTTTATTTCCCTGGAATAACAAGTTACGATGTCCAGAAGATTAAGTACTGTGAGAAACAGGACTTGTAAATTGTTTTTACAAGTCCAAATATCCGTGCTGTTCCCAAATAAAAGATAAGTTGGTATTTTAAACAAGTTGTCATGAAATCATTAGGGATTCTGCCTCTGAATTCTGTTGGAATAATCATCCCAGCGAAGTACTGAATTTCTCTAATTATTACTTTATCTGAGGATCTGGAGCCTTTCTTGATATCGAGTGAAACACCTTTCTCCCTCTCCTCTCCTCCCTTCCCCACCCCCAGGACACAGCCTGTGCTGATGTTTAAACACATTGAGAATGCAGGTCATCTTTCTGCTGTGCCATTGTTTCACTGCTTTGTCCTATATATATTTTATTGTTCCTTTATGATGGCTATTAAGGGCCTTTGTCCCCTTCTGTGCTTCCGTGAAGAATATTTATGGCTTTTACAGCGCTCTCAGGGGCAGACCATTGATAATTATTGAGGAAATCCAGAGGTGTCATATTAAAGCAGCTTTTTGCATACCCACAGGGATTTGGAGATATTATCAAGCAGGTGGTGTCTGTGTGATCAGAGGAGGGTCCCTGCTCAGTGGAACTGGGAGAGATGAAGGAGAACATGTGAACTGGTGTGTCCTCACTGTGGGTGGGGGCTGCTTTTGGGGCAGGATCCCAACCGGAGCTGTCTCCTTTTCCTGGCATCTCTGGGAAGATGTGGTGAGGTTTTAAATTACCCAGCAAACACACACTTCTCTTTAGAACAAATTCATGTTATTTTTGTTGCTCTGGAGTACCACACAGACTTGAGAACATCAGAGCATCCAGTGATGGTGTTGCAATATTGAACCTCTGATGTCTCTGAGCAGCTTTTGGTGACCTTCATCTTCCCAGAGAAGTGCAGAGGTTGACCTGTGCAGAGCTGTCATTGTTTGTGTCACAGCAGCATGCACAGGTCCCAGCTGGGACTGGTGTGGGCTGGGCTGGGAACTCTCCTTGTGAAGAGACACTGTGTTTTCAAGAGCTTTGCATCTGATGGGAAGAGTACCAGAGAAATGGTTAAAGTGCTAACACCAAGTTCCTCAGTGTAGCTTTTCTGGGTGACTTTGCACAACGTATTTATTCCCTCTGTGATCTGCACAATAGAGAAACAACAATATTCTGCTTCTCTGGGGCATTGTAGTTGTAAAGCTGTATGGTGTTCAGAGGGCACTCGATGTGTTCTTGTTGCCAAATCATGTTTGAGGAAAACAAGATGAAATGAGAAATGGGTATTTATGGGAAATCCTCCAGTGCAGTTATTTCTTCATTTTGAATGAAAAAGAAATGTGAAATATCAAAAAATGTTAGTGAAAAATTGTGAAAGGGGTTAGAATCATAGTGGTAATTGGGGAGAGTCTTCATAGAACTGAAGTTCACAGAATTACAGAATATTCTAAGTTGGAAGGGACCCACAAGGATCTTCAAGTCCAACTCTTAAGTGAATGGCCCATACAGGAATTTATCCCACAACCTTGGCATTATTAGCAACAGTGTCTAAACAACTGAGCTAATCTCAGGTTCAGTTCTATAACTGCACCAAATATTTACATTATAACAGTGTTTGTAATGATTGTTTGTAATTCTAAATTGATCTTTCAGAACATTGTTATTTGTTCATTAGAAAATTTAAGAACTTTCAAAATTATGTATTTTTAAAGTTCTGTGGTGTTTTTATCGAAGAAATCTGAAGAAGTCTGTCACCTACAGTTTGCATGAGTCTCAGTCAGTGCATTATCCTGACACCAGCCATCCTTTGCCCTTTCATCCTTTCTCAGAGGTATTATTTTAAATGCTTTTAAACCCAGAGGTCCACTGGTAGCCTCAGTTCTGGCCAGAAGGTGCTGCACTGAGGCTTTCTGTTCCTTCACTTCCACGTGTCTCTGTCTCATCTAGGGATGATCTCTGGGTGCTTCAGGTGTATCCCAGGTCAGAGGGAGGGAACGTTTATCGACTTTTTTTTTTTCCTTTTTAACCTTTGTTTCCTTTCCCTGCCTCCACAAGTGATGGCTGTGCTAATTTGTTCACAGGCCATTAACTTCTGAGTGCTGTGAGAGCCCATCCCAGCCCTTGCAAGAAGCTGCTGTTCACCAGGTCGTAATTCTCTTGCTCCCACCTCCTCTCCCACGTGGCTGATGTGGCTTCTGTTTTAATTCCAGACGATGACTGCACCGACTCCTTCACTCCCAACCAAGTGGCCAGGATGCACTGCTACCTGGACCTCGTCTACCAGAGCTGGCAGCCCACCAAGAAACCGGCTCCTGTTGCCATTGCCCCCCAGATCGTGGCTCGGACCTCCTCCTCTGTCACCCTGGAGTGGTTCCCACCCATCGACGGGCACTTCTTTGAAAGGTGATCACTCGCTGCTCTGTACTCTCCTGCTGAATTTGATGGGAAAGGGAGAAATAGGGACCCTGCTCCGGGATCACAGCTTGATCATGTCCTGTGCTCAGTCTTAAGGCTCTTTCCTAAATTGGTTCATACTGAGGAGGTTATTGATCTGTTGTCTGCTCTTCCTTTCTCAGCCTGTAGCTCTCAGTTGAAGGCCATTGATTTGCCATGTAAAGGGCATCTCTTTCTCCATATGTTACGGGAGGAATTTTCAATCAAAGATTCCAGCCCTGTGATTCCTGCTGTTATTGCTGCTCACGAATACCTGTGGGCTTCGGCTCTGCCTGCGTGTTCCCCCTCCTCCTCTTGCATGTTTCCTTGGCAAGGACAAAGTGGATCTTGTTTCTACTCCTGTGACAACCCAGAGCTCGTGGGCTGTGGAGTCTCACAGGGCAAGGAGGTGGCTGGGCTGGGGACAGGGACAAATGCTCCCTCCTTCCCTGAGCTGTGGGTCTGAGATAGGAATTGTGCAAGGCAGAATCAAAGACCCAAACCCATGAATATCATGAGTGTCATCTTGTAGGTCAGAGTAGGGGGTGTGTATGTGTGTTTATGTCTTATAGACATGCAATATGTGATATCAGAAATTAAAAATTAGGTGAATGTAGGGCTCTGGGCAGGAGTCACAGCAGGAGTCACAGCACACTGCAGCCCAAAGCCAGAGCAGCTCTGCCCCAGGATGAGCTGAGCAACTGGGCAGTTCACTTAAATGCTCTTACATAGCTCTTGGATGAGCAGCTGGAGCTGTGGAGTCCTGGCAGAGAACTTCCTAAATGATTGACCTTCTCGCATTACCATTAGCTCACCTCCCCTGTTTGCATTTCTTCTCCACCTTCTGCTTTGTTGTTTTATAGAGAGCAAACTTGGAGTGTCCTTCAGCAGCACAGCAGTTCAGAGCACAGGAGGCCGAATTTACAAGCATATTAAGACCCAAAGAGCTGCCTCAGCACTGCTACTTTGTGCTGGGAGAGCACCTTGAAAGCCTCCATCAGGGATGAAACTCCTTCCAGCACTGCCAGGACACCCTGGCCATTTCAGTGCCCAGCTCACACTTTATCCCACAGGGCAGAGAGCTGTTATTTCCTGCTCAGATGAGATTTTCCACCTTTATTGCAGATTGATATGGGGAGGGTAATCAAACCCTAATAGGAATCGATAAAGAGAGGTCTCGTGCTCTGAACAGCGTTTGCTTTAATTGCAGTTTTGTAACCGAATCCTTTTATTCCCGACCTGTGAAAAGGACTTTTGTGAAGTTCTGAAAATTAATTCAGAATTTTTCAGCCCGTAATCATTTTCAGGCAAATTAAATTTCTCCAATTTAATTTAGATTTCAGAAGATGCTTATTGTGTGTTAAATAAATGCCATCTGCCTCTTAAAAACACGTTGATGCAAAGTTAATTGTTATGTAACCAAATATGCCTTTATTACATATTTCTTATAACTCAATCAATATGTTCTTAATAACCTCTAGTTACTTGCTTCTTAAATAACACACAGTGGATAGCCTGCTAAATCTAAAATTTCATAACAGAGTTATCATATGTTAAATAAAGAGTGATTTTCCAGGAAAAAAAAACTCCTTTGGGCTTTCAAATCTGTGTGCTCAGTATTACTGAAGAGATTTAAAGAGACAGCCTCAAATACTTTGAGTCCAATTCCTTGTTAAAATGAGATTCCCACTGCTGATGGAAACAGAAATGTTGCCGTGACCATTTAAAAATGTCACTGAAAAATATAAATGATCCTGTCTCAAACATGCCCAGATTTTTGATCTGTTAATCAAAACAAGGATGACAGTATTATTGTAGTGACTAATCCTGGAAAGGCTCACGTGCTGAACTTCCAGTACTGTTGTGTCCAGCTCTGCTCGGTTAGAGCCACATGCCTGTATCAATTTGTGAAATTGGGTCACTGTGCAAGACAAGTAGGAGGTAAAATTGGCCAAGTATAATCTTATCTGTGTGTGGGAATACTGTAAATCTTTGCAGATATTTTTACACAAAGTGCACACCATGGCCCAAATTTTACTTGCCTCACTTGAATGAATAAACTCATTCACTTCAATGGGACTATTCATGTAAAAAACAGAAGACTGATACTCAGCTGCTGAGTGCCTTGGGCCTGGTTTCTAATGCACAGAGGCCCCTTCCTTGCTGTTTTGACAGTGTAAAAGGGCCTTCAAAGCATGAATGGCTCTGGCTACATTAGCAAGTATTGTGGCCCAATATAAGTAGATCTCCAGTGCAAAACAGTGGTTAATGAAGACCTGACGTCAACACTGGAGGGGTTCTGGGGGGGTTCCTGGTGCCCCGTGGCACCAGTGGTGGGAGCACATCAGGTGTGGTCCTGGAGCACACCTCCACTCTGGTTTCTCCAAAACTGGTCCAGCTTCCATGCCCAGGACTGACCCAAGTGCTCTAGGTGGGCAAGGGGAGGAGTCTTGCTTCAACAGCTCGCTCCTGATCCAAATTACAATGCTACTGTAGGCGTAACTCAAATTCTTTTTATGTCTCTTTTATTCTCTGGAGCTGTGCACAGGCAGGGACCTCTGCCTAATGAAAGTCAGGGAGAGAAAATTTAGCCTTCTGTTTAAAAATGCAGCACTGGGCTGGCTGTGTCTGTGTGTGAGGTCCTGACAGGTCTGTGGTTGAAGGGAGAGGAAGTGTGGAAGTAAAGACCATGTACTTAGATGCAGCTCTGCCACAGGTGCATTAGATGCTTTTCTCATAGGGTGTCCTATTGATTAATTATGTGGATTTAGGGACAGAGAGCAATGTAAACTCAAGATTCCTGTTAATTTGGAGTTGGCTATCCTGTGTTCTCACATTTTGGCAAGAATAGGTGCATGAGCTGTGCACAGCAGTAAAATCTTCTTCCTGACAGACCCTCCTTACCTCTTTAGAGTGTTCGACTGATGTTTGCTCTTTCACTCAAGAGAGTCATTTACCTGCACATAAATTTTCCAACATGCTTTGACCCTAAACTCCAGCAGCTGGTTGAGCTTCCAAATATCTCTAATAACCAAATATATCAAGAACCAGCATTTCTTCTTGTAGCTATTGCACGTGGGATTGGAATATTTACCATTCTCCATCCTCCCTTTCAAACAAGCATGAAAAAATGTTGCATACACATATAATAATATGTAATAATAAAATAATAACAGAGCCAACGAAACAAGTGAAAACAAGTGAGAAAAGGAGAAGCCTCTTCATTTCCTGGCTGCATCCATTAGATGTGTTCATCCATTGACTGTTCTCCTGTTTGATATGCACAGGCAGATGTAAACAGTTATTGTCATAGGGCTCTGCAGCAAATTCTGCCTGGGCAGAAAACTTTGAATGCATCTTCTCTTCCAAGTTTTCATTGAGGTGACTGCATTAATTTCCATGAATCTGATGCTATCTCATTCTTAGCAAGCAAATATTTTGGTCAGTGTGGTGTCCCAGATTGAGATGACTGGGCTTGATAATCACTGGCTTAAACCTTGATGGAAAGTTTCAGTGCCTTAGAAGGGAGAGCACTGATTCTGAATTTCAAGTAAGCAGCTGCAATTTAGCCTAAAAACAGGCACTTTTTACCCAAAGCAATGACAGATATTTAGTGGTTTTGAGTTGCCCACTGAACTGGTGCTGGCCCTGAAGGAAATTGTCTGTTTTTCACTAGTAATCTTTAGATTTGGAATCCACTTCACTGAAATATCATGCTGTAGGAATGAATTCCTCCTGTGCTCTGAACTTCATAAGCTGGAATTTCCCCAGTACTTGGCTTATTAGAAAACAGAGAAGTCTAGATTTTCCATTACCCTGCACTTTGGGGAGTCATGTGCCCTGGTGTATAAGGTGGCAGATATGCTATCATTCCCAATTAATAGTGTTTTGAACCAATTTATGCTCATTTTTCCTTATTGTCCATGGCTGCATAAGGTGTAAGGATCTGGCTTAGATTTTCATAAGCCAATAAATGTGATTCCATAATTAGGTTTGACATTCATGGCTGTTTGTAGGATTTGTGTGCAAGAGTCTGCAGACCAAAAACTTTAACCCAGGAGTCATCCCCTCTGTAAGTCCTTTCAGCCAGTGGAGTTACATCAGGGTTGAGTCTGGCTCCCAAACTGGAAAAGTAAAAGGAGAAAGTTTGCTCATAGCCTTTCCCACATGATGCTCCTTGTGATTTCTCTTACCTCCAAGTCCTCACTGGTAAAAGGAAATGTTTGTCCATAAGCCTACCCTTTTTTTCCACCATGGCAGCCTGTGATGAAATTGTATAGCTGCTAATTTGAGTGAAAAGCAGTCCTAATTGTGGAAACTTGGCTTTCAGAGCCCTGTCCTCATCCAGGACCAAGTGCTAATGCAGGAGTCTCTTTGTACAGAAACTGAAAAATTATTGTTGCAGGGACTTCTGTCCTGGCTAGTGGTGGATGTGTCTGAAAAACAACTGCACAACAATAGTTCTACATCTTGATTTTTCAGTACCTATTATTCTGGTTTCTTTTTTTTTTTTTTTTGCATATATTATTCAGGCAAGCTGAGTTAGACACTTAAACCACTGCTAAATAGACAGCTGGGAAATGAAATAGGGAGGCAGTGTCATGCCAATAGTGCAGGTGGGTGAATGGGACATGGAGAGAAGTTGCTCACAACACGCCCAAATTTTTTCTTTAAGAGTGTTACAGATGATACAAGGAAGAGGAGGACCCTTCTGCCTCCCTCTTCTTTATTCTACCTTATTGTCACATTTAATTCTTCAGGTGTTTTCAGCAGGTGCATCTCTTTCTGCCTGAGACAGTCATTTGCTGTCTCTTTGTGGGGGTGGCCACACTGAAATGGGTACGAGTTTTACCACTGATTTCATTCCAAGTCCCATCTCTGACAGTCCCTGCTTCTGCCTGATGAAGCCAACAGGAAGCTGACTTTCAAATAGATGCCTGTCAACAAATGGGAGATGCTAAGCTGTGGAGCCAGCTGAGTGTGTGCCATCCCTGCCACCCAAGGGAAAGGCGATGGCACAGTTGGGGAGCTCTGGGAGAGTGAATTTACAGTCCTGGTGTCCTCACTGAGGATCCAAAACAACTTCTGCCTGAGGATCACAGTGACCTCTTCAAAGCAGCGCTGAAACAAATCATGCAGTGGTGGTTACGATGGCGAAAATTTGCATAGCTGATTGTAATAGTTGATATAAATTATCACAGTAATTGACTCAATCCATACTTACTCAGGTCGTGTAGAGAGTACACTGTGTTACACACAAATTGTTTGCCTAAAACTTGTCCTTTCCTAGGTGCGTTTGATCATTAGGATAATTAATTTTTAACTTTCCTTTTTAGCAGGAAGTGTTACTTAAAGCAGAACAATGAATTCTGAATAATAAGCAGCTTACTGGGATGAATAGCCACACATTCTGGGTCAAACAAGGTTTCCAAATTTTGTGATCCCTGTTTCCCCTGCAAAAAAAAAAAAAAAAAAAAAAAAAGACCTAAGGCCATATTCTATTCTGTATGTTCATAACCCACCCCTTTTCCAGGCTTGTAATGATCAGGGCTGTGAGACACCTCCAAAAGCAGGTTCTTGCATACTTAGCAAAGCTGTGCTTCATAGAGCAGCTCGGTCTGATGGTTTCAGAACCTGGGACTTCACCCTTTCCTCTAACCATCAGAATACCCAAAGCCTTCACAATCTTAAAAGTACTCCAAGTTCAAGCAATAAATAAATCCATGATGGGAGCAGAAATAGATCTGAAATCTCCTGAGGCCAGTGTCTCTGCTCTAAACACTAAGCAGCATGTATTTTCTTTTGTCAGGGTTTGATCCGGTGCAGAGGGGAAAAAAATAAGAAAAAATATAGGTGAATGTGATTTCCCAGGTTGCTGTCATTTTGTGTAGGATGGAGGGCACACAAGTGGTGTCTACAAGGGCTCTTTGCTTAAATCTGCAGAAGGTCAGCATCAGAAAACACTCTTTTCAGTGCCTTGAGAAAAAGAGGGTTAAGTGGACCTGAATTCTGAGTCTTATTGCTTTTAATATAGTTGAATAAGCAGCTCATTCAGCTGTTACTAAGTTGGTGTGTTTTCCTGTTTTCCTGGCCTCCTAGAGAAGTGGGATCAGCATGTGATCTGTGTGCGGAAGGAAGAGTCCTGGTGCAATACGCCTTCAGCGCCTCGTCCCCCATGCCCTGCGATCCCTCGGGGCACTGGAGCCCACGGGAGGCAGAAGGTGAGTCACAGAGCTGGGGGCAAAGACGTGGCGGGGGACAAGAAAGGCCAAAGTCAAAGGAGAGCCACAAAGGCAGTGGGAAAATCTGGGGGAGAGTGACTGATTATGCCGGCGTGTAACGTGGGCAAGATTAGAGCACAGAGAAACACCGTGCCCTGGGGTAATGCCATGGCTGAAATACCTGTGCTTTGGCCCCCGGGTCCTGCCCTTGCCCATGAATTAAGTGAATTCCGGGAGCTGAACATGAATTTCACAAAGCAGCAGAGTGCCAAGAAATGCTGACTGTTCACATCTGTCGGACGGATTCCTCAGGGGAGCTGTTTGCTCCCTCTACTCCAACTCCAAAAGTGAAGAATTGTTATTTATTTGGGCCTGATTTCTGCTGCCTTTGCTTGTGGTGATTAGCAGAGGGCTGCAGCGGCAGCCAGGCTGAAAGGAGGTTGCCCTTTGGGCAAGTACTCTGCAGCAGGAATGCAGGTGACTATGTCAGGCCCTCTCTAGTTCCGGGTGTTTTGCAAGTCATTCTTATTGCTTCTCTTTGAGTGTGTTGGAGGGAGAATGGTCTGCAGGGCTGGTTGTACAGTGTCATTAGATCTCCATCATTAACTCTCCTCCACGTGTACCTTCCGCTCCATAAGTAGCTGGATGTGGTGGAGCATATTTAAGATTATTCCAGGCAGAGGTCAGTCATCACAAATCATGGTTTGGAAAGAGCAGAGTATTATTTCAATCTGTCCATCATGAGCTGTTCCTTTGGAAGCAGCGCATTCCTGGCCCAGATTTCACTGTAAGCACAAAGGTGGGCTCGTAGAGCCCCAAGGCCAACCCCTGGATTTTGCAAGGTCATTATACAAATACCTCCTTCTATTAAGGGCTTACTTGTCCTGCAGCTAGAGCACGTGGGAGTTATTCTGCAAGGAAGATTATTTGTGATAATGTGGTGATACATTTAGTGCTGGCACCCAGGAGCCCTCCCTCGTCCCGAGGTCAGCACGTGCAGCGAGCTGGATCCCCACTGCTTGATGGGACAAGTGTCCCCTGCCTCACATACCCATATCCCAGGGTGGGGGCCCAGCAGAGGTTGTGTTTCACTCCAACTCAGCCCCCAGGTTTGAAATAAGTTGCCCAGAGGAGCTGTGGCTGCTCCATCCCTGGAAGTGTCCAAGGCCAGGTTGGACGGGGTTTGGAGCAACCTGGGCTGGTGGAAGGTGTCCCTGCCCATGGCAGGGGGTGCAACAAAAAGCTTTAAGGTTCTCTCCAGCCCAAACCAGTCTGTGATTCCATGACATCCAAGGCCCAGGCTGCTGGGCACAGCTGAGAGCACACCTGCCCCTTGAGTGGATGCTCCATCCTGGGAAGCAGCGCTCCGGCTGCGAGTGTGACTGGATTATCCAGTAAACAGCACTAGTGAAGTTTGGATGGCTTGCAGCAGTAGTTCAGGGTGGAAGGTGGAATTTCCACTTAGCCAAGCATTACAAGACTTTGAAACTTGGTTTCATTTGGAACAAAACTTGAAACTTTTGAAATTCTCCACGGAGGAAAATTAAAAACAAAAAGTGTTTGAGGCTGGCCAAAATGTTTTGTTTAGCTCATAGAATTGCTCTTTTGTGAACTTTGGTAAAATTATGATATTTGAAAATATACCCTTTTAGTATAGAATCTAGGGCAAAAGCAACTTTGAATATCAAAATGGAAAATTTTGATTCAAGGTGCAAAAGTGAAAATAATTCTTCCAAAAATGTCTAAAAACAATGTTCCAATAGTGTTAGAACTTTCTTGCCATTTTCTCTTCCAGAATAAAATTTTGTCCAAATAAACCCAATTTTGCGAAGTGTTTTGATTTTGAGAGGACTGCATATTCCATTGAAATTTGCAGTTCCATCAAAATTTCTCCAACAGCCTTTGATTTGAAAAACTTGTAGATCTCACACGTCTTGCCAGCGGCATCATTCCTAGAGAAACTAAGCTACTCTAAGATTTATTACTCAGTGGCATTTTGCATTTAATTTCCTCTCCTTGCAGAGTGTGCCTGCATGTTCTTAACTATGAAGGGTGCAGTCTGATCCTTATCTGCCTCATTCAGTTGCTGTGGTGTCATTACTCTGGAAAAAAAAAAAATAAATTCGGGAATCCTGTCCCCTTGTTGAGTTGTCTCCACTTTAGGGTAGAAAATACACCGAGTGTATGGTGTTTGTTGCTCTGTGATTTTCTGTTGTCACTGCCACACTCCCTGACATTCAGGATCTCTGCCTATTTGCACTTGGTCTGAGTTACAAATAGCACAGTTAGATCATTGTCTGGATTCTTTAATTGTCTATCTATGAGTACCAAAGCGTGCAAGCTTTAATTTCACTTTCTGCAGGAGCTCATGGAACCTGGTTGGTCTGATCTCATGTTCCTGAGGTCTCACAGCACCAATACACTGCTACCCCAGGGAGCTGGTACCAGCAGTGCTCTGGGTCCTTCCCAGTGCCCTGCTTATTCCTGAGCATACTTGGATCCAGCCCCCAGGCTGAGGGATTCTGTGGCCCTTTCTCAGCCAGTTGTGGCCCTTGCATGAGAGGCTGTTTGCTCCCTGGCAGTGACTGTGGGAAGGCCCTGGAGATCCAGCACTTCTGATTTACTCCTTACCTTCACCACAGAACTAGAAAGCTTTAACCTACCTGGATTCTCACCAGCAACACCTGCTGGATAAACAAACCTCACAGCACCTCCAGAAGTCAGTCAAAGGAATGTTTTATATAAGAAAGGTGATTTTGGCTCAAGCCCAGAACGTTCCTTTGCCTGCTGTGCAATATATGCATATATCAGTCAGTTCCTGCTGCCTGGCTCACTGCTGACTGAGAGAAGTGTGAGAACCTGTTGCTGCCTTAGGCTGCTCTAGTGCCCTGCCTTTCCCAGGGGCCATTATTTCACTCGAGACTGATTCATTCTGTATTTGTGAGGGGAGATGTCTCAACTGGACATTGGAGTCCCATGGGATGGTTCCTTTGTCTTGGCCACCCAAAATGTGGCAGGTGAGTTGTGACAGCAGGTACATCCTGAGGCACTGCAGATCCCAGCTCAGGCTCTGTCCATGTGCCAGGACAATGCCAGGAGATTCACCCCAGCCACTGCACTGAACTACACGATGAAGGATTGACACGCAGGCTGTGGCTGTGAAAGACTCCCTACTAACCTGCCACTCCTGCTCTCTAACCAGGAGATGGGGTTTGGCTTATCCTCACAAACCTCACATTCCTTTGTGTCAGGCAAGACATGATGTTTCTATGACTGACCTAGCTGACTATCTCATAAGCCAAAGGATTTTCAGAATCTGAGTGCAGAGGGAAGAAATAAATTCTACACAGTTTCTTTTTATATACAAATATTTGTAATTTTCAGAGTATTTATCCATCTCTAGAAATCCAGTTGCATGAAATAGGATTTTCATCCTCTTCCACAATTAAATGAATGTTTCTTACCCAGTTCTAAGTGTTTGATGATATTTAAGGAAGAGTCTCTTTATCTCAATTTCATTGAGGTTTTCAGTGTATGAATGAATACAATCTGGCTCTCATTTTGGGGTAATGATCTGCTCTAAGCTCCCTGGAGGCTGAGTCCAATTCATGTATCTCCAGGGATCACACCCTGATCTACCCAAACATGTAGGTTTGTTTGGTGTTTAGGTCTTGCAGAGGCCTTGAACTGACAGAGGTGAATTTGCAGGATCCCAAAGGGGCACTACTTTTATACTGGGCTGTGAGCCATTAAGTCCATTTTCCTCTCTGTGAGATGGCAGTGGTGAGGCTCACAGATCTCTCCGAAGCCCTCTGAGATACTGGAGTTAAAAAACACCTTCTCAGGGCTGCAGTCAGGAGTTTGCTGAGAAAGTCACGGGAGGGCTCAGCCGAGCACGCACGGCCAGGAGTGATGGGAGATAACGGGAGCTGAGTGGGGCACTGGCTGCTCAGGGTGATGATACACAGGGCTCAGGAGCTTGCCAGGGGGAAAAACTCGAGCGTGCTAAATGGACCTCTGGCTTTCTTCAAACTGTATCACTGCTGTGGTCCCTCCAGACACTGAGCTCAGTGGCATTCCCACCACTCTGTGGCATGTGAGGAGGGAGGAGGGCTGTGGGGTGTGTGTGGGTGAGGGAGAAGCATTAAAAGTTGGGCATCTGCAGGGCAACTGTGTTGGATCACAGGAGGGTTACCTGAGATGCCAGGAAATCTATTCTGCACCTGGGTTCATTGGGTAGGAACAGGAGAATTCCCTGAGCTGTTTATCCTTGACAAAAGAGGTGCACTTCTAACACTTCATTGGATCACAGACAATAAGAATAACCTTCACACATTGCCCTTTTCTCTTGAAATTAGTAGTGATGTCCTGTTTGTCCATGTTTGCCCAGTGCTTTATAATGCTTTTTTCCTCAGCCGCAAACAGCTGTGCTCTCCTTTTTTTTCCCTCTGCCTTCTCCATTTCTCTCCTCTCCTTACCTTTCTTTATCTTTACTTTTTCCTTTCTTCTTTTCTGTATTTTGCTTCTCCCTGTCATGCTTGCTCCCTTTTTGGGTGATTATTTGGGAAGGAACAGGGTATTTATAGCTCTCACTGGATTCTATTACCAACTGTTCCACCCATCTGACCTCTCTGGATCTTGCAGTCCACGACTCCACGCCAAATTGTAATGTTACCGTAGTATTTGGGAACCCAGCAAGCATTGTGGCTTTCATTAGTTTTTAGCACTACCTCCCATGTAGTTGAACACAGCCACCGGTGAGAAATGTAAAAGTACAAGTGCCTGTTGTTTCATAACAAGCTCAAAGAGACAGCTCAGACCTGTGCTCCTTGTGCCTCCAAAAACCAGTGTGTAGATGTCACAGGAGTTGCCCCTGAACAGCACAATGCAACAGCTTCTTGGAACCAACAAAAGCTCTATTCTTGTCTTTGTTAGAGAGGAAAGGATTGTATTTTGGAGTGAGAGTCAAGGGAATAAGCAGGAGGTGAACCAAAGGCAAAGTGACTCTGCTTATCAGGTAAATTACCAAGTGGAAGGGGTAGAAAATATCATTGTTTGGCACAGGGAAAGACACTAGAAATAGGAAATTCAGGAGCAAATGCACTGACACAGTGTGTGTTGCATGTAGTCCAGCCTAGCTGGGCACTTAAGCAGGGTTTGTGTCTCTCACCTGGCCAGGAGAGGCTGGTGTTATGCTCCTCCCCATGCTGGCCATGCCTGTTCTGCTCAAGTAACTAATCATTTTCCTGGGCAGATATGCTCTCCTGCCACCAGTCTGTCTTTTAAAACCGATGCCAACGACAACCTATGTTCTCTAACTTCTTTTGTGCCCTCTCTCTGCTTCCTCCTTTCTTACCAGGGCACCCTGATGTGGAGCAGCCTTGTAAATCCAGCGTCAGGACGTGGAGTCCCAACTCGGCAGTCAACCAACACACGGTGCCCCCAGCCTGTCCCGAGCCCCAGGGCTGCTACCTGCAGCTGGAGTTCCGTTATCCCCTGACTCCAGAGTCTCTCACAATCTGGGTGACATTTGTTTCCCCGGACTGGGACTCCAGTGGAGCAGTGAATGACATCAAGTTGCTCACCGTCAGCGGGAAGAACATTTCTCTGGGGCCGCAGAACGTCTTCTGCGACATCCCACTGACCATAAAGCTGGATGCAGGACGGGTGGGCGAGGAGGTGTATGGAATCCAGATCTACACCCTGGATGAGCACCTGGAAATCGATGCTGCCATGCTGAGCTCTGTCCCCCACAGCACGCTGTGTGCAGACTGCAAACCCATCCAGTACAAAGTGGTTCGGGACCCTCCCTTCCAGTCTGGATCTCCAGTTGTCATCTCAAACCTCAGCAGGAGATATGTTGACACGTAAGTAACTGCTTTCCAGAGAGCTGGATCACCTTGTTCAGATCAAAACAGTTCCCTGTTCTTCTCATCCTGGTAATGTCCAGCTTTCCAAGTGGCTGTGAGGATGTTGAGCTAGACAGACATGCCAAGAATTACCGAGACAGGATGTTCTCATAGCTTCTCTCTGAAACCAGGAGCATCACACTTGAGTGAATAGCCTGTGATTTCATGGGTAGTTTTTGAGAAATTTCTGAGCTGGTTGTGCAGAGATCTGTAATTCAGGTTTTCCTTAACCAGAAAGGATATTGCAGTCTACCTAAGCCATGATAAATTAAATGTTTAGGCTAACCTAACTGAGGACCTCTGGAGTAGCATGGTCATCATTTCCTTGGGAATCTTTTGAAAGTAATATTTTGATGGAGAAGGAGAGAGCAGGGCTTTCAGTGCCAAAGCACTAATCATCTGCTAAAGAAAGTGTGCAAAGAAATACACTTGCACATCCAGGTGTATAAATGTGTTTCAACCACTTCTATTTTCTGCTTTTGAGTTGTGTCAGTGTGAGATTGTTCTGACATGGTAAACATGCCAAATGCCCTGGTTTGTTTTAGGAACTGAGTTTCATCCCAGACACAGTTACATTTATCTAGTCAAAGGATTATGATTTTTGAGGAAAGCCCAGCTTCAAAATATTTACTGATTTCAAGGAGACCCATGATCTACCCATAGGCATTCTACAGTTAGAAAAACATCTTTGGCATAACATGATTCCCTGGAAGTGATTCATTCATCTGTGGGAACAACATGAAGCTCATTTGAAAAATGAACACCAGATAAAAGGAAACCTGCTAAGAAAACTGCACTCTAATTTAGAAAAGATGATCTAATTAGTACAGCTAATATCAAGGAAGCATACATCATTATGGTCTTCTAAAGCATATTTAAATATAATAAAAATGATTAATTAACAATTCAGTAATCATGAGCTCCCATCCCTTTCACAGCCCAATTATACAGCTCAGAAGATGCAAATTGTCCCTATGGATTTAAAAACTCATGGTAACTAACAGTAATGAATCTAACAAAAACCCAGGACATCACTGAGATTACTCATGTGCTGAAAGTTAAGCATGTGCTTAAGTGCTTTCTTGGGTTGTAGCCTTGTTCAAACAATTGCTGGCACTCAGCATGAGATGGATATTGGCATATTGGAAATGTGGAAAACGGTGAATTTTCCCAAGGTTTTGCTGTGAAAGCATCTTTGCCTGAAACCTGGCCCACTCCAATTGGAAAATGAGACTGCTTTGGTTTGAAATATTTGCATACCTTAGCACAAGTTCCCACAGAAACAGGCCCAGTTTTGACTTCAAAACACAATGTGAAAGAAAAAAAAAAAAGGCCCAAAACATAACTTGTATTCTGAGTTCTGGTTCTTTGTCCTTTATTATGATTTTGTGGGTCACTTCTAGCTGAAGTGAAAGAGTGCTCTAAGAATTAAATCAGTAGCCTGGGACTGATGACAGTTTTCCTGGGGGTCATTGAATAAATCCCATGGGGTAGCAGTACCCCTCTGTACGTCTCACCTAGTTACACAGCCAGCTAAAAATCGGATAGAACTTTTAAGCTAATCTTTCTGGGCTCTGCCTGAGATCAGTGGACAGAAATGGATGCTTCTGGAAGCTGGCACAACCAAACTCCCAACCAAATCCCAGTAAAACCCTCTAGTCTTGACAGGCTCAGGTCCTTTGTGTCTTACCTGGGACTACAGAGAAAATCCTACCAGTGAGTTTTGACAGGACACTTGGAAAGCTGAGTTTCAGTCACTGGGTGAGGAGGCAAATATGCAGGTTCTTAAGCACTTGTAGTTGTTTTTGAGGCTGTTTTGGCTGATTTACTGTGAGGGTGGGGAGGCCCTGGCACAGGTTGCCCAGAGAAACTGTGGCTGCCCCATCCCTGGGAGTTTTCAAGGCCAGGGTGGACAGGCTTGGAAGCAACCTGGTCTGGTGGAAGTTGTCCCTGCTTATGGCAGGGGATGGAACAAGATGATCTTTAAGGTTCCTTCCAACCCAAACCATGTTGTGATTGTGTGATTCAAGACTTCTGCATGTGTTTGAAATGTTGAGAAGTGGGATGATTTTTTTATCATAATACACATAGTGCACAGCACTGATCTGGATCCCCTGGGGATGGGGGGCCCTGCAGATTCAGAGGCTGCTGCTGGGCCCACACCTTGAGATGCAACAAATTCACTGAAACTCTGCATGGGCTTGTGGTTATCTGGTAGAGACAAAAGCAATATGAATTTTTCATTAGCACCTTGTGCAAAGAGTAGCCACAGTCTTTATAATCCCCTAAGCAGGAAGGAAGGGAAGATGCTTCAGGAAAGTCAGGGACAGAGGTGTTAAGCCATGCTTCTACTTATATAAATGTGTAAAGGTGAAGGGAGTCTCTCTCAACCTGTTCACATCACCCTGTTTGTTCCATCCTGTACTGCTGCAATTCAGCATATCTGTGCAGCCAGACTTTGCAGCCCCTTTATCTCTGTAAACCCCAAGCCAGTCACCCCTCCTTCGTGCTTTTGCATGTTTTCTGTATTAAATAAAGTGACACCCCCACATGTTCTATGGAAGGTTATTTTGAAGGCAGTCTCATATCTTCACTCTTGCCTCCTCTGACCTTGATCTTCACTTTCTCTTTTTCTCCCAAAGAAAATATTTGCTTGCGCTGTTATCTGTGAGCAAGATCCTTTCCCCAGGTGTGGCGATGCTGAAAGAAAAATTAATTTCTCTTACCTTCTTCCCGTCAAAGAGAGGGAACTTCCTTTTAAACTGAGAGGAGAGACAGCCTTTAATGGATAGCCCTTGCCTAGTCAGCACTGGGTGCTCCACAGAGGAGAGTAAATAACTAGAACAGTGGAAACATTTTATTAAGAAATGCAAAATAACGCCAGACCTTCTGTTCTCAAGTTGAATTTTAATCTCAGCTCTTGGCTCAAGTCAAGGCTTAAACATCCATTTCTAAGGGACAGGACCTTATCCTTGGACCTTACAGAAAGCAGACCAGATACGCTCAATTCCACTGAGTGTGATCAGCCAGAATTGCTGGTATCTGTGATACAAAATGAGAGACAGAGCCTAGGAAGAGAGGAGAAAGCTAAATAAATCAGTGGGGGGAAAAAGGAGGTCAGGCCAGGTGCAGCACAGAACTGCTGAGTCTTCACACCACAGCGAGTGATAAGGAAGGAGCCTCATCTGCAAGTCTCAAAGTCTCAGCTCACAATTTAATCCAAATGTGGGTTGTGCTCACAAGTAGAGTGTTCTGCTCTGGCTGTCGTCTAGAAACAGTGTGTGAGATGGTCACTTTGGTGATTGCTCTGGCCTCCCTTCACAGTCACTGGAGCATTTTTATGCTCACAGAGTTGCTGTTGGAAAGTAATCATTGCTCTTGAGTTCATTTGTGGTAACCACTGATTTTTTTAAGAGTGAGTACCCACAGCAAGAGGCTCTCTGGGTGATGTCACAGGCACAGTTAGGTGTCAGTCCCACCAGGCCAGTCTGGGCTGAGCAGCCCCATGGCACTCTCAGTAGCCCAATTTGTGATCAGTGGGGAGCTGGATGTGCTGGTGAGATCTGTGCACTCCCTTCTTGCTGACCAAGCTGAGAGACACTGAGGTCAGTTTTGAAATGTTGTCAGAATAACTTAAAAAGTTTCAAAGAATCGGAAATTTTCCCAACTTTTCTGCCACAGACTTTGTAAGAAGCCTTAAAGTGTGGTGGAAGGCGATGGATCAGGTTGTCTTTGTGGTGTTAAACTGTAGGGTTTTTTTCAAGACAAAGGCATTGACTGAAATAACCTCAGAAAGAATCCCAGCATGAAGCCCTGGTATGAGTTTTGGGTTTGCAGAGGTGAGCATCACTGAGAAGCAAGTTTGCAGTGCTGTGATATGTTATTCTGAGCCATTCCTAGTAGAGTTTTAGTACTGAGGCGCCACACAGAGATCCTGCATTCATACTTTAAAAAAGTGAGACTGAGAAACTTGCATTTTCTCATATAGGGAATAGTTTTTTCTTCTCAATTTTGGCTATTTTGTACTTACATTCTATGGTTAAACCTTTTCTGTTGCTCAGTAATAGTTGGAGGGGGATTGGCCATCATCTTTGTAGGTACCAGTTGTTCAAGTAGGTACAATATTTTAACATCCTGTTAGAATCAGGGCTTCCATTCAGTGCTGAGCTTGTAAACTCCATGTCATTTACTGAGTTTTAATTCTGTGTTAACAACTAAGACAGTGGAATGCAGATCTCACTGAGGCTTCTTGGAGTGATTACAGAATGACTGAGAAATTGCCATCCTTGGGATGGCAGGTGGCTGGAGGGCTCCTGTGCCACTGTTTGTGTTTCATTGTTCATGGGACCTGAGCAGTTCATGTGCATCTATTGATGCATTTGCCATTTGTTACTGGTCTCCAGTCAGAAGGGCACATGGTCAGTGTCTGGTCAGAAACCCCAGATGAGGAGTAGTTGAAGGAAACAAAGACAGTTCTTAGTTTGAAGGTTCCTACAAATATGAACAAGCAGAGAGGCTGGAGAGTCAGCATTGGCTATTCATAATGACTAATAACACCAATTAATTGATGTGCCTTTTAGCCTCTGAATTTAAGAGGAAGTTTGCATTTACATGACACAGGCTCAGCTGAACAGACTGGAAGAATAAAAATATCACACTGATGATATCTAAACCTAAGTCCCTGCAGAACGCAACGCTAAAATTTCACAGTGACATCTGTCCTTATTATGGCATTCCTTCCTTCACTCCCAAGATCTCTTTCTCTGTTTTCTGGAGGTCTACCAGCCAGAGGAATGTATGATCTAAAGCAGCTGAAATGAATTGCCACATCTATCTGTCATGAAGATAATTAACACCATATTTCCACCCAAACAAGATACAGATCATTGGGTGGTTGTTCTCCCGACACCAAAAGCTGAAGCCCCTATTATCACATCTTCTGCTCATCCCTCCTCCACAATTGCCATGCCAAACCTCTCTCGATATGCCAGGAAATACTGGGGAGTATCTAAGATAGGACTGAAATGTTAAGAAAACACTTTGCATGCCCAGATTTATCTGCAGGAGCTGCCAGGTTGTCCGTGCGATATCAGCACGCTGCACATCTGGATTCCCAACAGGCTTTAGAACTCTTTATGGTGTTCCAGATGTCCTTGTGCATGAATACTTACCCAGCTACCCTGGAAAGGCCTTGTCTTGATGCATGCAAGGACCTCATAGGCTTTTTTTGTGGGTACGTCCCACTGGTGGTTCATGGTTGCCTTGCAATTGAATAAAGCATAGAATCATAAAGACATAGAATGGCCTGGGTTGAAAGGGACCTTGAAGATCATCTCATTCCAGCCCCTGCCATGGGCAGGGACACCTTCCACTAGACCAGATTGCTCAGAGCCCCATCCAGCCTGGCCTTTTAACTAACTGCTTCTTCCCCTCTCACTTGCAATGAAGTTCCCAGTTTATCCTGAATTTCTTGGTCCTAAAATGTGTAATATTGTCTTATATCAACATATGGACCACTTCAAGACATGCAGACCTGTAAGGTAGTCATTTCTACATTATAACTCCCTCCTTCTCTGCATTAACTGAGCTTATTTACCAATTCTAGGAGATTTCTTTCCTATAATTGCCCAATTCTCCCTATTACTTTCTTTAGTAATATGTTAGAGATCCCTGGCTATATCCATATGAAATTTTACAGCTCATCTCCAAAAAACCCACTTGAATGGGAACTCTTCACTCTTATTCACACTTTCTTGCTCATTCCCAAGAGCTTCCCTATCATTAACTTTCCATGCTAGCTTTCCATGGACAAAGCTATTTTGAACTTTCCTAAGAGGCAAACACCTTTCTGCCCACCAGATTCTCTTACCCCTGAAATTTCCAGTTTCAGGTACAACATCAGCACTGCTAATTCTTGCCTAGTTCTTCATCTGCAGTCCTTGCATTAAGGAGTGTTTCAGTTGTTCCTTGCTGATTTTAGTTTCCCAAATGGAATAGTGGCCGTGCTGTTGCTGTTTGAAAACCTTCAGTCAGTGAAGAGTTTTGAGTGTATTGGAGCTGTCTGTGTTCAGTTTTGGCAAAGTTTGATATGCAGCTGGTGTAGGACAGTGTAGCAGTCCTGGTGTTCAGCAGAGGTGATGAGATCATCTGTCTCTGTGCCTCTCCCAGGCCATGCCTGGTCTTGGCTGTGTCATCAGCTCCTTCCTCGTGCAGCCAGTATTGATTGCCCTGTTTCTGCTTAATGAACCTGGAAATTTCCCATGATGAAAGAACAGGAACAATATGGGACAACTGTCTGTCCCACACCTTCCCTTCCAACAGCAAGGAAGCTGGTCATAGGTTCATCTGACCCTAACAGAGGTGAAGGGCTGCTGGGAAGGAGACTCCTCCACCCTGTAGCAACTTCACTGCCAATATCCCTCCAGGGAAATTCCTTCCTTTCCCAGACAGTGGGGCCTCACCTCTGGCTTGCACGGGTCTGGGCAGGGAGGCAGAAGGGTGACTGATTCTGCTCCCTGTGCCAGGTAAGAGCACACAGCCCTGCTCTGCACTTAGGGCTCAGCAAGCCAGGAAGAGGAAAACTGCTTCTATTCCACCTCCTGTTCCTGCATCTCTCTTTCACATATGTTGTGCTTCTAAATACTGAGAGAGTGGTTGTTATTATTTATAGCTGCCAGTAGCATGCTGGGTGTTTCACAGACTAAAGGCTCCAAGTGCCTTCTTCCAAAGAGCTCCCAGTGAAGTGTTGGGGGCTGACGGTGCCACAGCTCTCAGGGGTGATGCATCTCCACTTGGCTGATGTGATTTGACAGCTGGAAGCCACATTCTGATGGCTTTCCCTCTTTCCTGCTTTCTTCATTAGAGGTGCCAGGTTATCTCTGCGAAAGAAGAAGCTGCTTCCTGACCCCCCACACAGAGCACATAGAGCAATTTTTTTTTTCCCTTACCACCCTCTGCCAAATTGCCTTAACCCTGCCCCGGAGAAGGGAAAGAACAATTTGACACTCTGTGCCCATTGAGGAGGCAGCTTTCCCGCTAAGCCTGTGCAAAGATGCCGTTTGGTGCCAGCAGCAGTGATAGATTTGTGATTCCTCCCTGTTGCGGTTTCTTATGTAACGCTGTAACTGTAGCTGGCACTTGACAAGATCCGCGGCTCCTGTTCTGGCTGGGCTGCACATGATGCAAGAGTCAGGTAGGAAGGGCAGGTTTATCTCTTTATGGCTTTGCCATCCCCAGGACAGGGCAGCCCAAAGGAGTTTTTCCTGGGTCTGACTTTGAAGGGTGGGATTGCTCTGAATGACCTCCAGCTCCTTCTCTCAAAGAAATGACTCACGACTGTCCCGTTTGGGGACAGACACTTTTCTCCAGGATCAGCTCTGCTCCAGCCAGAGACTCCCCAAGGACTGCTGCTCCACTGGATTCACATCTCTGTTGTACCTCTTGGGCAATACACAGAGAGATCAGACCCATAGACTACAACCAACCCACGTGCAAGTGTCCCTGAAAAATGAACATTAACAGCTGTCCTATTATTATCCAAATAGATACTATTAGAAATTGATATATTTAATCACTCCCAGCCAGGGTGGAATTTGAACTCATGACCTAGAAGTAGTAGCAGAGTTTTCAGCTGCAGAAGGAAAAAAAAAAATAAAAATAGAAGGTCAAACAGGACGTTTCCTGCTGGGCAAAATAATTTATTGCAGGTGAAACAGTCTCAGATATGTGGTAAATTAGGCTGTGCATTATCTCATGGATAATAACTTCTCTCTGATGTTTGCCTTCTTGTGTGCATCTTTATTTTGTGCTCTAAATAAGATAAGAAGCACCAGAAATCTCCCAGGAATAACAAATGCATTTTCTTTGCTTGATTGAGGAAAGAAATATTGGACAGACATGTGTTATGCAACAATTTAAAAATAACTCTCTTGTAAAACTTGGAGTGAGCCTCAAATACCACAGAAGAAGCAGAAATGTGTTACCTACCTTTTTATCAGTCAGCCAGTACAGCTTTTTTCAGCTACTTTCACTGAACTATTGGCCTGATCATTTCCTGGGCATTTTATTTTAATATATTTTCCTAGGAAATACATTCCAAGTGTCTGTTAAATTTGGAGTTACACTCAAACAGGCAAGCATTTGGAAAAAATGCTGCAGTAAGACTGAAATACCTGTGCTGTCCTTAATACCTTGTTGGATCCAGCGACAGAAAAGACAAGACAAAGGTGTCCAAGGCCAGGTTGGATGGGGCTTGGACCAACCTGATCTAGTGGAAGATGTCCCTGCCCATGGCAGGAGGTTGGAATGAGATGATCTTTAAGGTCCCTTCCAAACCAAACCAGTCTGGCATTCTGTGATTCCAGGTGTATCACTGCACAGCTGATCCTGCTGTGGGCCCAAGGCACCCATCGTGTAATTGCTTCACCCAAACTTGATCTCAGTCTTTCTGGTCAGGATCTTCTTAAATATATGGTGGCATTGGCCATCCCCAATTCCAGCACTTCCCTGGAGCTTTTTGTGATGGGAAGGGCAAAGTGGAAATAAAGCTTCTTCTTCTCATCAAATTGTACCCCAGAGAGGGTACCTGCAACTGGATACCCCAAATTACCAGGCACTACTGCAAATACTGGCCCCGGGAGCTCAGTGCAGTAAACCAGATCATTTACTAACAATGGTACAGGATTTTTTTTTAAATGTAAGACCAGTTGCAGATGTAATGACAATAGAGGAAATTAGCTCATGATGGGATTTTAGGAAGAGGCTAGTGGAAACATGTTCAGTAATGTTCAGTTATTAAACCATTAGAGATCCCACTGGAGACCAGCTAGTAGGATTTCTCATAATCTGAAGTGGTTTAAGGCAAAACACAGAGCCCCTGAGGAGGGAAATGACAAAATGTTCCTCTGGAATAGTCCCCTCATCTCCTCGCCTGTCTCTGTGTGACAGCACATGATCTCTCTCATGTGTGTGCACATGCACAGATCAGCTCCCTCCCTCCTCCTGAGGGGCAGGAGTTCTGCAGCCCCCGAGCCTGGACCCTCCAAAGCAGCATTTCAGAGAGGTGGGATGGTAGAGGTGAAACCAGAGAAAACTGCAAACATATGTGTTCACTTGGGGCCCAGTCTAAGCCCAACTCAAACTGCACAAAATACCTTCCACTGGCTTCAGGAGCCTTCGGATCAGGCGCTGAGTCTGCTCCCGTGGCTCTGTTCACCATTTTGGTGGGATTACAGGGAAACAGGAGGGTATTAAGTTCTGAAAGTCAGGTCTTGGCTCAGGCCTGTTGAAAACAAATCCTAGAGGTGATGTCTGGATTCGGTGAAGGTGAAGAAGGTTATTCTGCCAAGCAGGCCACCCTAAATTGGGAAGAGCCTCCTCCTCAAACCCAGTGGGCTGAGGGCAGCACCTTGAGTGCTCCCAGCAACAAACAATCAACAGCCAGAGGTTGAGGGGTGTTTGTTGGGGTCACAGACCCTGTGCAGAGTGTGCATCAGGCCTTTTTCCCACAGTATGGCCTGAAGCAGTGCCGGATCCCACAGAAATGCTGCCACTGGCGGTGCCGCACGGAGACAGCTCGGCACAGCCGGGATGTCGTTAATGATGTGAGTAATCAGGAAGGGCTCATGGAAAAGCACGATGCAACAGGTAAAGTTCGTCAGTGCTGCTGATGATAATGGCCTTTCCAGTAATTAACTTGTCCTGACCTGCCTGCCCGTTGTGTTACTGTTTTCTCCCTGTCGCACCGGGACACCGGAGCGCTGTCCTCAGGGGGAGGATACTGGCACCGTTCCCTTGGAATCAGTAGAGAAGTGCTGGCTCCCACCAGTTGGAAATAGGGGATTTCTGCATTTTGTGTCCCAGATCTTTCCTTCCTCAGCAAAAACATACCAACCTTCCCTCCTGGGGTGGCCACATCTGAGCCCCACGTTGAGAAGCGCTCCCATCTCGCTCGGGGTCTGAGCACAGCACTGAAGAAGCAAACACAACACATTTTTCCCCCTCCTTCCCTGCTTCTAATAACAACCAGGTGCTCCAACACTTAACCTGTGTGCTGCCGTGAAATTGCCTGTCTGCTGCAAACACCCATGTGAGGCCCAGGGCCTTGAGGATCTACTTTATCCCAGGATTTGTAACCTAATCTCAGTGAGATTGTCCATTTATATCAGCCACCTTAAACATTCATGTTTTTGTTGTTGTTTAAACATGAAAGGAGAAAATGGTCTCTTGGCATTGATTTTTCTTTTTTTTTTTCTCTTGAGGAAAAACAAGAACTATCTTTAAGGCCTTGGCTGCAAACTTTGTTTTTTTATTAAATGTGCTACTGTGTTTTAAATTGGTACCAGGGCAGATACTTGGAGGATTATATCAAAGTCTGCTGGAGTTAATCAGTTGCATAAATATCTATAGGTTTGCTACTTACAAAACTTAATGGTTCTCACGTGAAGGACAGAAGAAAGAGGTCTGTGTACAAAAAAAAAAAAAAAATGTTCAAAATCAAATGTGCTTAAGGTCCTAAACAGGGCTTGGGTTTCAAAGCAGAGGTGCAACAGCCAGACATATAGTCCTGTGCCAGGGCCTCTTGTGCAGGTAGGAGCTGGTCTGAGCAGCAAATGCACACCTTTGTACCTCAGAAGATCAGATGAGCAGCTGAGTTGCAGTGGTTTAAACCTGGAGTTTTTTGCTGAGTTACTTGAGGTTTACACCAATATAAGCAACAGCAGAGCTGTAGACTAATTGCCTGGTTTGAAACTGTGGTGGTTATGAGAGTTGGTGGTGACTTTGGTTCACAGAAATATTCCAAGAAGCAAAGGATATTTTCCTAATAGATTGGATCCCTCGACTTCTGACTCCAATCCCAAATCCATGGAGTATTGCATAATTGGGGAAGATGGTGGTGTAGGTGTTAGAGGAAATACCTTCCTGATACATCCAGAAGCAAAAGTTAAGTCTGGCATCATCTTGATGCCCCTGTTTTGCATCTCTGTGAGCACAGAGTCCCAGTGGTACAGAATGTACCCACCAAGTACTCAGCTGAGATTATATGTTCAGGTTGTGGGCTGTTCTGTCATTCTTCCTTGGAAATACCCTGTTTGGGTTTAAGCTGGATTTGGGAGCAGAAATCCACTGTACAGTCCCCCATCTCCCTTCCAACTCATGAGTGTTCATTTAGTACTTCAACTACCCTGTTTTGCCATGCTTGTAAACAAATAAGTCATAAAAAAGCTGGAGGGCACAGAGCAAACCTGTGGCCCCTGTTGGCACCTGCCTCACTGTGGATAGAGAGAAAAGCCTCTCCAAGGCTGTTTCCTTGGCATTTATGTCTTCTGAGTCAGCTCAGTATCTGAGAGAGAAGCAAAAGAGTTGTTTTGAGGCCTTTGCACCTGCCATGGTGCTGGGCTTATCCAAACAGAGAGAGATTGGACCGCAGCTGAAAAAACAGCCCGGCGCAAGAGCTCGGGATTTTTGACGTCCTGCTTGTGTTTACAGCATCCCACCCTCCTCTCTCCCGACTGCAGTCAGGCAGGAATTCTCTTCATTATCTTCTGCCGTGCTTCTCATGCCATTTTTATTAAAAAAAGGAGAGGCAAGGCAAGGGGGAGCGTGTGTGAGAGAGGAGGAAGAAAACAGCCGTATTTGTACAGTCAATGACAATGCAGGACAAAAGATGGAAGTTTGGGGAGCAGATCTATTTGGGTTGTCCTAAAGTGACCTCATCCTCTGGCTTACTTATCAATTGCTCTTGGAGCACCTGAGCATGGGGTAGCTTGTAAACGCCGTGGTGTTGGTGGATATTTGGTGTAATTCAGGACCTCTGGAAGTGGCACTGGGTGTTTTGGAGGTTGTGAGCAGGATGTGGGGACAGACTGGACAGCTCTAGCCCACAGATGGGATGGTTTAGACCTCTGGGTCCTCTGTTTGTGGTTGTTTTCAGTCCACCTTGTCAGCTGATCCAAAGAGTTGCAACAAGGGAAGATGTGGAGTTGCTGCTGTTTGCTGCCAGAAGATTTCCTGTTTTGCTCAGCAAGGCTTCCTTGCTAGAGAAGAGCAAAGGTGACAGTGCTAGAGGGAAACAGGGACATCACTGGCAGACCAGGGCTTGTTCTGGGCTGCAAAGAGATGTCCAGAAAATGTTGTCTTTTGACTCTAGAATTGGGTGGGTATTTAAGGTCAAAGCCAGAAGAGTCCTTCACGAGGACACTTGAGGTGTAGAATGTGCGTGTTTCACATGACACTGCCTGTGACAGCCATAATTTAATTGGGGATGCTTAAAACTTTGTCATCTTGTCCTTAGATAACAGGAACGCTGTCTGCTTTCATTGCTGCCTGGCCATTTATCTTTTCATAGGGCAGGAGCTGGGCTCAGCCTTAAGGATATTTGAAATTTTGCTGGAAACAAGTCTTTACTTTGTGAAAACACTCCTGCTGTTTTTTGTAGTAGGAAACACATATATGCCGTTGTAGTAGGAAGAGAGGCACGGGATGTTTGCTTCCTCTTGATGCTTTCACTGCCTCTTGAGTGTGTGCTGTGCCCTCAGATGCTGAAGCCCCACGGTGTGCACAGAGCAGATGTGGTTGGGGCAGTGTCAGCTCTGCTGGAACTCAAGGGCATGTGTGTTTCTTCTATAAATTCAGTGATCCTTTAAACCCACCTTGGTCTGAGTAAAAAAAAAAAAAAAACAACTTCCCACAGGAATAATTTTCCCTGAAGTTCTCCAGGAACACCCAAACTGAGAGCAGAGGTCCCTCCCCTGGGGGACAGAGTGAGATTAACCCAACTGCCCAGCCTCCCCAGCAAAAACATGAAAAGAATTAGAGGGTTCTGTGTTTCTGACCCTGGATCCATCACTAGCCACAGCAGGCAGGCAAGTTGCCCTCGTGGTGCTTCACACAGCACGTCCTAATTCCCCCTCTAAGCAGGGCTTGAGTCATTGCTTTTTAATAAGAGTCCTCCCCACAGGCGGAAGCTGCAGCGATCAATGCGGCTTACTCACTTCTCGAAAAGGTCATTAAAAGACCATAGATATAAATTTAAAAGAGTGTTTGTTCGCATCCTTGATGTTAAAGATGTTCTTCTCTCTCACCTCCTTAAGTAGCACCGCGCGAAGCCGCCGTGTGCTGGTCCTGCCTGACAGCAAAGTGCCCCTTGTCGCTGTCATTGTGCCATCAGCTCCCGGGGAAGGCAAGAGAGAAAATAAATGCTCAGAATTCACACTTTTATCACCACTTGGAGCGGAGCTTGTCTTGCTGACATCTCCAGATAGAGTCTGTAATATCGACCTTGGTATGATATAACTATATAGGAGAGAATAAACTCTTTGTTTGTTTTCTTTTTCCTTGTGCTCCTCCCTCCCTCGCTATGGGACTGGATTACTGCCCGAAGTATTTCACATATCATGCCTTTAGCAGCTATATTTTTCCAAAATGTAGGTACTTTGAAAGAATGTTAAAACTCCTGGTTGCTGTCAATATGATACATACAGTTCAGGAGGATATGAGCATCTCAGGTTCCAGTTGCTGAGATGTGAAATGCCACATCCAGCTCAGTCAGCTTTTTGTCACATCAGGCTGGGGTGAGCTGAGAGCTGTGGCTTGACTTTTGAGTTTCTAAGGTGGCTCTTTGGTGATCCAGTCCAGGCACATCTCCAGCTCTGCCTGTGTGATGCTGGAGGGTACTTTTGGAGCGCACATGTCTCATTTCTGAGCTCTTCTGGGCATGGCTGGTTTGTTGGTGCTGCCCTGGATGTGGCAGCCTGGGGCTCCTCTGCTGTCCCCCACCGTGAGGAAGATTGTGAAGCTTCAGGTTGTTTCTACTTGGGCTGCCTGAGAGGGGATTTGGAATCTTTCTCATCTCAGGGATTGTCCCCTCTGGAAATCATGTCCTCCAGGCATTTGTCTTCCCTTTCTTTGCATTTTAACCTAAGACAAGGATATTACCTTCATAGCTCATGGGGTATCATGAGCATATATAACTTCACAGATCTCATTTTCTACCCAAACTGCAGAGAGGTAAGGGGAGCCAGGCTGTGCTAATACCTAAATGTATGTGTAAGGGGTCGGATACTTTGTGCACCTTCTTTTTTGGAGAAGAAATGGCCCTTTTTTGTGTCAGTAAACTATAAGGATCATCTGCCTGTCACAACATATCATTTCCCCAAGGGCTTTCCATCTTTGAGCAGCAGGTTGCTGTTGGACATCTCCCCTCCCTGGTGTGTAGCAGGTGACAGGGTTAGACCACAAAGCAGCCAAACTGCTCCATGTCCACAGGACCCTCTCCCCATGCAAACTTTTCCATTCCCAATCCATACAATTAAATATGCCAGAATTCTCCCCAACTAGTAACTCTTTTCCAGTTTTCTGTCTTATTCACCCACACACACATTCATCTCCAATCCCCTCATAGTTCATAACCACCATATTCTCTCCTGTGCTTGATTTAGTTCTACATCATCTCCCATTGTGTCCTCCAAACTTCCCACCCTATCCATAAACAAATGTGAACTTTTCCTGTTGTCCCTTTGCTTACATGTACACAAAAACACACAGAGACACTAAAACACACACACAGAGACACACTTCACCCAACTACCAGTGGGTATCTGTAGAAATCAGATAAAAAAATCAGAATCTGAACACTCCTATTTTGCACTCAGCCCACCAAAAAGCAGCGTGGCTTTATTTATTTTCTAGCTGTTATAGCTGCCCCAACTGTTCATTTGTTAACAGTCTCTTTCGAAGAATTGAACCTTTTTTGTGGTTAGCAGATCCCCAGTGACAAAATCCACATTTCTGCAAGTGTACTTGTTAATCTTAAATATTTTACGAATGGTTTTGAGACAGAACTTGAGAAATAACTGCCCTGTACTAATCAGAGCTTGGCTCTGCTTTGATTTCATCAGTATGTATCAGAAGCTTCTCGCTTTAATAAGTGGATTTGTCCAGGAATGAAATCTAAAGGAAACCCTCAGTATTATACAGCAGTGTGTGTTTGGCCACTTAAGTTACTTTCCATAATTCTTTTTCTTTTTTTTTTTTTTAACAAAACTTTAAACAAGCCCCAAGGGCAGAAGTTTAAAAATTTTCCCTCTGATTGAATAAACACTCTTACCAATATCTGGGTAGACATCCCCCCAGTCTGTAGGTGAATCAATATATTGTTTGTGCTACATGAACTCACAAATTTAGCTATTAGAAGGCACAGACTGTTGCTGACAGAGATAAGGTGCTGAAGGAATGAGAAAGCCAGTTGTGCTTTTGTCCCACTGAGCTCCACTCCCATTTCACTGCCGTGTTTGAACAAAGAATCAGATCCCAGTGCAGTTCCTTCAGTGCCAGTTATTTTGCAGGCACAGTATCCACGAGAAACAGCTTTGTTGTAAAATATAATGTGGGATATTGGAGTTTAAGTCGTGCTTGTTAATTTAATGAATGCTGTAACAAGATACTTATTTCACCTTGAAGATTGAAGATTTCAGTAACTCAGCCCATTGATACCCACCTCAGTGGCTTTGCTGCTCTGTGTAGTAGATGTATCTCCTCCCAGTACACACCCCATTAATATGTGCTTTTTGACCAAGTTCCTGTGACAAAAAGACACATGTATTACTGTCAGTAACTGGGGCAATGTGAGTGTAGTAAGCAGAGGACTGGCAGGGGTTAGGGAAGAGCTGGGCTGCCTTATGGGCCCTGCAATTAGCCTGATTGATGACTTTGAGCAAGTCATTTTGCCTTCACTACTCCCCGGCTTTACAAATTGGATACAATGAGGATAAGGGTAATGAGTTCCTTTGTGGAAGGTTTTGAGTTTTGATAATGTAAAAGACATTGTAAAAGAGCTAAATATTTTTATTAGGCTTATATTATTCCTGTGTTGCATATAAAAATTACTCTTTGTTTACAGATGCACAGGATTTGGGTTATTATGGCTTTGCATAAATGTAGCAATTTGCTCATTCTTTCTGTGAGTATTTCGATGTTAATACCATGATCCAGTGCTGTTGTGTGGATCCTATTTTTTTTTGCTCAGAAACAAAAAATCTTTTTAACTCTACTTTTTTAAATACCCATATGCAAAGCGGATTATTTATTTATCTATCACTGAAACATCCCCAGTCCCATTCTGTCTTAAGCTAATAGTCAAGTTCCCACTGGCTCCAGCTGAAGTTGGATTGAGCTCAGGGCTGCTCAGGAAATAATGAGTGTTTACAGGGTATTTTAAGTTCCCTAAATGAACTGTGCCACAAACTTGCTGGTAATGCTGTCCCCGGTGTGACAGACAGGAGCAGAAGTGTCCAAGGCTGGACACAGTGAGGCACAGGGCTGGTTCCTCAGGTGTTGAAGTACGTGGACTGTCAGTAATGCTCTTAGTGTTTCCCACTACACATGGTGAGGATTGACAGTGCCATGGTGCCAGTGCAATGCCATCCCTGCAGTGGGTGTGAGCAGCAACACAGCAAACTGCATGATTTTCATCAAGAAATGATGGTTTAGCTGCCAAATGGTCAAGAGTTTGCAGCTATTTCAGGGCTGTGCATAAATCAAGCGTGGACAGAGCTGACTGTGCTCACAAGGAAAAGACACCCAACCAAAAATCCATCCCATCGAAAAGAGGCAGGAACATTTGGAAGGCCTGAATGAACTAAACTTTGCTTTTTTTAGCATCCAACCCCCACTTCAGTACCTCCTTCTCTGCCCTTTGCTGCTGCCTTTGTTGTACCTATCACTCAGTATCTCCTCTTGCCTTGCAGGGAGCTGAGTGACAGGACCACGTACACGTACCAGGTCGTCATTGTTTCCGGGATGGAGGAGAGTGAACCTTCCCCTGCTCTCGTCTATATCTCTGGAAGTGGATACTGTGGAGATGGGATTATCCAAATGTAAGTCTGGAGCGAGCAAACAGATAAATCTGGGCACATCTACTCAAGCCAGAATCAGAGACTAGAAAGGAACCGATGACCTCTGATGTCTCCTTAGTTCAGGCCAGCTCTCCTCTGTGGATAATGACTCATGTGCTGATGATTACCAGGATGAGGACATTTAATTGTAACGTAGGCCCTGCTATCCTGGCACCAGGAGATACAGACAGAGATACAGATAATGGAGCCCAGACAGCAGGATCGATAGGAAAGTCCACTGTGTGCTGTTTATGCTGTTTGCCCATGCATCTGTATCTTTACACATGTAAATGACATTTCCTATACAGGGCTGAAGTAAGTGCTGGAAAAATCCACACGGCCTTGGATGCTGCCCTTACACTTGGTGTCCCCTGTTTCTCACAGCTGGTGGACAGGGTAAAACCCTGCCACGTGTTGGGCCAGGTTCCTGGTGCAACCTCTTGTTTGACCGTCCACCAGAGCTGGGATGCATTTGGAGGTGATAGATTTGGCCTCTGAGAATTGTATGTTCTCAATCAGCTCCCTTCTCTCGCTGGCTGCCAGTCCCCAGGCCACTGAATATGTAAAACAATCCTTCACAACTGTGTTAGGGTTTATTCTTTTACTATGTTGGCCCTTAAGGCCACTGCTTCAAAACTTCCTGGCATTAGGTAATTTAATTATTTAAACTGTGGAAGTAACAACAAGCAAGTGCTTAATCCAGCCAGTGTTCTCCGCTTGGAATAATGCTGATCAGCAATCACACAGCACAACCCTGTCAGACGATACACCTGGCAGCAAATATTTGCAGGATGAGGCCCAACAGGCAAGGAAATCAAAGAGAACAACCAAAAAACATATGAATCCAGGGCAGACTTGGAAAGAGAGGTGGAGAAAGACAGATTAATTCTGCTTTACATAACTTTTCTGCTACTGTTATGTTTGCACATTCCTCAAACATCACTTGTGGCTTTGCAGCAAGTGTCAAACAATAGCTGAGCTGCCTCAGGAGCGAGCAGGAACCAGACTGTGTCACAGCTTGGTTGGTTGTGGCCCCACTTGCAGCTGTGGCAGCCCCTTTCTCATCTGGTTCCCACTCTTTTCCCCACATGCTGCTGCAACTGTGGGGGCTGGTCCAGTGACACCACCTGCTCCCTGTCAACCACTCTCCTCCAAGTGCTGTCACCTGGAACAGCCCAGCACCAGACTTTAAGCCTTGTTATTCCCAGCTGGGGTCACAGTCTGGCCCTTCCAGATTTAATACAAAGAGTTTCAGAGATTCCTGTTCTCTTTTTCCCCACCTGCTGAGCTGCAGCCACACCAGCTATGAAGGAAGTTGCTCATAACCTCATCAGAGAACAGCAAGTGGTATCCACATGTGCAGCAGAGAAGTGGCCAGGGAGGCCTGTGAACCAGGAATGATGAAGCTCGGGGCTGGAGCACAAGGGAGGATGTATTTTAGGGGTTGGCATAGAAAGCTGTTGTACAAGTTTTCAGGACTTTGGGGTTCTTCAGCGGGGTTGCAGCAATCATTGGAATGATACTATTTGCCGTCTGACTGCTTTTTTTGCATGTGTGTGCCCTGCCTGCAGAGAACTGGGGGAAGAATGTGATGACATGAATAAGATCAACGGGGATGGCTGCTCCCTGTTCTGCCTGCAGGAGTTGTCCTTCAACTGCATCGGTAAGTCCAGCTCGGAGCCCTTCCACTCACCGTGGGCAACACCTCCATGCAGAGTGCAAGGAAAAAAATCGACAGTATTTTCAGCATTTCCAGCTGAAGAGTTGTCATGGAAGAGAGAAAAAAGGTGGAATTTGTAGGTTTGAAAGGCGAACATATCTTCCCAGCTTCTGGTCATTTTGATGGGAAATTGGTTCTGCTGGCTTTGAAACAGCCTGAGACTTAGGGCTAAGTCAGCCATTGTGGGACTGATCCAAAGCCCATTGAAGTCAGTGGGTGGTTTTCCACTGGCTTCAATAGGCTTTAGATCTGACTACGTGAGAAGACATGAACTGATTTTTTTTTCTGGTAAACAGGAGGAGGAGTGAAAGGGGAAGGGACTGAGACCAGAAGCAAGTCCAGCTGAGGTCACACCTCCTTTGAGTTGCAAATCAATATTTGAGGATCAAAGGTCTGGCTAATCCCCTTTTTCAGAGGTGAAAACTACTTAATCAGATTTCATTTGCAAGCCTGGTTTGCTCTGATTAGCAAAACCTGTAAGCACAATGGCCGGAAGATGCTCGAGCTATCGGGGATAGCAGGGCTGCAGTTGTGAGCTTTACATATTTATTAAACTCTCTAAGAACGCTGGGGACAGAGAAGGGAAATGGAGAATAATTTACACTGCACCTTCTGTGGGGCAGCCCCACGATGTGGGGTTGCTTTTCCCAACCAACAGGGCTCTGTGAGGTCTGGGAAAGAATGAATCACACAGAGCTTCAAGAACCAAAGTTAATGTTTATTAAGGGTCGGCTTTTTCTCAAGACATTTTATGAGAGTCCTTATCTGGACTGACCAAGAAAACCCTATGTCCCATGTAGTGATCCCATGCCTTCAGCTCAGGGCATTGGTCCTAAGAAGATAATACAATGTTGGCAAGTCTGAAATTTGTTCTTTTTGGCAATCTGACCATTATCTCTTGTGCCTGGAGCAACATATAACGGACCTCACAGGCACCATGTTTCCCTGGGGTGGTAAGCTGGGGACTGGTTGGCTCATCAGAACAGCTACATTTTTGCTTCAGCATCCCACACTGTGAGACTTGAGGCCTGATTTGTTGATGTGCTTATTTACGTACATAAATAGCTCTATTGAAATTGAGCATATTTATGGTCCAGGCTAATTGTGACTATTGGTGGTCTTGAAGTTTCAAGTAACTTGCTGCCTTAAAGCCTCAAGCACTTGAAAGATGTTAGTCATAATATTTTGAAAGTGAGATAAACACTTACGTAAATGTTTTGGGTTCTCCAGAAGTCAGGCGTAGTGTGAGGCTGGTTCCAGCAAGGGTTTGAGCTGGAGCTGGGTGGTTATATCTGTATCACCCTGCTCACCAGCAGGTCTGAATTCCTTGCTCCAGGTCTGCACTTTGACCACATCCCAGTGTTGTATTTGGGCATGACTGACATTTGTTGGTTCTCAAAAATAAAACAGGTGGTGTGGGCTGGATGGGAGCTGCAAAATGTTCCAAATAGGTCCATGGACAGGAGTAAGAGTGCGGTGTCCCAAGCCTTGGACCACACAGTGGTGTCCTGCCAGGGGTGTGCAGGAGTCTGCTTTCTGCCTGTGTACATAAAATCATAGAATTGGTTATGCTGGAAAAACCCTTAAGATCATCAAGTCCAACCATATCATCCATCCACCATCATCCAACCATCCATCCATGGTTGGTGAACCAACATGTTCATCACCAGGACCAGCAATGGGGCTGGTTAAGAGTGTGGAGCAAAAGCTGTCTGACAGCAAAATGATTGGAAAATGAAGCAACTAAAACACACACGTGGATTTTGCTGTGCCATTACAGAGGAAGTGGTTTTTGAGATTTGCTTGCGTTGGAAAGGAAAGGGGAATTCCAGGGGTGAAAAGTTGTTTGTTTGTCATGAGCTTTGGAAGGTTGTGGGTTTGCACGGGTCCTGAATTACAAAATGATATCAAATTGCCTGTGAAATACCAAATCCAGGGACTCACTTAGATGAATCAAACGAGCTGACTCAAAGGGAAGGTGCAGGCACACAAATGTTTTGTTGTGAGCTGTGGTGGTGAGACTGCTGTGGTGGTGGGGGTCTCAGTGTGTGAGCAGGGTCTGCCAGGGCAGAACTGCTGCTGGTTTTTGCAAACACTACCTGCATCAAGTCTCTAGGAGAGGTTCAGAGAAGGTAATACCTGGGAAACAGGTCTTGTTGGCTTTTGTGACTGCTGGACCACCACGAATTATGACACCAAGAGCTAAAGAGACACTGCTGGTTCATCTTTCAGACAAATGAACTGTGCTGATTTATATTCTCTTTTAACATATCAAGCACTAGAACCTCACCAGAAAACATAAAGATGTTGTGCAAGTGAGTGGCTGTTCATATTACATAATAAATAATAATAAAAAAGAGCAGAAATTCAGCATTCTCCACAGTCTAATAGTAGCAGACCTTATCCTCTGCCTTAAGCCAAACAAAATTCTTCTTTGATACTGGTGGGGTGTTTTCTTGGAAAATACAGAATTCTCAGGTCTCTGTTTGAGGAGCACAGAAAAAAATAAGTGTAATTTATTTCTGTGTTTGCAAGGCTAACACATGTTATAATCCTGTAGGACAAGAAGTAATTATTTCAGACAGTGTTATTTTTGCAGTGATGTTCTTGTTGTATTATGTAGCTCTTTAGAGCCCCGGGAATCACTCCCCTTCACCAAAGAATTCAGTGAGCCTCAAACACATGTTCAGAGGCTTTGCTGAATCGGGGGCCTCAGGGTTTGATCTTGCAAATGCTTTCTTCCAGGCATGTTTCTGAACTACCACAAGGCATTCTTTAGTCTTCAGCAAATCTAACCACAACAGTGAATGCAATGCCTGTCACAAACTGGCTGCAGGATTGGATCCCACGTGGCTGAAAATAATCGCGAAACATTTTGTTTGCTGAAGGCAGGACAGAAGGGGCATCATCGGGGGAGGGGGTTCCATAGCAGAGGGTGCAAAGCCCAAGTGGGCTCCTTCCTCCTAAAGCAGAGACCACGGAAGTCACCTCGCTTGGTAGAAGAGAAATACAACAGAGCCCGCAAGCACCACCAAGCTTTAGATTTAGAGCCATGAATCACAGCATAATTTAGGTTCGAAGGAGTCTCTGGAGGTCTCTGGTCCAAGGAGGGCCAACTTCAAAGTTAGATCCAGCTTCAAAGTTGGAGCATGTTGCTCAGGGTCATGTTCAGCTGTGTTCTGGATGTTTCCAAGCAGCCTGTTTGCAGGTGTCCCTCTGCCTCTCTTGCTCCCTTTGCCTTTTAGGATCATGAGGTTTATGGGGTTTTTTAATCGGTCCAACTTTCCTTTGACTAAATGGCACAAGGCTCTCAAGACACTTTGCTCTAGTGCCTGTAATAAAATTAGACTTCTTTTTATTTTTCGTCTTGGTTTTGTTTTCCCTCCTCCTTTCCTCTCTAATCAGATAACAGTGGATCAATCTGCTCTGCCAGGGAGGAGAGGGGGTGGGGGAAGGAAGGAGGGAGGCAGGGAGGAAAACTGTGTGGTCTTACTGTCAGGCTGTCCTGGCCTTCTCCGAGCACAAAGCCGAGGAACAGAACACAGAAAAGATTAATAGCGTTTTCTTCCTGCAACATGCTGAAGAGCGACAGTGAGATTAATTAATTAATTAATGGAAGCATCTGGCAGTGCTCCTTTTTTTTTTTAAGTTCTGCAGTGCACTCGTCCTTCCCCATCCTCAAATTTATCATCTCTACCTTTCCCCCCCCCTCCCCTTGTTTCGTACAGCGGATTTTACATATTTTATCCCCTCTGCACAGAATTCGGTCCCACGGGGGAAGTTTCACTTTGCCTTTTGATTTGTAGGAGACAGGTGATTCCGAGTGGTGTCCGTGTGACTGATGCACCCCTCTCCTACCTCTCGGCTGCTTTTCTTTCACCTTGCTCCTGATTACTCCCGGGATAACCGATTTTCGCGGTTACCGCGGATCTCAGCCAAGTTCAACCTGTGTAAAGCAGACCCCATTTGTAAGAGTTATGACTCGCAGTTGTGGGAACCCAGGGCTTAGCTCTTGATCTGTTCCCAGCGGAGCAGTGAGAAATGGGTGTCTGAGGCACAGCTGAGCACCTTGTCCTTGGCGTGCACTCCCACACACCAACATCGAGCGCACGCACATCCAGATATATGTGCGGACGCTGAGAAAGAGCCCGGCTTTCATTTGCATTCCTTTTGTGGAGTGGGATGTGCATTATGCATTGATTTAGCTCACCAGGGCTGAAGAAAGAGAAGGATATAATAAAAAAGATGCAGAGATCAATAAAAAAGGAGGGAGGGGGAAGAGAAAGTAATATGAAAAGAGATGAGTAAAGACTGATAGACACATTGAAACACAGCTGGGAAGTAGCTCCAGAACTTCTGTCTCCCTTTAAGTTTGCCAGGTAATTTATGGGGTTTTCAGTCCCATCTTATTGGTGTTATTATTGCTACACTTTATCTCCTTTGCTTATAAGGGACTCTTGGCTAAAGCCTTTTTACAGCAGAACAGGGCAGCACTTCCACTGACTTCCACATGTGAGTGGTTGCCCTGAAGAATGAGAATGTTTCAGGTTAGACACACGTCTCCGTGGTGTGTTGGATTGGGGCCTCAGGGATGTAAAATACAAAGAAAAGGCACAGAGTAGAGGAAAAGAGAAAATAAATATCTAGCTCTTGAATTTACCACTAGTTTCTGGCATGCTTGAAGCATTAGTCACCAGTGGTTGTGCAGGGAGAAGTATGATTTTAATTTGACAATGATCCTTAAACACCTTTTCTTTTGCTCCTGCTTGGCCTCAAATGTTTGTCTGCTACCTTACAAATCTGGATCTGTCCTCCTCCTCCTCAGAGGCCTCTCCCTCCAGCTGTGAGCCTTACCTTTGTGGGAGCTCTATCCTTTACCTCTCCCATTATCCATAAATTAAGCATAGCACTTTCCCCTAATCTTATTGTTTGGCGGGCTGCATTGCATTCAGGGAAATGATTAATATTCATGAGCTTGCTATCTCTGTTTGGTGCATAATCCTCTGGGGAAATTGCAGTGTTAAATGAGTGACACAAACCTAATTTTATATGTCTTTTCTTTCCTTTCTTTCTTTTTCCTTTTTTCCCTTTCTGACAGAGGAGTAATGTGCTTAAAATAAATTGATGGATGACCATCCATATTCATTGTGGGCATGCTTTGAGAGCGGTGCCTCACTCCCATCCTCTCCCCCTCCCTTCCTCATACCATTGCATAGGAACACAGCTTTGGCTGCTGAAACTGTGGCCCCACACAGCAGCTAATGGTGATTTTGCCTTCTTTCATGAGCATTAAATAGGCCTTGGCTGACCCTGCCGAGGGCTTTCAGTAGAACAACAGCATGGGAGAAACTGAGCCACCTTGCAAGAGAAACTCAGCATCTCCCAGGGCATCAATAAGGTGAAAGCATTGACCAAGGAGCTTGGGAAAGAGTGTTGCTGTTGTTCAAGCAGCTGAGGTTCTATAGCAGAATTTCATGGCAAATAGTAATGAATTTACTGACCAGGCTTACTCAGATGATATTTGTGTGACTCCTTCAGCTCAAGGCAAATACTTTGAAGCTGAGTGTTTCCTGCAGCTCCCGGGAGTGTGGCTACATGTTCTAAAATGTCTAAGCACTCCTTTGGCAAGTTAGTAGTCATAAAGTCTCTTAAAGTGATTTTCAAGACTGTCATCATTAATAGTGCAATCCTAGGAGATTCAGCTGAGCCACAGAGCAGAGAGAGCAGGCATCTCGGGCAGCAAAATATAAAAGAGAATGTGGGCTTTTTTGTGGGGGAGAATGTGGGCTGGAGTGGTATTTGCCTGCATTTTTCCCAAGGCAAATCACTCCAGCCCAGCTCAATCCAGCTTTGGTTTTTAGGACACAGCTACAGTGAGAGCCCAGCAGCAGAATTACTCCTGCGTTTGTTGCATCCCTCACACATTACTCTCTGTGGATCAGAGAGGCTGGTCGTAATTCCTTCCTTAGAGCATCCTCTGTGACTCAACAGCAACTTGCTGTGCTCAGAGGATGATGCTGAGCACAAGACCTTCCTTTGCAATAGCATCCAACCACATGCACAAACAAGCAGTTTGTTTTCCTTGGGTAATGGCACCTCTGGGTTTTTGCTCTTGGACTCCTCCTCAGCCTCCCAAGCACGTCAGGTGTTGAGAAGGGCCACCCTGGCCACCCTTCTCATGGTTGTAGTCGCTGCTCCTTTTTCAACAGAAACCTTTTCGGTTGAACGGTCTCCAAGTATAGCTGATAAATCTACATAGTATCAAAATCCTCTTGGCATCACTTTTCTGATTTATCTGATCATCCAGGGAGGGAAACAAGGTGAGGTGGAAGGAGGATGAGTTGTAGTGCTCTTACAACGTGCCTGGTTGCCTGGGCTTGGGAATGGCCACCTTGGCTCCTGTTCTTTGTGGTGACCAGTGACAGAACCCCGGGGAATGGCCTGAAGTTGTGTCAGGAGAGGTTTAGGCTGGATATTAGAAAAAGGTTCTTCCCCCAGAGAGGGTGGTTGGGCACTGAACAGGCTCCCCAGGGCTGTGGGCACAGCACCAAGCCTGCCTGAGCTCCAGGAGGATTTGGACAATGCTGTCAGGCACATGGTGTGACTCATGGGAACAGTTCTGTGCAGGGCTAAGGGTTGGACTCCATGATCATTGTAAGTCCCTTCCAACTTGGCATGTTCTGTGTTTCTGTGGTTTTAAGGATGGCCACATTGGCTCCTCTTGGCCATGTCTGGTTGCCTGGACTTGGGGATGGCCACCTTAGTTAGCTGCAGAACAGACAAGATCTTACTACCACTGCCAGCAATAGGAAATATCCTTTCTCTTAAGTGACACTCATGTTCCTGGAGGTGAAATATCAAATTTCAGTGCCGGGCTCTGCGAGGGAGCTGTAACTGGATCTGTCTGCAGCACGCAGATCAATTGCATAATTATGGTGCCCCGACCGCTATATCGGAGCTCATACCGATGAGCCGAGTCACGCCACACAAAGCAAGCCCGTCACACCCAGGAATGTATTTCCACGAAGCAGCTGAATTGCCAGGGAGCCACAGTCCGCAAAGCCTGCCTGCTGCCTTCAGGAGATGCTCAGACACGATTGTCATCTTCCACGGAAAAAGCCTCCTGCGAGGCCCCTGGATGTTCCGCAGCGGATTGCGACACCCGCGCTGCCTTCACTTCCAAGGTTTCTGTTTTATTTCATTGAAGGAAGACGTCACAACTGTATTGATATGCCACTTCATTCGGAAAGGTCTGCCCGAGCTCCGTGTAATGGTTTTCCTCTCTTCAAATCAGGACATCCAGGAAGGAAAATAACTCTTGAATATTTTACTGTAGCAGGAAATATCTCTGTCTCTGCCTTCTTCAATATTAAAGAAGAGATTAGCAGATATCCTGGAAGCGGGCCATGTTATTCACTCTCTTCCCACTGAAGCCAAAGGTGAAACTCCCATAGAAATAAATGGAGCAGGTTCTGCGGTCACTCAGCCGCCGGGTTCATGTGATCTGCACTGGAATTATTTCTCCCTTTGCGATAGAAACCTCTGGATACATTTCTCCTCATCTGTGTGAACATAAACACCGGCGCTGGAGATGCCGATTAAGTGACGTGGTGGTAAAACGCTGCTTCTGCAGAAGTTGCTGACTTTGGTGAGCCTGGGGTTTGGCCCTCAGCGTGTCTGAAGGCCTGCACACCTCTGGACAGACCTTTCAGGGGTTAAAATACGAAGCTCGTTCTGTTCCAAGAATTTGTTACTCTGAGACAATGCTTCTGCATTTTTGTCCCCCCCCCTTTTTTTTCTTTCTTTCTCTTCTTTTTTTTTTTTTTTTTTTTTCCCCCGGACAAACAGTTATGTGGCATGAGGCTTGTTATAGTTGGAAACATCCCTAAGTAAACAGCTGAGCTTAAAAATACTCCCTTTTTTTGTCTGGCCTTTTAAAAAAATAGTAGTTGTTGCACAAAAGAAGACTATGCCGATGCCAATCACTGTGTTCCAGCTGAAAACAGGAAGCTGCCCCCAGTGTCTGTCCCCAGAACTTTGACTACCCTGCTTGGACATTAAAAGAAGGCTTGGAGGATGTGCCCTGTGCCATGAATTGGATCTCTTTTTTTTAATGAGGTGAAAGGCTGCCTATCACTGATAAGTCTATATCCTGCATATTTGCTTCCTGGCCTCTACCAGCCTTCATTCATTTTGCCGATGATTTTCCAGCTTCTCTTCAAATAGGTAACAGTGATGGCAAGTTACCTGCTCATCCAGACCTGCTCTGGCAGGTGCTTCCCAGTGCTCCCTAAATCCTCTGCAGTATCTTGAGCATCCTGTCGTTTCTGAACCCCAGAGGAGAGGTCTGTATTTCAATACAAAAGGCTGCCTCTTGCACTGTGCTGGGGCAGCTTAGGAAGCAAGGAGAGATGGAGTTTGCATCATTTTCTAGTGCAACACACACGAGCCCCAAGATCATTCTGGATCTTAAAGCCTTAAAGAGTGAGCAAACCAGGTCTTGCTGACCTATTTCTCCAACAAGCCCCCCATCTTCAGGTCGATGCTGCCACAGAGCCTTCAGGGATTCCCAAACACCACAGAAATCTTTGCTGAACTGGAGACTGCCTTGTCCCACAGCAAGGGCAAGACAGGGACGTTGTTTTGGCCCCAACATTTTTGTGCCTTCAGAAAGAACTTTTCCAGGGAAAAGGAGCCTGGGCTGCCTGAGTGAATACACGTTCCCTGAGCTCAGCTGAGAAACCTGCAGCATGTGTTGTCAATCCCCCAGAGATGCTCTCTCCTGCTGCCAGGTGCTGTGCCTGCAGACATTTTACTGTTCTAGATTTAAGCTGGATTTCCAGGCAACTGATTTTTAATTTTTTGAAGTCATTTTTCCCTTGAGGACAAATCAGATTTCCTTTATGTTCCCTTCCTCCATATCTACTTCAAATCAGATTCATATATGAAGTGAGAAGTCCACAGTGTTGATGGACATGCATGACCAACACATTGATATGATCTTCAGCATGTCTTGGGATCCTGTAGACCACTGTGGGGACAAAAACTAGCTTATATTGTTAAAAAGAGAACAGAAAAGGCACTTTGTATCATCTCCAGCTACTGCTTCCTAGAAATACTCCGCTCCTGACACTGCCCTCCCCAACTTTGAACCTGTAGGACTCTATGGATTTAACTGAGCTGCATTCACACCACTGAGGAAAGGGAAGAAACCTGTTCTTATTTTGTGAGGGCAATAGTAGGAAGAAATAATCTGGTTGTCCTTCACTTTGATCATGAAAATGTAAAAGCCAACCCATAACCTACCAAGCATCCAAGACCATAGGAAGAATCTGGAGTCAGAGCTGGTGCTCAACATGTGAGGAAGGAAGAATCTCTGCTGCTTTTTGGCAGCCCACCCAGTGATGCACCACATTTGGATGTTGAAGGTTGATGCCCTTGTGTCTGGGAAGGATTTAATCACATCCCCCTCTTTGCCATCACTCAGAATTAGGAAGCTCACAGGGAGGAAAGGTCCTCCCCTCTTCTCACCAATACTCCCCTTAAAGCCCAGCAATGCAAGCTGAATGATGTGTCAATAGTAGGACTTACAGATCTTCCTTAAAAGTAAACTAGGGTTGTAAAGCCACTTTCCCCACCATTTTTCAAAGCACACAAAGGCGAGTGGGTGCCTCATCTCTCAGCTTTTGTGCGCGGTGTCATCCCGCCGGCGCAGGGTGAGGCAGCTCTCCAGGGCCAGCACAGCACAAGGGCTCATGACAGTGCAGTTCAGCAGGACTTTGTTAATCATTTAGGCAGCCTCCATTTAATTCAGACATCCCAGTCTCTGCACTCGGTTCCTCCCTCGGGTTTTGCAGACTCTGGGCAGACAGATTTATTGGGGTCTTAGGCATAATCAGGAACAAATTAGCCTCTGTTAGGATCACACACTGCCCTGGATCACAGCTATTCAAAGGCTGCCTTCCCATCCATGTGAGTTTGAATTAAGTCATCGGGTTGGAGTAGGTCTTGAGTATTCTTTTATCCCAAACACATGATCTTATCAGAAGCCCATTACGTTTATCATCGCATTAGGAGGGAACATTTGGAGCCAGTGCAGGAGTATGCTGCTATATAAATGTTGTGCTTACTTCAGTGCCTGTCGTGAAAATAAGTCACTGCTCTGGGAAGGCTGGGAAACACTGTCTAAATGCATGTGCCTAAAATTAGGCTGTGAGTTTCTCTGGGTATGTGTTTGCAACAGTGGGGTGGCTGAGTCAGGGATGTGTAAAGAGAGCATACGAGTGTTTGTGTGTCAGTGTTTCTGTCAGTGTGGGTGTGTGGCAGCATGATGGTGTTTCACTGTACGTGTATATCTGACTGTGCATATGCTTAAAGGCTGAAGGTCAGGTCTTTTTAACATGGTAGATATTTCCCTTTCTTTTTTATTTTTTCCTTTTTTATAGAAATAAGCCTCTTTTCATAAAATTACAAAGTAACTCTTTTTCCAAAAATACATATTTTCATAGTTTTGGCATTTGTTTTTGAGGATTCTGATTGCTGACCACAGTCTTTCCAGGGCTGAATATTTCTCAGAGATTTCTGCTGAGGCTCTCAACTCAAACTGGGGCATAGTGCTCTGAGGTGAGTGAGCCACTTAGATTTATCCTGCTGTTCTTGGGTACAGCAGAGACCCAGAGCCTTGATATGGGTTTGCAGAGAGAGGAGCAGAACGAGAGAGGCAGAAGGACAGGGTGAGGGGACCAGGAGTTTGCCTCCATGGCCATCACAGTGACACACTTGCTCTGCCCCTTCCTTGAGCTGGTCAGACACAGAGCACGGCTCTCCCAGGGGTGAATGAGCCCTGCTGGTGTAGCGCTGTGCCAGCATCAACAGGCCCTGCAGGGAACCAAGGTGTGCTACAGGGATGTCCAAAGTGTACAGGGATGTCCCAGCTGGGGCTCTCAGATCAGTTCAAGCAAACATTCCCAGCTGGATTGGTATCAGATGAGCAGCAGCAGGGCCCTGCTGGTTCAGGGCTGTTGGGCTCTCAGGCTGTGGGAGGAGGCAGGACAGCAGGGCCAGGGGGCCAGCCCTGCTGGGTTGCCTTAGGGCCCATCTGCACATCCCCTCAGCCACCCCGGGGAGCCATTGTCATCTCCTGTCTGTGAGCACTGTCCCCAGCACTCCTCCTCCAGGCTCTTCGAGGTGTGTGGTAGATGTTCGGTGGCTCCCAGACAAATGAAGATTTTAAGATGTGACATGTAGGGTCAGGAAGTTTGGCCACCCTGGGAATATTCGCTCAGGCACAGGGCTGCACTCATACAGCTGAAACATTTCCAGACGTGTGCTGGCGCCTTTTTGCCAGCTCGGAGCACTGGCCCAGCAAATACACAGTTCCCTGCACTTATCCACGTACACAAGTTGTCCACAGAGGTTGTGATGAAATGAAACCATAATGACATTCTTCCCTGATAGACTTCTCTATTCTTTCAAAGCCACACTCTCTTAAAGATGTGGAATATTGCACAGGAGAAAAAAAGGAGTGAAAGTCATTAAATAATTGAATAGCAATAAACCCATTTTTTTTGGCTCATGATGGTATTTCACTGTGTAAACCAGGAGGAAAAATAAACAGGGGATTTAGGAGTTTAGAAGTAGCTCAAAATTGAGCAGCCATCGGATTTTCTGACACCTAGCTCGAGATAGTCCAATACTACTGACAGGATTCTCCTTAGGGATCATTTCCATCAGCCCAGCTAGCAGCTCTGGCTAATTTCCTACCCTTTTTTCAACAGGCTTATTTGCCAGACAAAAATACAACAGGCTGTCAGAACTGGATACCTCTGGGGACTGGCAATGATAATACAATACAAAATAGGATACCAACAGGTCAAAGGTTTCCATTTCACAGAGTACTCTAATAACTGAAAGTCATTATTGCTATGCAGTCTGTTTGAAAAGAGGAGATGGATCTCAGTTCAGTTTTTAATGGGCCGGTGCTACAGAAACAACCTCAAAAATTTGGCATCTTTGTTGGCAGTCTCATTAGAGAAGCCACAGAATAAATGGACAAGGATAATAAAGTCTCCTGCTGCTTTTGATCCTTTCAGGTCAAATCTGAGTCATGTTGGTTGAAGCTGTGTGTGTATGTGGCAAGATTACCCCTCACACTTCGTATAGTGTATCTGCTTTGGATAAACAGATCTGTTTGGCCCTTTGGTCACTACAACTGTGAGCTTGGCAGTTTTCACAATCCCTACAGTCACGGTTGCTGTTGTTGTTTATTTGCAGATATCTTTAAAAAACAAAAAGGGAAACATTGTAGACCAAGCCCTCCCCTGGCGTTTTTCCATCCAAGCTGGTGGAATTATGCCAACACCCACATTGTCTCTGTATGTATTTTCTATCTCTGCTTTCTTCTGTCTCCATCCTTATAAAAGGAAAGAGATGAAAATAAGCAGAATATCCCTAACATTGGGAAATATCTTGAGGGAATTACCCAATACAAAAGTTGACTATTGTTGGTTGGCTTTTTTGCAATCACCTTGCTTTGGTCTGGAAGTGACCAATGCTCCCACTTCCCAGTGACCTGATCCAGCACATACACGACCACTGATGGTATCAGGTCCTGGCAACTACACTGCAGATATGTGTAGCCAGTCCTTTGTGATTCTCCTTCTCTGCTTTTCCCTGCAGATGAACCCAGCAGGTGCTATTTCCACGATGGTGATGGAGTGTGTGAGGAATTTGAGCAGATGACCAGCATCAAAGACTGTGGCGTTTACACCCCCAAAGGCTTCCTCGATCAATGGGCTTCCAACGTCTCCGTCTCGCATCACAGTGACCAGCAGTGCCCAGGATGGGTGGTCATCGGTCAGCCAGCAGCCACCCAGGTAAGGAAAGCACGTTCCCTTTCCTCTCCTGGAAGGGGAAGTCCACCAAGGAGCAGTGTTCTTGGGTGTAGCTCAGTGGTCAGCATTCATAGGTGCTCCTTCACCAAGGAAGGCCCTTGACAGCAGTTTCCCCCTTTCTGAGCCTGATTAATAGTGATGAATCAAAATTCAGTTCCAACCATCCAACTAGAAATGGCTCAAGTTGTGGCCTTCTTGATTCAACATGTTGTGTAGGAGTCACCTCAACCAACCATCACCACCTAGAAGATAGATGGGCTCTCCACAGTGTCTGCAGGGTATGATCCTGTGGCGATGAGTTCTGAGGGCTAATGCTGAATAATACAAAAGTGTGTTCCTTTTTTTTTTAATAGTTTTGTGTTTTCTGCCTCCCAGTTTCATAAAAGCACTCTATTGTTCTATTCTGAGAAAGGTCTCCTCCATTCCCAAAGACATTCATTAGCTTTAACCCCCTTCTCCCATGTCTTCTTTGTAACATAAATAGCTCCAGTTACCATAACTTTACCTTTTGTTTCTCTGAGAGAATTAGATCCAAATGAGTTCAAAAAGACCTCAGATAAATGCCTGGAAAACAGAGCTGTACAAGATGCAGATGCAACAGTCCAGATGCAACCTGACTTGAGAAAGCTCACATTGCTTATTAGTTTTTTAGAGGATACAGCAGGGAAAAGATCTTCATATATAAGAACTGCTTCGTATATTCCTCCTTCAGCACCCACCATTGCCCCTTGCTAGAGACAGAGCATTTAGCACAGTAATCAACTTAGGTTCACTTCTGGTAGGATGCACAAAAGTTGTTCTGAGAGTCTGATTATCCAGGAGGTGTCTTGAGTGGGCAGTGCAGAGAGGAGTGCCGTGTCACAGATATGTCAAGCAGATTTCTCCATGGATAGTAAACTCTAAGCTTTTCCAGTTGGCTTGCAAGAGAAAACATCTTTATGCAAGAGAATTGGCCTTGTTCACATTGCACAAGTCTGTAACAAATTAATGACCAGGTCAGTTCTGAATGCACAAAGCATGGTCAGCTGGCGTAGTATCAAGACAGAATCTCGAGCCCAGTGTTGCCTTTTTGTCACGGTCTCATTTATTATTTCACACTGTAAAGGGAACTTTCCTCTGGACCCCTACCAGTGCCTTTATAACTTCTTTCTCCTTCGAGCTCCCTGTGCTGCAGTGCAGGCCAAAGAGCAGTGTCTCCAGTTCAGGTGCTGCTTTTTGGGCACGTCCCCAGCCACTCCATCAGAGAGCTGCCCTGATTTTGTCTGATGCACTGGTAGGAACTCAGCCACTCCACTCAGTAGGTAACATATGGTCCTGTGGTGGAAAAACCACCACCCAGCACACACACAGCAGAAAGCCCTGCTGTGTAGCCACAACTCAGGCGTGTTTGTTGTACCCAGATGAGATGAAGTTGTCACAGCCTTGTTAAAAAAAAAAAAAAAGGCAGAAAAAGCTGTTGTATTTATAGGCAGAGCACTAACATATCACACACTGGCAGAGTGAATGGGAACATGCCTCCTGTTATTGGCTGGCCCCCAGGGAGATAACAGTGGGCTATTTACTTCCAGCAAAAGGAATTTTTGCTTTAGCTCAGCTGGTCCCATTACACCAGTTTGAGTGCATGGGGCTCATTGACCTTTTTAATCATATATGTTGAGAAAGTCTTTGTTTTCCCCAGGAAGAAGACAGCCTTGCTGGCTTGGGAAAGCACCTGACTTGTCACTCCAGAGGGGTTAGGTGGGGCAGCAGGTCATCAGTCTGTTAGCTAGAGGAGATGAAAATTAACCTAAGATCTCCTCTAATCACTGCATGTAATGATCACTGGTGTGTAAACATGTTTGGCTTCGTTATCTGCACAAGCACTGAGCCTTAGGGGTTTTCTGCATTGATGAAAGGAGCACCTTTCCTCACCCAGATACCTTTCAGAGTAGGTTGTGTTGGTCTTGTGCAAACTTTTCATGTTGTTGCTGGGTAGCTTCCTGATTAATCAGAGTGGTATTTGTGTTGGCTCCTCATCAGGAATGCCATGAAAGATATGTTTGAGTGCAGTGCACAGCAATATACAGAATACATAAGCTGCCTGTTGTTAGCCATCCCCATTTCTCATAATTGCCCCAGCGCTCTCAAGGTGCTTTAAAACATTTTTAGCATGCTCTCACTTAAAATGGTTCTCATCCTTAGATATCTCAGCACTTGTTTCTCTGCACAACTGTCATAGTTTTGTCAAGGTGTTTTCTGAGGGGTTTGCAAGGCAGGTTGGTTGGTTGCTGTGGTGTCTCTCAGCAATATCTGCCTCTGTGTGTTTGTTTACTGCTGGAGGATTGTTGATGAGCACAAGCTGGAGTCTTTTGTTATTGTAGGGTTGCTTCTGTGACCTGTTTGCTTAGTTCAGTGAAGATATTGTCCATTTCTACAGTTGTTTCTTCCTTAGATGCCCACACTGGGTTATTAGTTTGAGGTGGATCTTCCATCACTTGTTAGTGTGAGGCTGCCGAATGGCAACATACTAAGGGAGATAAAAGAGAAAGCTCATGGTATAAGATTTGTTTAGAACAACAAAATGCTTACAAAGAATGACACAGTCTTGGCAAAGAGATACAGATTTGAGAAATGGAAAGGTCAAACAGCCCCCCTTTAAACAATCGCGCTTTCTGCAGAAGCAAGACTGAGGGACAGCCACTTCTACTTTTTCTGGCAGCCACCCTTCAGTGCTGATTAAGAAATATTCTCTGTACTGACAGCATCATATTCAGAGCCAAAGAAGGCCACTCAGCAACACTGTGCCAGCACAGAAGTGCGAGCACCAGTGCAGGGCATTTCTGCAGTTGGATTCCGGTCTGGAATCCTCTGCAGACCTGGAAGCAGATGCTGCTCAGTACCTGCTTTCAAGGGCAGGAGGAATTCAGCAATAAGGGCTCTGCACACTCTTGAGCTGCTTTTTTTCCCACTGCTTCTGCTGGGAGTTTGTAAAGAGCCTCTCCTTGTGTGTGAAATACCGTCAGTGTTGATGTGCAGAGCAAAGGCAGGTGGGTGCAGACCAACCACAGGAGGCTGGAGATGCCATTTTTCCATTTCTCTTGCTGGTGGCACTCCTGCTTTTGGAGAACTGATTCGGCTGCAGTTTCCTTTTGGGTCTTCACAATAGAGATTATATAGGAAGGGACTAAGGGATCTGATTCCTGCCCTTATTATTCCTGTCACAGCAATGTGTGCTCAGGACTTGGAAATTGGTTTGTGGGTTGGTAATTTAGAGGGCCAGTTCCTCAGGAACTGTCTTTTGTTGTGTTTCCTCCCAGTTGTGCAGTTGTTTAGAACAAGTAACCGTATATATGTATAATATATATATAAAGTATCTTTTTCTCCCTATGTCATTGTTTGAGCTTGGATTTCCACGAAAAAGCTGCACAGCTCAGGCACAGTTAACCAAAGAGGGACTCTTTCCCAAGGCTGCTGGGCACAGACAGATCCTGGGATTTGCTTTTATTCCCGGACTAAAGAACACACCCTGTTCTCCTCTGGGTACCCCACAGGGGCTTCTATGGAGTAAGATGTTGTGGAAGAGGATTCTTATTACATCTTTCCCACAAACAGAGGGCCCCCTCCTGCCCCTATTACAGTTCCCACAATTGCACTCATCCAGACTCACTGCAACAAACCTTCCACCGGCAGCAGAAAGATGTCTAGAATTGCAGTATGTCTGGAATAGCCCACAAAAGGAGAAGAAAGGAGCACAAAAGTATTCTGAATACTAAAATAACATGGTAGAGCAAGGGCTCCAAGAGTGGTAAGAAAATACCATAAGAAAATTGAAGAGAAAGATGATGAAGTTCTCTGCCATGGAGTTTTATTCTGTCTAATAAATATAAAGCCGAAGATAATTCCCCAAAGATACAGCAAAGCCAGCAAATAGAGTAATCTTGAACAGGAGTGGGAAGAGAGGAAACCTGCAACTTTTAATGGAGAAGCCATTCCTTCCCTTTGGGGTGATCTTGCTGAGAAGAGGGAGGGTGTCTGTCTGTCGGCTCTGCAAGTGGCCCTTTTTGAACTCCCCAATTCACAGCCAAGTCCTGTTGCTCTTCAACGGTAAGAGTTTTGTTGTGGTTGGAGGGATGAAAAAATCCCCCTTTTTAATAAGATGATTTGCTTTGCAAATGTCTTTGTTATTTATAGCCGAGCCAGACTTTGAACCACTAAGCTCTGGAGGATGAGGGCAGAATCCCACTAAGAAAAACCATTAATGGAGGAACCATGAGTGAGCAGAGACCAGTTCTGGAAAAAGTTGAACTGGACACTGTGCACAGGCTGTCAGAAGAGGAATGTAGGTCTGCTGTACATGGGTGAGCTCATTTCCAGTACTGGCTGATCCACCAAAGGGCTTCAGCTTAGGTTACAGAGTCTCCAAGTCTAAAGTTAGTTCAAGGGGTCCAAAACTTTGTCTTCATTTCCCCTGGAAACTACAGACCAGCCAATTTGGGTTTTTGCCTGAAGGCTGGAGAGTTGCATCACGGGCCTGGCTCTGACTGTCAGGCAAATTCAGGCTGGAATTCTCCTGCCTTGGATTAAGTGATGATATTTTTCATATTTTTTTCAGTGTACAGTGATTAATTAAGCCTTATCACAGCCACACTGCTTGGTTTCTGTTCTGTTTAATAGAGGTGGAAACCAGAGCACAGAAAGGTAAAGCTACTGTTTGAGGATTAGACCTCAGTATCCTTCAGAGATGTTGCAGGCACTGGGCATTACTGAGCCTAAACCACCCCAGCACCAGGAAGTTCAGGATGTCTTGAAAGGGAAGTGTTCATATCTTGGATAAAAAGGAAACTGTTCAGGGCCTGATGAGAGTTGCTGCCTGGGAGCAGAGACCTGGAAGGGGTTTGGGGTCAATAAATCTGCATTTTAGCTCTGTCAGCCCCTCACATCACCCTGTTTGTGAATTAATCAGGCTTTATCCTAGCACAGTTTGGCTGTTCATTCCCAGCACAAAGGACTGAAAAACTGTCCCACCAACTCCTTACTTTAATGACTTGCTTCCCACCTGTCTTCCTGGGAAAGCTGGATTTTGCACCCTTTCTTCCAAAGGAATTCCACTGGTCTTTATTCACATGTTTTCATGCTGCTCTGCCTTGCTGGAGGAGGGAGTCCCTGTGAAGGGTTCACACCAAGGTGAGGGATGCTGCAAAGATGTGTGCTAACATCAGTGCTGGGACTCAGGAGTGATTTCAGTGTTCTGGGGAGGTCTCTCAAGCTAAGTAAAAGTATAAGTGGGATTTCTAGGTAGGTTGGCTTGAAAAAGACTCATTGGTAGACAGATGGCTGAGGAAGAGCGTTACCTTTAAAGTCAATTCAGAGCTGTCTGGAGGGAAGGGGATGCTGCCCATCACCTGGCTACCTGTTACAGGCAGGGCTTCCCTCCCTTGCACCCCTCCATCCCCATGTCTTCCAGTGCTCCTCTGCTCCTGGCAGTAGTAAAGCTCAGACCCCATGGCTGGTGTCGTAGCCTCTGGCTCATCTGTGTAAGGGGAGGACAGAGAGAACACAATGAGATGTCAGAGGAGATTCCAAGCAATTTTACCAAACACTCAAGGGATGTTTTTTTTTTTAGTTTCCACTCCCTCCTTCCCCCCCCCTACTTTTTAGAATAATTTTTCAAGAACACATATGCAAGTCATCTAAGGGAAACAGAACAGTGAGTACCAGGGGCTGGTACACTGTGTTCCCTTTGTGTACTGTAGAGAAAATAGATAAAAGAAACAAAGAATGATGCAGAGAGCAAAGCAGCCATCAGTACTCTCAGAGAGGTTCAGTCTGACTTTTGCAGAGATGAAGGTCAAACCAAAAATCCTCAGGTGCCGGAAATTGGTCCCATCTTCCTAGAACTGGGAGACATTTACCACTAATGAAAGGAGAGCAGAATTCCATGCCATTATTTGTTTCTAGAAGCAAGAAGAAAGGCAAGAAAGGAATATTGTCTTGGACAGTAATAAGGATTATGTGCTTCTTTGGGAAGTAAATCACTACTCATGATCATATCTGCTGTACACCCAGCCACCCACCCAGATTCCAGGCAGGAACAAGAAAAGAGCTTGGCCCCCCCTGGCACCAGCGAGCCGGGAAGCCAGACCCCCCGACAGCAGCAGTGCTCATTAACATGCACTCCTCTGAAAGGAGACCCCCCTCCTCGGCCCTTGCCCCTCAACCTGCCAGTCTCTCTGTCTGCTGCCGCTGCTCACAAGCCTTTAGATGCAGAGCATGTCCAGCTGTAAGCGTGGGATAGCTCCCCTGCATCCCATCCGGGTTGTTTGTCTTGGGTCCCTCTCCATTCAGAGCGGAATGATTTTGCATAAATGCACCGACACGTCTGCTTTGTTCCTGCACGGAGGGTTCTCGGCTTTTCTCATCCCACCCCCGCCCCGACCCTCTTCTCCCTACTCCCTGCCATGTGTCTTCACCAGCTTTTCCATGATTTCCCTGTGCAACAGCAAATAAACCTGCCTCAAGCTCTGCCAGGCAATCTGGGGCAGCTGAAAACACCCAGATAGATCTAAACCAAGCGATTGGAAGGAGGGGACGGAAAAGGGTGCAAGAGCAAAGCCATAATGGCCTTTACTATATAATTTGGTTTCATGTTCTGCACAAGAAAACATGTCAAATATGTAAACAGAGCTCACCAGAGTTGTAATGTAGCTACAAAGCCACGGATATACAGGCAGGCAGGGTGCTGTTCTCCAGCAGAATGGAATGCCATCCCCAAAACCACACGATCATTTCTTTAAGCTGAAAGTAAACTTTCTCATGCCAGGAGCAAAGAATTTATTTTTTCTTTTCGAGGAAGGATTGTCTGCTTGTTCAGAGTACCATAGGCATCTTAGACCACATTAGACACCTCGTTAGAGACTCGTACTTGGAATGCCAATGAATTTTAGGGTGTCCATCTTGAGATGTCTCTAAAAGGAATGGGTTTTGGTGACCCAGCACTGTCCTGAAAGTCTCTTGAGTCAACCCCTCTGTCCCCACCTGGAAATAAGTATCTGTTTTAAAAATAATTAAAAAAACCACAACCAAACAAAAAGCCAAACTGAAGACTATTTGGATAAATTCTTGAGCTGCTCCAAGTCTCTGAATTGTGCTGCCTTGGTTGGAGCTGTAACTGTTGAAGAACCCCACATCCACCATCCGTCCTCACTTTTGGAAGTACTGCCTGCGGAGCTGGAGCATTGCTGAGGTCATTTCGGTGGGGAATCTGATAAGAAGCCGTGATTCACCCTGGTAATTCAAATTCACATCTGGTAAGTGGCCCAGCTCCCTGTGCTATCAGCAGGAGTCTCCTGGGGACTGGGTTTCCACCATCGCCTCAGGGTCCGGCTGCGAGCTGCAACGTGTGCCAGGAAACAGTTTTTCTGCGTGATCAGTGCTATTATCTGTCCCCATATGTACCTCCTCACTGGGAGAAGCCCTCATTTCAGGAGAACATCAAGTTCTGCTCAGCCATTTTCGTCACTGGGCCAAAATCCCTGCGCTTAGCACTTCAGGCAGGGAACCTTATTTTTCCATTTTTTGATAATTAACCCTTGCATCATCACATGCAGAGAAGACAAGTTTCTCTTCAGAGAGGACGTGAAGCACAGGGCAGAGATCACCCTCTTCCCACCTTTCTCCATCCAAATACCTTTGAAACATCTGCCCTTCTAGCAGAGCTGCTCTGCCCCTGTGTCCTGCGCTGTGTGCATGCTGTGACTGTCCCAGCTGGGAAAGGAAAGCCTCGATCCATGGAAATTTACCTGTTTCCCAGTGGTTGTTTATGATGAGAAAGGCTGAGCCTGGACTGCTGTGAGTTCCTGCATCCCCTCTTTCAGATGATGCTCATACTTTAATCCCTCCAGTAACTTCTTCTGAGAGCAACTCCTGTGAGCTCCCATTCTAACCTGGGACATCAAGGATTAAATGCTCCAAGTCTTTTCACTTAATTTGATGAAGTTTGAGATTTATCAGAGCAAGCAGGGCTGTTCCAATGTTAGAGGGAAGTGACAGGCTTCCCCAAACAAGCCTTTGCTTGGGTGGAGAAGTGCACAGGCTGGAGGCAGCAGCTGGTGCTGCTCTATGGACTCTCCCTGGATGGTCCAGCTCATGCAGAGGGATTTGTTTGCACGATGGTTGTTCCATTACTCTGCAGTTTTGGTGGGAAAAGCCCAGTGAAGCAAAGGGAGCACCTTTTGATTTGCATACCACAATCTGTGTCTTCAGGTATTAACAAAAACAAGCTAGAGGGTTTAATCTTAATTAATATAGGTTGGCACAAGGCTGATGAGTTGGATGGGAACTGAAAGGCTCTGCTGGCTGAGGTGTGACTGCTGTCAGCTCCCTGGAGCACATGGCAGCTCCTCCAAGCCTCCTGACACACTCCCAGGGAGCCTCTCTGCAGCCTTCCCTCTTGCTGTTAAATTCAGGGTCTCTTCCCAATGCATCATCTCCCTGGATGTATCCAATTAAGGCCTGTTGACAGCCCAGAGCAGACTTACACCCTTAGGATTAGTGGCATGTGCATGTCTTCATATAGGGAAGGACAACAAGGGGGTGTCTTGCTGGCGCACTGGGAGTGTGGTGGGGGAAGCTAAGCAGCTTGGAGAGGGAAAAGGAGCCAGGGAGAGGGAGATTTGCACCCTCAATTATCCTTGCATGTGGAAAGGCTGTGTGCTGAGTGTTGCATGTGGTTTCCACGGCGTGTTTACACGGTCCATAACCCCAAACAAAGCCAAGAAGCACGACTTTAACTCTGGAAATAAAAGCGCTGGAAACCCCTGGTTTTCTGCACATGAGAAAGTTTTGTTCTTTAAACACACAGATGTTTTTAAATGAAAAATCACTCTTTTGACCTTTCCTGAATGTGATCATGTGGTCGGGGCTGACATTAACCACTGCACGGCTGTTTGCTTCAGCCGCAGGCGAAGCTTAGCGAGAGGTTTGCAGGGCTCAGGGTAGCACCTGCCTTGTCTCACATCTCTTGGAAGTGGCTCCTGTGCCCCATGAGCTTTCAGAGTGGTTCAAGGAGTTGTGGTAAGGTCAACAATACTTAGAGTCTACTCCTACCATGCTGGAAATGAAAGCATTGGGGTTTTTTTCCATGCTTGATAGCTGAAAAAGACGGGGCTTAATTTTTTTCCCCTATGTATCTCTCTTCCCATCAGGAATGTTGCCCGAGTGCTTCTAAGCATCTCTGTCCACCTCAGCCAGTGTGTTATCCTGACTGGGAACTCTTCATCGAACCAAAGTTCTTTAGGGATTAGTTGTTGCTGCCTTTGGGCTTTTTCTACCTAGCTGTGTGTTTTCTTCCTCCAAGCAAGTTTATAGGACCAGCTTTGGGAAAGAAGGAGGAGATGTTACCAAGTGGATTGTACCAAGCCCAATCCTACTTTGCCTTGAAGGAGTGCCAAACCAGCAAAAGTACAATGAATCTAATGAGTCAGACCCATGAATATAATACCAAAAATACATCTAAGATCCTCCTAAAACGTGGCACACGTTCTGCCTTTCACAGTTTGATTTTCTGATGCCAGCTGCTCCTGAATAAAACGCTCCAATCAAAGGAAAAAACCAAAAACTTTTGCTTTTGCTCTACTCCTCAGTGGTGAAAGCTCATGGGATGGGATTGTTTTCCTTTGCTGCAGCACCCCACGGCCAGCCTTGGCTGTGCTGTAGTGGACCTGGCTGGTTCAAGTTAGAGACGGGCAGTTCGGGAACCCGGGTGTGCAGCCAACAATAATGTTCTGGCTCCCGTATTTGTTTAACCTCGCTCTCCAGTGGATGGATATACAGTCTGCTAAAGCACTTATCAGTCTATAATGCCTTCACACTTCTCTGAGCAGTAATGTGGAAGTTGTAGACAGGAGCTTTTGCTGCGGCTCGAAAATGCCTTTTAGCTCTAATGAGCCTGATATTTGCAGAACTGAAGGCATAAGGTCTTGTTGGGGTGCTGTTGCTTGATCCTGTCTGTCTAGGCTGTTGAATTTGGGTGCTGTTCCTACTGGCAGATGTATTTGTGAATTTGAACATAATAACAGAATGGAATTCAAGACTAATTCCAAGAATTCTGTCTCTGAGGTGAGACCTTAGCAGTGCTGGGGTGGGAGATGCTGTTGTTTGAGAGCAGCATCTTTATGTCCCACTGCTGTGTTGAAGAAATAGCAGAGGTTTGAGAGGGAAAAACAAGGAAACATGGCAAATTGCTGGATTGCACTTCCATGTGCTTCACAGGAGACCGTGTTCTGCACTTGGAGCTATCCCTTGATTTCACATCCCCTCACTGTGTGTCACTGAAAGGCAAAAGAAGCAGGAGCGAGTGCAAATTGCACCCAGGAGCTCTGAATCCTGGGGTTTACTTGGGGGCTTGTGTAAGTGGGTTGATTTTTAAATCCCATCAGAACAATTATTTCTTCTTTTTCTCCCTCTGTTATTCTGTAGTTTCTGGCCCTGGCTTAGCCAGAGTCTTTGGCGTGATCCTTTGAACCGTGCAGAAATCATCTGGTTAGGGTTTTGTTGGAAAATCAAAACTCCATATTGTTTTTTCCACGGGTCCAGCTAGCATCCTAGATATTTGATTACACCTGGCTGGCTGTCAAAGCCAATGTGAGTTTGGGATAGGGCCAGTCAGAACTGATTTACAGTTTTTTCAGGTATGCCATGTGAAGTTTATGGTTTGATGTGATTTTGATTTGAACTCACCGGTTTTAAATGAAGTTTGCTTTGAATCTGGAGATAACAGAAATTCAAAGGAAAGCTCAAAGAATGCAGGTCTGCATGATTTAAAAATGGAAATATATTGTTCATACCGACTCTTTGGAAGTGAAATAACTGCATTTTTTGAGAAAGCTGAAGTTAATAACACACATTGAATACACATGCAATCTGGGCCATCATTTAATGGAAATCCCTGTAGCTCCTATTTACTTGCCTCAAACTGAACCAACTTATATGACAAAATGAAATAGCCCTTGCAGCTCTTACTCATTTCTGAATCACAGCCCTGTATTACATCCAAAACTCTACCCGAGGAAATTTCCCTTTGGAAATGAACACTACCATTTCTATTGTAAAGTAGAGGAATTTATCATCGAGGAATTTATCATTGAGGAATTTATCATCATGTCACGTTGCAGACAAACTATTGATGCCATGTTCTGTGGTGTTGTCATACACAGAAAGGTCACTTTCCAATTATTAAAAAAATCCAGCCAAATCTTCAGCCTAAAACTGGGGCTCTGTGCTAAGAAAGCTGTAATAACATGCTAATTGAGTACTAAGCCTGCAAGGTCCAGACACGTGGGCTGCTCCAGGTTCAAAGTGGACCTGGCTGGGTTGAGACTGGACATAACAACTGGCAATGGGGCTTTATTTCATCCTGCAGGAGATGTAAACTGCTTCCCAATCCCACAGCCAAATCCTGTTCTTCATTACACGGGGAAAACTGACAGATGAGATTTCCTCTTACTCCTGAGCCAACTGGATCTGGGAGCAATATAGCATCAGTGTGTTACCCCAGGAGTTTCATCAGCTTCCAGTTAGTTGATAAAGCTTTTTCTATGGATCACCTGCCTTCATTCCTTTGTCCTGGAGCAGGACACGCTGCGGTTTTCCATCTTTTGCCATCAGACCTTTAAGCACCCCAATGAAAACAGGCAAAAGCTGAGAAAGAGCACAAAGCTTAGTAAAACCATGCTATCAGACCCAGAGGACAAGGAGAGGTTTGGGGTAGAAGCTGCAGTTGATGAGCATGAGAGGTGAGGGAAAGTTTCTACTGGGGAAGAAGCAGTAGGCTTTTAGGTAAGGCAACTGTTAAAAGGGGGAGGGCACATCTTTACCTCATCATTTTATGCTTAAAATCTATGCTGCTGAATCTCAGATTTGGTTTTGGGTTTTTATTTTATTTTCTGCAACAGGATATTTCAAACTCATTGTTAGCGCACATAAAAATTAATATATGTACCAATTTGGAAAAAAAATCCAAAAAACTTTGAAGATTTTCCTTGAGTCTTAGAGACCAACCTGGAATGACCCAATGCTGACTTTCATAGTTGGGCAGACAACTGTGGACTCAGATCTTCTGATGGGATAAATCAAGAACACTGATAAAGACACTAGTCCTAAAGCGTTTCTGGCCAGAACCTTGAAGAAAACCCAGACCAAAACTCCTGGTGCCCCTTGAGTAAGCCTGTGTGTACAATTTCCATCTGAGCTCTGTGGGTTTGAAATGGTCATAGAAATTGGCTGATTTTTGAGGTGTTTGTTGGATCCCAAATGGTGGCCTTTTTAATGGTTCGGTGCCCACTAATGTGGGCAATTTAATTTTTTCTGTAACTCCAACCCAGTTCCCAGCCTAAATGAGAAGAGCAGTGCAACAGCTTTCAAAACAGATTGGAGGTCTGTGCTGCAGTCGGCAAACTGGGTGGTGTCCATGTGGCAGTCAAGCTGCCTCACAATATTGGGCAATAAACAAGCAGGAACCTTTCTGATATTTAGCAACTGCACCATAGTTTCTCATCCTTGGGTAAGATTAACCTTAGGTCGGCAAGAACAATAACATATTTAAGAATAAAAGGTCTGGGTGACTGCCAGCCCCCTAGTCTGGCAATGGAGAAAGTTTTCATCTGTAAGGGATGTGTTAAAATGCTGCTTATGTCATGGTTGGGATTCTCTGGCATGTGTTGAGTTAAATATAAATAACATTCTGCAGAACAGTCAGCTAAAAATTGTGGATTAATTAGGTTTCAGTATTACCGTTGAAGTCTGGTTTTTTAGCTGGATCCTCAAGCAACAGAAGATGTTCTGTTTGTGCCTCCATGGGTTTTTATCAGTCCGCGAGCTTTTCTGTGCACTTGTGCAGCCTCACTCAGGATGCCGTGTGCTCCACTGGGGGTTTTACCAATAGATCCTGTTCCTGCTTGCTCCTTGGCTGCTACTTTGCAAACAGGACAGGGTTTAGCCCATTTCAACCCAGAAACTCCCTGTGTTGTGTGTCTGGGTGCAGAAGTGACAGCAGCACAGTCCCCAGGAGAAAGGAGGGGGCAGAGGCAGCATTTGGGGCACAATCACCACTTCCACCCTCCTCCCCAAAAAGGAGGATGCTCCCGAGTGCCCGACAGACCAGTGCTCGTGATGGCCCTTCTCAGCCAGACGTAGCTTGAAGACACGGTCTGGAGGAAGCCCCACGGTGGGACAGCAGATGGGATTTTGGGAGCAGACAGATCTGTGCGCTGGAGATTTGCTCTGTTTCCAGCCGCCCCTGGGCATGCAGACAGGCACGTCCACCCCAACCACGGTGTCAGCCCTGTGCCAGAGCTGAGCAGGGCAGCATCCTCGGCGGAGGAGCAGCTTTGCCTGTCTGCATTTAGAATTATTTTATGTTACAATGACGAGAACCACCAGTGTGTGCGGAGCCTGCTGTGCCTGGCTGTGCTTGCTCGATGGGAAGGTCAGAGTGGGATGGCATCAATTTGCATTTAACCCACTCCTGTGGGGAGGGGTATCCTCACACCTGTATGTGGCTGTTTGTGCCTTCTCTTTGTAACATCTGAGCAACTTTTTGTGCCTAATACCCTCAACGTACCTGTGTGACATGGGGGAATATCATCCTTGTCTTACAGATGGGGGGCTCAGTATTGGAGAAGCCAAGTGCTGCCCACAAGGCTGTAGTGGGGCCACGCACTGGGCACAATCAGGCTGGGACCTATTCCCATGCCCAGTCCACAGGATTGATCCTTAACCTGGAGTTCAGCTGCAGCAGGAGCCCGTCAACCCAACTTCACTTTGCCTGAAGTCATGGGATGGCTGGGAATCATTCACGAGGGCGCCTTCCAAAATTTGCTCTTTAGCAAATTTTCCCATATTACTTTGAAGGAAATGGAGCTGATTGCAATAGTAAATGTGTTTTAGATGTGGCAAAAAACTAAGTGCTCCCAATATATCACTTTTCCCTTTCTGCTGACACATTCCTCGGTCCCCTTGAGTAAGAAGAGGAAAACAGGAGAGGCGGTTTGAAGAACATGGTGTGCCTGTGATTGACAAGGGGTTGTATAAATCAGTCAAAGGGAATCCTCCAGGCATTCCCTCTTGTGGGAAGATCCCACAGTGCTCTCTGGCCTTGATCGTTCTGTCTCTCGATGTTTGTGTACAGAATGTGTGGGTGGGAGACGAGCTGGATTTGAATCTCTGAGAGGAACAGACATCAGCTCCTTTAATTGAAAGCAGCTTCCTAGGGAGGGGTTTGACATGGGCTTCCAGTAACTAGACACAAATAGTCCTCGCATACTTTGGAGCACATACTAAGCTCCTGTGGATCCCATTGCTCTGTGGGTCTGAGAATCTGGATAAGCCCCAGTGAGTGAAGTTTGGAGTCCTGTGTGATGCCGTCATTCTTCAAAGCAAATACTTTAGAGCTTGGTAACACCCTGAAACGAGAAGTATGTCTATCTGTTCTTCCCTCCACAGCTGTCAGGTGCCTTAGCTGCTGTTTTGCATCACTGTACCAAATTGGAGAGTACATTAGGAAATAATTTATTTCTTATAAGTGTGAATTCCTATGAATAGCTGTGAGAAGAGATGATGTTGTCTTCCAGGCCATTGGAACTTGTAGCTTAAAAGCGGTGGTACTGCAGTAATCATAAAATCATTCAGTTTAGAAAAGACCTCTAGGATCACTGAGTCCAACCATTAACCTAAATAATATGGGCCTTCAGGCTGCTGCCACATTCTAGGGATGCCTAAAAGGCAGAGGTGTGACAAACACTCCCAGCAGACAGTTCTTAGACTTGGCAGTGATGGTGTGACGCTCATAGCCTGGGTAGAGTCGAAGTAGGGATGTATTTACCATGTGTGTTAGAGCCTGTTGGGATGGTGGAGGCTGCAGGTGACAGGGACTGTTTATCCACTCAGATTGTTATTGCAGAATCTTCAAGAACTTTTTTGCCATTAGCTAAGTTCACTAGCTGACAGCTAGTGCAGAAGAGGCTCTTGTAGCCACTCATCTCAGTTAGACTTCTCCCACACTTCTCAATTATACTCTTCTAAAAGAACCTTTTACCCCAGGACCACTTTGAAACACTTGTCTGGGTAGCGATGGCTCAGCCTCAGCAGGGGGAAGCTTATCTAACCTGTTCAAACCAGGCCAGTCTGACAGTCCACACACCTCAGCTCACGTGGCTCAAACACAGGCTTCTTTATGCAATGCCCAGATTTTTGCTAATATTCCCAGGCAGAAGCAGAAAGTGCTGGAGTTCACACACGCACACAAATCAAACAAGGCGTTTTAAAGTTATCAGAGACTTCCAACCCACCTCAGCGGGGGTTTATTTTGGGTTTGATTCAAACTTTTGGTGAAGGTCTGGGTGATTTCTTCATACAGGTTTTCACTCAACCATTAAGTGGCACTTAAAAAGCACCGAATGTTTCTTTCAGCCACCTCTTTGGACCAGTAGAGCAGGAGGAGATGTAAGAATAAGAACAAAATCATATAAAAGTAATGAGACCTTTGTTCATGTCAAAGAGCTCTCTGACCATATAAATTGCAGATGTGGGTAAGATAAATTCTCTAGCTGGAGAGGTATTAAAATAAAAACCATGCTCCCAACAAGAGACGGGCTGCTGAAAACGCAAGAAGGGAGAGTTGCGAAATGGTACATGTCGAATTGCTGGCCTGGATTTCAAATGCCAAAGATAGTTTATGTAAAGCCTTGCTCTGCTGTAAAATGTAACAGTATCCACTGGCTAGCCTCAATGAAGCTTGGTCCCAGTTGTTTCAAAAAATAAATAAACTAAAAATCTTCTTCCAGCCCATTAAAGCTGATTTATGTTTTGCCCATAGATTCCTCTGTGCTGGATCTTGAGGGACTCAGATTATAGAGGGGATTACCTCACTTTTAGCCAATCTGGTTTCTCATTCCCAGGCATCCCAGGCTCTCTTTGCACTGCCCAGACTTTGCCTGCCGAGACCAAGAGGGCATTTCCATGCAGAGTTATCTAGTGGACACAGGATTTTGAATGGTCAAAAGCATCTCTGTTAATTCTCCTGTTTCACCTCAGGGTTTTCTCTTTGGTTTAATAATCAGAGGAATTGATTAGAGGAACAGTTTTACTGAGAGCCTATCACCACCTGGTTGCTCAGTTCAGGCTCTGGTCTTGGAAAGAAAATTAAAAGTGTCCCCCAGACAACATAATTCCCAGCCCAGGTGGTCTGTGGGATCCATCCTAGGCTGTTCTGTGGCCAGCACAAGTGCTGGGGATGGTTTGGCCTCTTGGGTTACCAGCTGTAGCTCCACTGCCACTATTCTGTGTGGCCACAAGGAATTCCCTCTTATCCCCATGACTGGTGAGTCAGTGAGTTCACCAAAGTGTTGTGAATCCCAACAGGTTCACCCCTGAGGTGCTCCTGGAGCCTCAGCAGGAATCATCCTTCTAATGCAGGAGTAACTTTTTGGATGGTGGACATTTCCCTTCTCGTGTTTGCTGGGGGACTGAAGGCTGTGGTTGTGCATGTTTCTTTCTTGAAGCAGCTTCACTGAAGAGTTTTCAGGGTGAATCCTACCATTCCTTGCAGCTTCATTTTCACATCTTACACACTGATGGCACTGCAAGGCTCTCTGGTACTCAGATTCTGGCACTTCCTTTGAGCTTTTCATTTGTGACAGCACTTGGGATTGGTCTGCTTGTTCTTTGCTGAAAAGAGCAGTTTGCTTCCAATCTCACTGCTGCCTGCCATGGAAGGGTGCAAAAGAAGGTGATTCCACTTGCAGGACTAGTTAGCAAAATAAGAAACCAGTTTGCTCAGATTGGGTTGTAGAGGCAGGGCTTTCCTGGCTACCAAGTTTACACATCCATCTGTAACTCCCCTGGGGTTACAGGAACACCAAGTTTAAAAAGGACAGTGCTGGAGCCCTGTGAAGGAATCTCCAGACTGTCTGTGCTGTGAGCTGGGGCGTTCAGAAGTGATAGTCACTTTGACTCCAGTGGGAAGAGCCATGGTCCTTTTGGGTGAGGAGCAAAGTTGTTCTAAATGCTGTCAAAGACCTTGTACCAAATCCAGGGGAAACTGCTGGCTGCCATCCAGCTGCTGGGAGTCTTTAGCTCCTTTTCACATTTCAGTTTTTCTTATTGAGGTGGAAGACCTGGAAACTTAACTTCTGAATAATCTCAAGGTATTCAGAGGCGTCGTTATGGTGCATTATTTTATTCTAGCAGTGCACCTGGACTTTCCCCACACACACTTTAAAGAGTCATAACCTTTCCTTACTGTCATCTGTGTCTGTTTTGGTGCTTCTTTTTCCAGGTGTGCCGGACTAAGGTGATTGACTTGAACGACGGTGTCTCCCAGTACGCCTGGTACCCCTGCACAGCCAACTTCCAGTACTCCCACATGACACAGACCATTTTCTGGCTCAAGGTAGGAAGTGCACATGTCACTCAGGAGTCTCCTCTTTGCCTGCCTGTACAGAGTTTCTCCAGCAGGCAAAATATCACTGGGACAGCCTTCCCAGGACCGAGCTGCTCCTTTCTTTGAAGTATGTTTGGAGCAAAACAGCAAAACAATGTCTCTGAGCACTGTCTGGAGACTCAGTGGTGAAGTCCCCTCCCATGTGACAAGGCTATTGGATTTCTGAGGGGTTACAGCTGCAGGGCTGTTTGACTTGAGTTTATCTAGTTTGTGTAGGAGAGATTGGAAGAGAAGATTTCTCTGTGACCTGGGATGGGAATTGCCCTTTTAAAAGTCCCAGACTGACTCCTGGGGATTTTTTAAAGCCCACCATAATTTTCCACCTCAGGCTTTGTGGGTTTTTTGTTTTCCCAGGCTTATTTTTCCCAGCCTATGGTAGCTGCAGCGGTCCTAGTTCACCTGGTCACTGATGGGACCTATTACTTGGATCAGAAGCAGGAGACCATCGGTGTGCAGCTGTTTGACACCAAAGAGCAAAGCCACGATCTTGGTAAGATCTTTTATTAAACTCCCTCCTTATTGCTTGCTTATCTGATGATGCCTCTATTCACAAACTGACTAGTACTCCTGCTCAGTTTTTTTCAGAATTAGACAAAAATATGCTTGCTTAATGCTCCAAGCCCTGAGTCTCTCTAGAGTTTGTTGAATATGATGCATTATTTTATGCAGACATTTCTCCATAGCTGTTCACTGTGTGTTCAGAAGTGATTAGCTCGTTTGTAGTCATTAAAATCAGCACTATTCTCAGTGTTTCACACCAGCACTGCCCTGGAGACACACTGATGGTGATCCAGATGAGCCCCTGGTAGCAGGGAGTGAGGGACCTGCTCCAGCTGCTGCTGCAGCAAACAATTCTGCTTCACAGGGTGTGTTGGGTGATCTCTAGTCCTGCTTGCAGGGAGGTCTCCACAGCTATTTAGTGGCCAGCATTCTTCAGGTGAAATATTTCAGGTTTGATGAAGGTCTAACACCGGGGCCCTGGTGTGGCCTCAAGCAGAGGTGCCTGACAGAGGCTGTGGATCTGCAGCTGTGCTGAAGTGCCAGGATGGACCATTTTTGCCCCTCCCCTTGGCACAGGGCCCTGAACCTGGGGAAGCTGTGTCTGATGGATTGATTCAGGCTGCATTGAAGCTCCAGGACCAAGGAGCTCTCTCTAGCTCCCAACTCCGTGTCATGGCAGGACTTGCATAATCCCTTTCCAGCTGTTCTCTGCCTTCTTTTTTCCATTGGGAAGAAAGCTGGCCAGGTCACCTCGAGAGCAGTTTTTAAGGAAACACAACTCTCACCCACCAACTTTCTGTTCTGTCATAACTTTTCAGTTTTGACAAGCTGAAACTCAAATGAGCTTCCTACTAGAAGGGACACACACAGTGACAGGTGTTGGATGAGTATCCAGGATAATATGGAATTTGTTGGGGTGTGGAGGAAAAGAAAGAAAATATATGTGGTGTCTGTTGTTCAAGAATAAACTGAAATTCATAGCAAGTTGTGCAGGTTGAGTCAGGATAGCTCCCAGTTTGCCAGAGCCCTTGGATTAATCTTATCCTCCTCCTTTCACAAAACAGTGGCACATAACTCTTTCCCTCTGAGATATAAATGATGGATACATGAGCTGCCAACAAATACTTAATGTGACATTTTATAGGGGCACACAGACAGATTGTGAGAGGAAGAGAACAAGAAAGAGGAGCAAAGAGGAAACTAAGGGTTAGGTTTTGAAATCCTCAATGAAGTTGCAACATAAGTTTGGCAGGGCTCATCCTGATGCCTGGACATCCTCAGAGCTGAAATGCTGCCTTCATCATGGAAAAGCACCCTCTGACCTTTCAGAAGAGGCTGCCTGGAGCAGGGGAGAGGTGTAGGTAGGCTATCCAGCAGTTCTCACTCAGGCAGAGCACCCTGTTGCTGTTTTGTCTGAGTTCTGGCTCTGGCATTAAGTCCTTTTCCTGGATATTGTCTTTCATGTGTTTGAATTGTCACCTTGGAAAGCTGGAAACTGCAGCTGAGATGCAAGTGTTGGCATGCACTGGGTGCAGGATTGACTTCAGACAGTCAATCAGTCTTATGTAGAAATTAGTGGCAAACTAAAAGTACATCCAAAAGAAAGTAGCAATAATTTAAAGCTCCATCAGTCTTCAGTGTGATAAAGACACTCCCATGGGCAAAACACATCCTATCCAGACCTGCAGTTTCCCACCTTGATCAGAACAGGTTTTCACCATGTGGATTCCCAGAAAATAATGTGATGCTTATTCTGAGTCTTGGTAGGAGACGGAAAGGTTGGAATGCCAAATACTTCAGCTCTGTTAGTTCAGAGCCATTGTAGACACCAGGGTTCAGCTGCTGAGCATCAAATAGGTGGGTGCAGAGCTCCAGAAATGGGGGTGCTCATAAGACAGCTCTGATCCCCTGCATGGCCACCATGAGGAGTCCTTAGTTACTGAAGGCAGGTGAGTTACATGACCCTGACCTGTTCAGCCCCCGGTTACCTTGTGTGGGGTAGAAAGCACCAGCAAGTGCAGCACAGCTCTGAGGGTCTGTTTGCTTGTGGGCACCACCTGAGAGCAAGGAATGAAATGGAAGTGAATAAACAGCCTCATACCATAAGTTCTTTCTTGGCTTTCCATCAGAGAAGGCAGAAACTTTCAAGGAATTTGGGAACCCGGGATTTTGAGTATTAACTGCACCTGTTTGTAAGTGAGAAACATGCACCGTTCCACAAGGAGCTGATATCAAAAGACCTGTGGGAGGCAAGTAGACAGGGAGGTTATTCCAGGGTCAGGTAAAGACCAAAACAAAAAGAGAGTTGCTTTTTTTATTTTTTTTTTTTTAATACAGGAAGATTTTTTTAAGTAGAGGGTGGGAGATAAAAGTTTAAAGAGCGTGGTCAAAAGAGTCTGTCTTAATTCACAGGAAATCACTTTCTAAGGAGAAAAATGAAAACTTTTTTATTTCTCCCCTTTTGAGTCAAGAAATCCGAACTGGGAAGAAAAAAAAAATAATAATAACAGAAATCCCTGAGCCAGTTAAACATGCAAATAGAGTTTATTTTATTTTGAAATTTGTAAGTGTATCAGGGTAGCCAAAGGGCCTGGGCCAAAGCCATTGCTGGGGGAGCTCCAGTGAAGCAAATGGGTCTGGAGCCAAGCTGATCCTCGGAGTGATGCCATGGAGCTGCAGAGGCCGGGCTTTGCAGGCAGCGTCAGGCCATGAATCTCAATTAAGGAGTTCTGAGGCCAGCAGACAGCTGTCTGTCCTCTGCCTTACCCCTGAGATGGATTTGGCCCATTTGAATTCAGGTTGCCTCTACCTGAAGGTGGGAATTTCTTCCCAGCTGCCACTGAGTGCCTTGTCTGCTGGAGAAAAGGGATTAAGAAGTCTCCTTGTCAGCTCTCTGGTGTTTCCATGCACCTCAACTTTGAGACATTTTTATTTTCCCCAGGCACTATTTCCTTCTCAAGTGAGATCCCCTGCAAAATCCTCAGTGGGACCATCACCCTCATTTCTCTCTCCAGCACCATCTCTGCCTTTTCTACCCAAAAGCAAGATACTCTAAGGCTCAAAACCATCAAAAAAAAATAAAAATGGGCACATTTAGTGTAGAGCTCATGCAAAGGAGTTTACCACCGAGTGCTAATGACATGCACAGCTCCAAACAAGCCACTGCTGCCCTGCCCCTGGTGCACAAAGCCACCCAGCCTGCCGGCACCGTTTGATGCACCAGATAAAGGCCCCAACTGTCCTCTCCCAGACCAGTTTGACAATAGTGCAACTCCGCTTCCTCCGTGATGGTTGCTCCTGATTTAACAGGGCACAATAGAAACGTAGCCGTGGTCTAAAGAAACGGCTCTGAGAGCCTGTGCCGCGCTTGTGGAGAGAATGGCAGCCTTTCTTCAGCTGTCTCGAGGGATATACTTCTCCACTAAGCTCTCCAGAGTGATTTGGGAAGCCCCTCCAGGCAGCTTACCATAACTTTTCAGCTCTATAGGGCCATTCCTATGGGTGAAATGCCTCTGAAGTGCCCACGGCCTCGGGAAGCAATTGTGTTAAGTCTGACCCTTCCTCTGATCTTGTCTCTCCTCTGGCAGGTGTCCACGTCCTGAGCTGCAGGAACAATCCCCTGATTATCCCCGTCATCCATGACCTCAGTCACCCTTTTTATCACACCCAGGCTGTCCTCATTAGCTTCAGCTCCCAGTTTGTGGCCATCTCCGGGGTGGCCCTGCGTTCCTTCCACAACTTCGACCCCATCACCATCAGCAGCTGCCAGCGAGGACAGACCTACAGCCCGGCGGAGCAGAGGTGAGCCTGTCATCCCCCTTCCTTCTGCCTCGCCACCCACCGCCCCCCGCGCCGGCCGGGGGGTCAGGGGGAGGCAGGAGGGGCACAGCAGCTGAACCCTGCCGACCCTTTTGTGTGGCCGCTGAAAAACCGGCAGTGTTCTCATTGATCGGGATGGATGGGACATTTAACCCGCGCGGGGATGCCGCTAGTGAATTATTTCCTCTTCCTTTCTCCTCCCTCCTTTATCCCGGGCTCGGAGCTGGGGGCTGGTTAACTCCCCGTGCATTCCCCAGCCCGGCATCGCTCTCGCCGCTCACACACCGCTCCGACCCCAGCGGCTTTGTGCTGCCCAAGGGCCACGGGGACCTCCCACGGAAGCGATTGCGCGGAAACAAAGTGATGCTTGTGCCCCAGCAGGGCCGGATCCTGCCGGGTGCTCAGCAGATCCGTGGCCATCGGCATCTGCAGGGCTTTTACGGCCAGGCAAGGGCCCTCAGCACCCCTCTGGATCCGGCCCCCGTTCTGAAAAGCTCTGTGGGACCCCCCAGGATGAAAGGTTTATGGCTACCGTTTTATTCTTGTTGTTATTACAGACACATCAATAGATCACCACCAACCCCTCTCAGTCTCTGCTTTACAGCATCCCACAGAGATTGTGACCTTTCCTGGCCTCTGGTGCGGCAGCTTCATGGATCCTTTCAGCGAGGCAGTGAAAAGAAGAGGAGAGAATTTAGCAAAACCCCTGAAAGAATAATTTTTTTTCTTCCTTTGTGAATTCAAAGTTGTGAGCAGTCGTCATACCATAGCGGCAGCAATAGTAAAACAAGTTGCATATCCCAGCAAACCTCTGCTCAGCCTCCTAAGCAAGCTGTCAGGGTTTTTGATAATGTTCTGGCTTGTTTTGAGGACCTGCTTTTATTCCAGGAAAGGCAGGAGGGTGAGAAGGGGGAGAGGGAAGGGAAAATAAAATAAAATAAAAAAAAAGGAGCATATCTATAGCTAAATCAATCCAGTCAGTGTGTTCTGACCTAGATTCAAGGCGTCTGATCATTCTATGCAATAGGTTGTATAAATTCAGAGGCCCAAAGACAGCAGGATCAAGTTTCAGATGAGAAGTCTGGTTGTGGAAGTTTGGCGAATTCCCAGTGCAGGACTGGGACAGAAAAAGAGCGAGAAAGACCCACTGGAAGGAGATGGTGAGAAGCAGCAGGGAGCTCGAGAGGGCTGAGACACAGGACCACATTCCTCCTCCCTCTCAGATTTTCAGTAGGAATTGAACCATTTGTTCACTTATGGAATTAGAAGTGCTCTGTGTTTGGAAAGTTATTTCCTTAATAAAAAATGCATTCCCCTAGGGCAAAGCTTCAGTGAGCCTCTGCAGCCCAGCAAACCAACCTTTAGAAATCTCTTGGGGAAGAATCGCCCGCCTTTTGCCTCTTATTTTTCTTCCTGATTTTTTTTTTGGCATTGTTTTGTTTTCGGGATGCACTGAACCCTCTCAGCCCCTTGCTCTCAAAAACTTTCATCCGAGCCTCACTTGCTCAAAGTAACATTTCAATTCTGGATTCATTATAAAGTTTCCCATGTCTGTCAAGGAACCAGAAAGTCTCTGAAGTAAAGCCCTGATCCAAAGGCCATTGAAAACAGTGGGATTTTTCCACTGATGACAGTGTACAGTGGAGAAGCCCCAGTTTGCCTTGTGATAAGATCATTTGAGGTGACCATATCTGCTTTCTTCTTTACAAGAAATTCCAAGCAATTCAAGCGTCCAAGGTGTAGAGAAAGCTGTGCATTAAGTTATTAAGTTGTGCAGCCAGGAAATAGGTGACACCTTTGCTGTCACTGCTGTCTTTTTCCTCAGATATTTTACCCAATCCAGGAAGCACATAGGATAGATTTCTAAAAGTTATTCTTAACCAGCTCAGTTGCTGGATGTGGGTTTTCTGCCTCCTGTGCTCATGGTCTCCCCATCCTTGGAATGCCAGTTCCACACTGCCCATCCTTCCCTTCTCCCCTTTCCCCAGCGGTTGCATTTGCCTAATATGATTTTTAGAGTATTTATTTAATTTTTAAAGGAACTTTCCCTCCTATGTGTGAGCATCAGTTTGACTGCTTTCATTTTCCTTAGGTCAAGGCGGATATTTTTGCCTGCTTTTGGCTTCTCTCTGCAAGAGGTATTATTTCTCTCTCTTCAAGGAGAATTATTTTGCTTGGAGAGGATTTATAGCCAGATGCAGACACTTCTAGGCAAGGGTGCAGATTTTAAAATTGAGAGGGAAAAGAAATATATTGGCCCTTAAAAGTTAACACAGCCTTTATTTTGAAGGTGAATGGATCCCTCCCATGGGTTAGTGAAAACTTAATAACTGAAAATAAAACATGTGCTCACTCTTCTTTCTTGAAGTATGTATTCTAGTTAATATTTTAGAGAAAAAGGAGCTTAAATGTAAAAGTCTCATTGAACTTTATAGGTATCCTCAGTCATCATTACTTCTTTTGAAAATCCATTCCATCCTCCTGAAGACATTTATAGAGAGTTTGAAAAAAACCCCTACTCTGTACTTTCCATCTGCTGGTCTTTCTGCTGCCGCTGACCACGGGCTCTTTTTTTTGTTTTCAGCAGAAGTTTCCCTCACTGCTGGAGACGAGCTGTAAAAATGATAGGCTTTATTTCCACATTGCATCCTCAGACCAGATATAACGGCCTAGGTAGTTCTTCTCTTCCACTTTATACCTCAAATTATTATACTTTCATGATTTCCTGTGTAGCCTTGTGGCGCGGACGGTGAAATTGGGTGTGAAGAAGCAGAGGTGTAATTTCCCACCCCCGGTGCACTGAGGTTGCCTTTGACAGCAGTTCTCAAAAATCAGGATTTTGTCTTTTTTTCTGGGTAGGAAACATCCCTGGGGGGGTCTCCCATCCCTGGCAAGGCAGTTCTTGTGAGGTGCTGCTTTGGTGGCATTTCCCTGCTGTGGTCACCAGACCTCTCCTCTCCTCTCCTCCATCACACCTGGTGCCATTGCTCCTCTCCTGGAAACTGCAGGCAGGAGGCATGAAAGCCCAGGCAGAGACCCCAGTTCAGCTGTCAGAATTGTGATTTTCAGGAGTTTCCATCCTCCTAATCCCCCAGTAACTCCCATGTTCCTACAGAAGACAAGCCCCACTGGCTGCCCACAGCTCCCCGGTCTTTATGCCCCACATTGTGCAGCACCTTGTGCTCTCTAGTCAGCGTAGCAAAAAGATTTCCCTTTCCTTTGTTTGGTTAAGTCTTGCCACAAACTCACTCTTATGGCTTCAAAATTGCTTCTGGTGGGGAGATTTTGGGTTTACCACCCTCCAGAAGTGTGCACACCGAGGTGTTTGACACCTAGGGGGGGACCAGGCCTACCCCTGGTCATCACACCATCACCTGCCCTTGCTTCCACGGAAAGCCATCCTCCAAGCTTCACCCTTCACTGCCCCAAACAAGCCCCAGAGAGACATAGCCCACTCCAGCTCTTCTCTTTGTCTTGCTCTCTCCTGCTGTCCGCTTCCCCAACGAGAAATGATGAAGATAAATCTTCAGCAGCAGAACAAATGCAACTGCTCTTTACAACTCCAGTTGTGTTTTTGTTTTTTTTTTTTTTCTTTTTCCTTTTCATAAGGGGAAAAAAGGGTTTCCTCGTCTCTTTTCGTTGTGAATTAATGCAGCTTTCTCTTTCCCCGGCTCGGCCGCCTTTCCCCTGCCCTGCATTCTGTCATTAAGCACAATCTCTGTCAGCTTGCTTCGGGTGAAATTAATGAATTTCTCACAGAACTGTTAATCATAGAAGCTTTGGTCCGTGACATGTGTTATAATTCAATGGGTTTTTAACCTTCGCCCCATTTTGGTAATTGGCAAACGGCATCATTTGGCTTTTATTAAAGTGGAAGGCGATGCGTTTTCTTTGTTTGCCTGGACAGACTCTGGCAGGGAGACCTGTGGGGCTGCAAACGCCCAGGGACACGGTCCCACTTCCAAGCTGGCAGGGTGACGGGGCTTTGAGAGCTTTATCAGTTCAATATGGATTCCCCCAGGCAGGAATAACTCACACGACGGGGGGCAGGCAGGCTGGGGGCAGAGCTGGTCCCCGAGGAGAATTTACCCTGACACTGGTGGGGACAGCGGTGAGGACTTGCTGGCTCGTCCTTCTCCTTCCCCACAGCTTACCTGGGGTTGGAGGAAGTATTTTCTGTAAATCTCTGGGTTTAGCTGCATTCTGACTCTCTCAGTTTGAAGGAGGGGTTGCTGTCAGAAGAACCATAGGTGATACCATCCTCGTGGTCACTCTCATGGACCAGATTTGAAGGCAAACACCTCTTTAGGAAAAGGCTTGATCCTTCTTCCAGTGGCACAGGTTCACCAGTTCCCATCCAGCCCTCAGGATTTGGGAATACTTTCTTTGAGATTTTGTATTAATACAAGAGGTGACGTCTTTTAGCTGAAGACTGAAGAAAACAAATTCATTGCCACCTCTGCAGTTCATACTTGTTTTTTGTGTCTACAGCAAAGAATGGGGCTAGCAACATCTGCTTTTCAAAATACTGCATGTATGTTTGTTTTAAAGAGAAAGAACCCTTTCTTGCCTTTAGAAGAACCTCTAGAGAGGAGAATACAAACCCACTGTAAGGATAAATGTGTTGGAAAACCCCTCAGAAGGCTACAGTGTGTGAGCTGAATGTGTGGTGGCTTAGAACAAAACCAAATTGCAGTTCAGATCTCCAGCCCAGCCTGTCCCAGAGTGTCAAAAAGGGAGTTTTTCCCATATACAAGAGATAATGGTGTGGCTCTTCTCAAGAGCTTTTATGCTCACCTGTCGTATCTATGTCAGAGCTCTCATGAAGGAAACAAATAATTAAGGCACCACGTTAAGATAATTTCTTGGAAAAGTACTTGACCTCGGGGTTAGGAAAAGAAAGTTTGGCTGCTGTAAGCTTCTTGAAAGAGGAAGTCCTGGATTGGTTTTATGTGAGGAAGGAAGAGCTCCACTTAATTGTTATAATTTTCTATAAACATGTTAAAATACAAATGTTTCTAGGATTGTGTCACTAAGGCCTCAATTTAGCCAAGCCCTCAGCTATTTGCTTACATCCCCCTGTAGTCAAATCTATCAGTGGGACTTAACTGTGCTTTTGAAGTTAAGCACATATTTAAGTGCCTTGCTGAACTGGGGCCAATACTGGCACAAAGAAATACAGATTTAGAGCCTAATGACTGAGCTCGTTTAGATTAGGGATGGGCAGAATGGATTTGAATAAAGCAAGAACTGGCTCAGAACTTCAGCCTACATGTGAAGCTAACTCAATTCAGGGCTTTTTACTTCATTGAAACAGTCTGCCTTGATCTGTTTCTAACATGCAATGGAATGTGTGCAAGAAATCCACTGCTCCTTGCACCTGCCTCGGTGTGAAGATGTTGTTTTAGGAAATTGTACACTGCCAGGGGAAGGGAAGGAACAAGTGAATCCTGAAGTGGACCTAGTAAAATAAACACTTGTCAGGGAATATCCCAGACACTAACACTTGTTCAAGTAGATCATTAGAGTGGTCCTTGGGTCCCTTGTGTAGCTTTGGTCCAGATCAGCTCATGCTCTGGATAAGGAATTTGGGGAGTTAGGGTAGACCTGGGATGACTTGAAATAGGCAGTTTTGATGAAGTCACACAATATGGATTGCAGGAAAACAGGATAAACTCTCCTATGCCAGGAATCAACATGAGTTAAAGCCTAAGAGATTTCCTTCTCAGATGCTCTTATATTGTTTCTTTCCCGAGGAATGCACAGTTTCTGGAACATGTGATGATTGACCACTGTTAAATGGCAGAACCCATGCAAGAGCTTCTGTAATCCACAAATGGATGTGATGGGTTCTTTGTCTAAACTTCCTACTTGGAGATATTCATTTCTCCTTCTTAATTCTGCATTTGCAGAACTCAATTCAGGATCGTGACTTCAAAATTCATTGGGATTTATGGCTGACAGTAGCTGATACCAAATTGGAACCAGTAGCTAGAGAACCAGAAATATTTAAATTGGAAACATTTGGTGGCAGTGGTTGTTTTTTTACAAAAAGTGAATGGTTGTATTGTTTGTCACTGAAGTCATTCATATAGAGTTACAGACAGAGAGGGCTGCCCAGATGATCTGCTAACCAAGGCATAATCTGGAGCCTGGAGGGGGTGGCTAAAAATGTTCCCTGGCCATTTCAGGAGACCACAAGGGGACTTGTAAACAGAAAGAAGAACATCACAATAAGTGTTTCTTAATGCCTTTGTCTGTGGTGTTTCAGTTCTGTAGGACTTTTAAGCCCAGGCTTGCTCATCTGGTGTCCTGATCTGAACTCAAGAAACCGGATTCTTTTTCTCCTTTACATTGATGGAAATGAAAAGCGATGCCACTGACTGCGGTGATGTTTCTCCAGATTTCCCTCTGTGCAAATTGCAAAGGTTTCCTTAGGCTTATCCTTCCCTCTGAAGCCATTCAAGGCCAAATTCAGTGCTACATTAATTCACATAAGTATTAGATTAAATAAGTCTGTTATTATTTTATTTTTTCAACTTTAGTGGAAGATGGTTTTCAGATTTTGAGGGAGTTTTGCAATGGGGAGTCAAGGTTTGCCATATGTACTTTTGAGAAGAGTGGCTTGGCAATAGTGCTTGCTTTTTTCCTCAATGAGTCAACTTACTTGTTGCTGAAGCCCTGGCACAGGAGGAACTTTTATTGCAGCCTCACCATCCGAAAAATGGAGGGGAGCAAAGTGAGAGTTCACCTTCATGGATCAGTGGGACTGGGACATGGAGGGAGGGTTCAAGAACACGTCATTCATCTTTTAATGCTCTCCCTCAACATCCAACTTCAGATATTCTTTTTGAGGTCAATTGAGGACTTACTCAACTGGCAGTGCCATGAGGTTGGTAAGGTTTGTAATTCAGATTAGTAAATCTCGGGGAGCTGCTACTGAAACAGAGTAAAGTCTGTAGTTCACACTCCTGTGTTGGGCATTTGCAAAGCAATTGCACATGGCTGTTCTCCTCACCTCATTTCCCTTCAGTGAGGCCCACCTGGGCATGAGGATATGCTGCCCACTGGCTTTTATGGCATTTCCATCCACAGTCTTATTGATCAGTATGAAGTGATATCAAAGGCAGTTTAAATCTGTATGTCAGGCTGTGAGTTGCAGTGGCTGGAAAACATGTGAAACCCTTGGTCTGGTGGGTGGGGATCCTCCTTGAAGGCAGGATCACTCTGGGTAGGTCAGGTCTGGTGGAGGATTGTCCATTCTGCAGAAGAGATGAGCATCAGGGTTGTGGTGCTGATGGACAGGGCGCTGTTTGCTGCGTACAAAGGTGTGGAGTTGGCCAACACAGAGGTGGAATTCTCCTCCCTCAGTCCTGTAAGTGGCCATACTTTGTGCATCATGAGGAAATAAGATCTTTCTGAATGTAGAAATGGTTTATGGCTCATCACACACCCGGGAAGGGCCGGCACTGAACGAGCAACCTTAAATTACCAGCAGTGGGCACTTCCCATACAGCACTAGTCTGGGACAGAGAAATGAGTTGTGGAGGTACATAATACTGTCATTTAATCTGATCTAGAGCTCAGTAGAGACATGTGCAGATGTGCTTCTCTATCAGTAACATGGGGATAACAATACCAGCCCAGGTGTCTCGCAGGGGTGTCATGAAAATTAATTAGATAATGTCTGCACAGTGTTTTGAACACAGCAAAACACCATGTACGTGCTAAGTCAGGGCTTACTAGGCTGGACAGGGGTTTGGTGGTTGTTAACCCTTTTTTCTAGGGCACAGGAACAGCTTACTTGAAAACCATTTTAAAATATGTGTATTGATTCTTTACTTTCCCTTCTTTCTATATCTTTCTGTATTTCAGGTTCTTCCCTACCCACATGGATGGTGAAATAAGTCAATGTTTCCCCTCCTCAGAACTAATTTATTTAAATTAAATTCATTTTAATTTTCAGCCAAAATAAATCACTTTGTAGGAGTCCTTAACCCCAGAAATTTTGTCTGTAATCCAGAAAAAGTCTTTGCACATAAAATCATCAAATTGTTTGGGTTGGAAGGGTCCTTTAAAACCCATCTAATCCAACCCCTCTGCAGTGAGCAGGGTCATCTTCAACTAGATCTGGTTGCTCAGAGCCCTGTCCAACCTGGCCTTGAATGTTTTTAGGGATGGAGCATCCACAGTTTCTTTGGACAACCTGTGTCAGTGTTTTACAAGTCTCATTGTAAAAGAATTTCTTCCTTCTATCTAGTTTAGTCTCCCCTCGTGCTCTAAGACTCTCAGCGTTTTCATTGCTGTTTAGTTGAGGGACTGCCCCATACTGACATCTGAACATGTACTATAATGTTTGACTCAGGTCATCAGAGGTGGTGAAAGATTTTGTGTCAACCAGCCATCTCTATGTACGTAAAAATAAAACAAAAATCCCTTTTAACGAGTTGTGCTAAGTGTTACAATAATTTTCTGGAGGGAGAACAGACAGTTTCCATCCAGGGAAACATTTTATGGATGGCAGGACAGCAACTGGAGAGATCTGAAATGACAGCATGCTGCTGAGCTTGATAAGAGCTTATCAACACAGCTACACAGCTGATGTTTTGGTGTTCCTCGTGAAGTGGAATAAAATGAATGTGATGATTTCAACCGAGTTTCTCAAAGATAAGAGTGTCTATCGCAGAAACCCCTCCTCACACATACACACAGGCACTTATCACCACCAATATCAGGCACTCCTGAATTCAGCAGATTTAAAAGTGGATGGGGCATAAGGACTGCTCCTGGAGGGAGAGTGCTTTCACGGGATGGACGGATGGATGGTTGGCTGATGGTACAGGAGTAGGAAGGTCATAGTGCGGATGAATACTGTAGAACACAAAGTAATTCTGCAGAATTGGCAGGCTCTTCCTTTTTGCCACAAGACCTGTAATTTGCCTTCACTGTCCTCCCTGTTGCCACTACCCCTGTCCTTCAGAAGGCGTAACAAGAGGGTGTGGAGCCCTTTGCCGGGCTGGGTTTGGCGCGTTCTCCGAGTGACGAGTCTGTCAGTCAGACACACTTGCTCTTGTGGGAGGAATTGAATGAATTCACTAAAAATACCACTTCTTGTCCCCCTCCTAGCTGTGTCCACTACTCCTGTGAAGCCACGGACTGCCAGAAGCTGGAGATCGAGCACGCAGTGCTGAACTGCTCCGGCGGCTGGTACAACGGGGCCCAGTGCAACGTGAGCTGCAGGACCGGCCACATCCTGCATGTCCAGAGGGATGATGATCTCATCAAGAGCCAGGTTTGTTCTGCTGGGGCTTTTTATGACAAGGGATGAGCTAACACATGTGGAGAAATTGAGAAATAACCCAGCCTAAACCCCGAAGTCTCAGCTCAGCCTTGTGACAAGGTCGTATCCAAATACTTCTCATCAGTAACAGGAGCCCTCTGACTCTGTAGGAAGAGATACTGACAATGAACAAAGCTCAGATGTTCCCCAACTTTAGAAATTTTTAACCCACAAAGTTTAAATGTGTGTTCAGTCCTTCTTTGATCTAACTGGCTCTACTCAGCCAAACAGTGTTTCTCGGGGCTGGTGTTTTGGGAGTGGGGTGTTTGTGTTTTTGCACAACCAATTTCTGGGCAAAATACCTCATTTTTCAGTCCTGGGATTGAGGCTAACAGTGTCTTAACTCCTTTGCAGTTTTTCAGTCCATCTGCTTCCAACCACACGCTGATGTGTACGGTATGGAGGGGATGGAAAAAAGCACCCAAACCTTTTTGCTTCCACACAAATCACCAAAAACCTTCCCTGGTGTGGGGCAGGTGGTGCTCCTCATCCTCTTTATTAATGCATAGAGTATGTCCTACAAAAGCAGCATGCAGTGAGGGGCTATTGAGGAATACTATAAAAGTATTTAAACATTAAAAAAATGAAGGTACTTCAGGCTGGGGAAGGTGGATGAGGTGCATGTGCTACATGGCCCAGCCTTGGCATGTCCCTGAGAGCAGGGTGCTCGGGATAGGTGGGTGCAGACACCCCAGTTTGTGCTCTCCCCTCTAATGCTGCTCCAGATCCTGCGAGTGTGATGTGGGGGTGGTTTCCCCCATCAGCACCTTCTCACAAGTTGTGGGGGCAGCACACACATCTGGGGCAGCACACACATCTGGGGCAGCACACACATCTGGGGCCAGGGGAGCCGGGGCAGCCACACTCAGCAGCCTGTCTGTATTTGTGAAATACTGTGTTCTTCATAAGCTCGCAGAGGGGGGAGACAGAGTGGAGGGGAATGAGTCAGCCCTTTCAACTCAATTACAAAACAAATACAGGACCCCGCGAGCTGGGCCTCTTCCATCCTAATTGGCATCAGCACCAGAACCCCAGCTCCAGCTGAGCATTTTTACAGTGCAGAAAACAAGTTCTCAAACCAGCCTGAATGGAAGGGATCTGTACATGGGGTCCATGGGGCACACAGGGGTCCCAAACCAAATAAAACAGCCTAAACACGCTTCACCAGCACCGTGTTATTTAAAGACAGGAATTACCTTTTGGCGAGGCTCGGCCGACTGTGTATGGTTTTGCCCCGAGAAGTTTGGTTTCAGAGTCTTGATCAGACTCATATGACAGGAGGGGAGGATTTTAGCACCCCTAGCTAACGTGATTCACTGCCTATTACAACACACTTCCTCTCACCCTGGTCTGCTGTTGCACTTCCTCGTCTTTTTTCCACCAGTAAAACCCCCTGAGGCCAATGGCTTTGTTTTGCTCAGTGCTGTGCATTCACTGTTCAAATGAGGGAAGGAGTGGAGCATCCTAAAGATACTCATGATCAGCTAAGCACATTAAACATGTGCTTTATAAGTTTATTTGTGCTCATCAGGGATCTGTTGAAAAGGAACAGACAGTTTCTTTCACTATCATCTTGTTTTATTTCTTTGTGTCAGGTGCTTCAAGACAGAACTTGTGGAATGTGTAGGCAAGATGTGAACTATAGAATCCATGGTTTGGATTTCTCATGTCAAATTGCACTGTGCTCCTTCCACAATTGCTTCTCAACTTCAGCTCCTCTTCCAGTCACAGGCATTTTGGGGTGAGAAAGGGCTTGTGGCTTGTTGTCCATAATCAGAGGGACTTGCTGCCATGATTGATGAACCCTCCACAAAGCTGTTGGTTGCTTCACCTTTGTCATCTAGTTGGATATTTTGCCTGTTTGACTGATTTGAGGATCTGGAGATTTTTTTTTTTCCTCATTTAACTGTCAGTGTGTGGGGCTGCATGAGGAAGAGGAGGAGGGAAAGTAGCTTTACACACGTTGGTGTTTCACACTCTTGGGTAGGAAGGAGGCTGGGGTGAGGTGCAATGTCTCAAAGAGCAGACTGAACACCAGTGGCCCATGACCACTGCATGCTGATGAAGATGATTCACAGACCAGTGAAAACACCTTGGTTTAGCATCTGAACCACATTTGTCTTCCGTATTTCAATGAAAGACAGGAAAAAAAAAAGGGTGAAGAGAGAATTAAAAGCAAAATTTTCAAAAGCACCTCAGAAATGCAGGGGCACAAGTCACATTTCAAATCAATCTTTTACATCTAAGGGGGCTTTGAAAATTTTCTTAAAAGTTTCTGCACTTTCTGGCCTCTGTGTCTTCTGAAGCCACCATTTTAATCAGTCTTAGGGCAAAACATTCATTCATTCCCCCTGTGAGAAACTCCCATTCCCAAATTCTGTTAAACTCCATAAAATCACCAAACCCTAAAACCCTTCAGCACTCTGTGCAGCAGAAACTGTTTGCTGCTTGAAAATAAAAAGAAAGCTGAGCTGTTTACAGACTCTTGGGCTCTCCCTCATGGAGAGCCCTCTCTCATCTTCATTTAGAGACTTCAGCAACAACAACAAAGGGCTTTGCACAGTGATGGAGCAAAATCCTTCATGTATCTTTCTCACAAAGAAGATCTCAGGATGTTTTCATTCCCCCTCCTCAATTTCTTCCCACCCCCCACCCTGACAACTCCATCGCTCTTTCTTCTCTTCTCTCTCTTTCCCCCTTTTGTTTTTCACTGCTTTCCTCCCCCTTGTCCTTCACTGAAAGACCCACTCATTCAGTTGCTTGTTGTCATCTCTCCTTGAAGCCACCACCACTGCTGCTCTGGTCAAGAGGTGTTATTTAAAACCCAGCAGCTCCCTAATGTTGTGCAAAGGCATCATCAATCATGCCAGGAAAAGAAAGCACGGCTCATGTGGGTTCAATTAGAGGCACAGTAGTGGGCAGAAGTGGAAGAATACTTAGAGGGGAGGGCACAGCTGTTCATTTTTAAGGAGAGGAAACTTCACACGTGAAGCATCGCTTGAAGAAGGAGCCGACTGGAATCTTGGGCAGCAGGAAGGAGACATGAATTCTCCCAGGCTGTTGCAAGTCCCAAGGAACAAATCTCTCTGGCACCAGATTTCTTTAAGTTTGCATCCTCTTCACTGTACTGCACGCTGTATCTTTGGAGGCCCTATTTTTCCCCCCCTCTTTTCGCCTTGCCCACCCTCCTTCCTTGTGTAAGCCTCTTTTGGAAGGCAGGACATGAAGGGAAGCAGTTGCTGTGATGCCAGTCAAAGCAGCACAAAGTGCCCAAAGTGACAGCTAATAAACCAGACGAGAAAGCCAAGTGCTTTGTATGGACTGCTGTGAGCTGGGTGACCTTGTCAGATCAGACAGGCGAAACAGGCACGCGCCTGCTCAGCTCCAGGTGGGAGATCCACAAAGGCAGAGGCAGATGCTGCCACTAAGACCCAGTGCTGGATCCAAAGGCAGCACTGCTGAGGCTGAGTCCGCTGGAAATATCCCTGAGGTGTGTCATGGAGCTGGGGAGAGGTGGGCTCCTGCTCAGCCTCTGGGGGTCCTGCCCTGGGCCCTGCAGTGATCCCACCCTCAGGTGCGGCACCGCAGCAGAGGGAAGCTGAGAGCTGGTGGGTGACACCTGCAAGAATTTCTGTGGCAGGTTTGTCCTCTGTGCTTCCAATCAAAGCCACCAGTCTTTCTCTCCATCGCAGGGAACATTCTCTGTTATGTTCTGCTGCTGAATTCCATGTGCTCCCATTGCTTGAAGTGATGACATGATAGACATGCTCTAAAATGTCCCATTATTATGTCTGACCTTGAAAACCTCAGCTTCCATCATACAAAGTGTGGAACAAATTAACTGGGAAAAAGCTGAGAAGCCAGGGTCTTACCCACGTGGGCACAGCTTCTCTGCATGGGAATGGTCTTCCCAATGTGCCAGGAACAGGAAAAGCCATATGGGTCTGGAAGGACTCTTTACAGATTAGGTCAGTGCTTTTGTAGAGAAAGTACTGCTGGGAAAAAGCCAGAGATGAAAATGTGGAGGCAGTAATTGTTATCTTTTTCATATCAAGGTCTAGAACATGGGGACAAATAAAGGAAAGGGGATAGTTAGGGATCCCTTCCAAGGAGAGGGGATCCCAGGCACATCACATTCCCAGCAGGCTCTAATGTCCTGCAGCTTTCTGCTAACAAAGGCCATGGCCACAGCTGAAACACTCTCACAAGTGTTAACTCAGGCAAAACATTACTTTTTGTTAGATGTGACTGTCGTGCACAGATATTGCCTCTCTTTAAATATTTGGATTATATTCCTGCTTCTGAGTTTGCACTGTTTATTTGGTGGTATGTAGAGGTACATTTGATGTGCAACCCTGTCATTAGAGAAACTCCTTTGTGCAGCCACTATCAGGTCGTAGGAACAATAATTTACACCACCACTAAACATTTAATTCTTGGAGTTGAACCTCTTATCATAGAGTTTCCCTATGTTCAGCATGGATCCAGCATCCAGCAAGATACTATGCAAGGCCTATGTCTTTTCCATAACATTTGGATAGCCTCTGACATCATTAGCTTGAGTTTATTGACATCAGTAGCTTGGGTTTATGTTTTAGAGTTCCAGCAGCCACAGTGCTGCTGTGTTATTTGGGAAAGGAGGCTTTTTTAAATGCTGGAGCAACTCATCCTGGAGAGCAAGTGTGTCTGTATGGTTTTCAAGACATGGGAATACACTCTATCATCCCTTCTCCTGTGGCCACCACACTGTGACTTCCTGGAAGCACAGGGGTATTCAAGGAATCAACTGCCTACATTTTATATACAGTTTTTAACTTTATCAAATATTCTGATAAGCAGCAAAGGCAGAATTAAAAGCCACTTGGGAATGAGAACGAAGAGAGTCACTTCACCTGAGCGCTCCGAGAATCCCAGAATGCGCTACTCTAAACTTGTAGAAAAGACATTTTTTTCCATCAGCAGTGTTCCCTGTTTAAATAAACTCCACGGCCTAGAAAAGGGGTTTTGTGCCCACTTGGGAAGTGTCCAGTTTCTCAGCTCTGGGACTGCTTTTTCCATTCTGTATGCAACCATATATCAAAGGGAGACAGGTCTGAACTTCTGTTGAAACCATTAGGGTGTTTTTGCAAAAAGGGAATCCAGGTCCCTTTGATGTGTGTTAGAAACATTCCCCTTCCTTTTATAAACCCAGATCAATGGTCGGCGGTGCAAATCTCCTGTGAGCATACCAGCCCTGAATAAAATATTCCCTGGAGGCAGAGGAGTGCTGCTGTATGGCTTGGTCAGATTCCTCGGCAGCATCTTCCCCCTGGCGTGTTTGGGTTTCTCACATTTCTAAACTTCTGTCCCTCTCTTTATTCTGGTGTGGAGGGAAGAGTTAGATTCTTCACTTCCAGTTTTTAACAATTTTCCATTTTTAATTAGAAAGTGGATATGTTGTTTACTCATACTCTTTGCCAACATCTGTTTATTCTTCAGTCATCCAGTAAATTTATCGTCTTAGCTTTGGATGGGTGGCTCCTTTACCTCCCCCCTTTTTCCTTCTTTGCCCCTAGCATATCAGGATTTCAGTCTGCTGTACTGTTTGGATTATTCCTCAGATCCACAGAAGTGTAGCTGTGACAGCAGAGTGACTTTGGGGAAGTCAGAGCACGGGCATTGACTCTCAAGTGCCAAGTGCCAGTTATGGGCAGGATGCTTCTGGGTCTGTTGATGGCAAACTCCTCCTGGAAAAGGTCTGTCTCTCAGGATTGCATGTCCATGGGCCCTGATTTGGTGTGGAGCCTTGGGGCACCCTGACAGAGAAGCCATAAGAGCAGCTGTCAGTATCTGCACACAACACTGACGTGGCCCAAGGCTCTTCCCCTGGCACCCCCATCCAAGGGTGACTGACACCTCTCAGGAGAGCCTCGCACAGGAGTCCCAAATGATTTCATGTCAGGTTGGCTTTTACTTCAAACCCAAGAGTGAGTTTGACTCAGAAGCACGTGGGGATCCCTTTGGAGTGGCTGTGTCACCGCAGGGGTGACAGGGATGGGGGACAGCTGTCAGCTCCAACAGCTCAGGCTTGTGTGCTCCTTCCCAAACATAGGGCAGCACAGCATGTGCCCTGCTTGTCTCAGGAGGCCATGCAGACAAGAGTTTGGATTATTTGCAGTGCTCTGCTCTTCATATGGAAGCGCTGTGGTGTCTCACCACAGAGGTGACTGGTTCTCTGACACTGTTCTTGTGGCACTTTGGTGAGTTTAGGAGCTGCTGCCCTGTCCAAAAGATGATGGTAGAGGCCAGGCATGGTTTTGCCTAACTTGTGAGCCAAAGTAATGGCTGTTGCTAGGCTTGAAATGGTTTTTATCTCTCCCTTGCTGGCCACGGTGGCTGTAGGCGTGTATCTTTTTCCAGATGGAGTCCAGCATCACCATGACTTGCGTGGATGGGAAGTGGAACAAGCAGGTGACCTGTGAGCCTGTGGACTGTGGTGTCCCAGACCAGTACCACGTCTACCCAGCCACCTTCAACTGCAGTGAGGGGACCACCTTTGGCAAGAAATGCTCCTTCACTTGCCGACCTCCTGCTCTTCTGAAAGGTACCAGAGGGTGTCTGCGCAGTGACCTGGGGAGAGCTGCACAGCTAACACACACTGCTCCCAGTAATATATGTTACTGTTGCTGTTGTTTTAGAATTATTCATGATATTTTAAGTATGAAGAATTATGAGACTCTGTGGAAGGTTTATTTATATTAGAAGTTAAGTTCCTTTGCATCTCTCTATTACCTTCCTTTGACCTTTCCTTGATCGCGGCTGGCCAGGCAGTAATGACAGTGAATATTGCTTCCATACAACCAAAACATGGAAAAGTCATGGGGATAAATCTGATTGAACTCTCTCATCTTCTTTCCCATGCCTTCTCTGTTTTCTATGTCTGTCTCTCTTCTATGCCTCCTCCATGTATTTGGAAAGGCAGGAGAAGACTGAAAAGCCCCATGTCCCAGTGGCGCAGATCCCCATCGCTGTTTTTCCTAATCCACCATCACCTCACTCCTTTTCCACACTTATCTTGCTCTACCTCTGACCTTTTTCTCCTCTACTTGTTTGGGAGTATTTACTTTTCTCTTCTCTTTTTTCTTTTTTTTTTTTTCCTAGAAATAACACACTCTGCTGCCTTCTTTCATTTTCTCTCCTTCGTCTTCTTCCCTGCTGCTTTTCTGCTAACATTCCCATCCTCTTCTCAGCACCATCAACTCTTCTGCTCAGTGGCACATCACCCTTTCTGGTCTGATCCTCAGGAAACAAGAAAAGATACCACTGTTAATTTGAGGGAACATTAGTCCCAAATTAACTTGTCATCTCACAGTGGAGTAATCTTAACTGCTGTTATCAACTCAGGTACAAACTCTGTAAAGGATTTTTTTTATTGTACCTGTAGTATTACCTTTTCTACTGGGACTCATTGCAAACCCCAGAAAAGGAAGGCATGGAAAGTATTCTTCATTTCAGTGAAAGGATATGTTGATTTCTTCATATATAACCAAATTGCTTAATTCTTTTTAACTCTGACAGAAGATAGTCACAAGCAGAAAATTAAGACTACTCAAAGGATAGTTAAGGGAAAGTTAGGACTACTTTTTACCAAAAAAAATCCCTTTTTGTGTTCATATACCAAGAGGGTCATCTTTAACAAAAGATGTTTTTTTCATTTAAAGTGCTTTAAGTTCTTTGAGCAGACAGTGGAAATAGTGATACTCATCATGACCAACAAGAGCTGATGACTCAGGCAAGGGTAGCTGGAGGGGTGATAACCAACCCCCAGCTCAGGGGGTGCAGCTCTGGTGTGCAACATCACTTCACTTCTGTCCAGAAACGCCGAGAGCTGTGAGGTAAAGGCACCACTTGGTGTCCAGCCATCAGTGATGACTAATAGATGTTGCCACTAAGCTTCTGGAGAGTGACTCATGCCTAATTCAATCACTGACGTCATGACAGCCACTGTTGGTAATGTCACAGCTTATCGCTTTGCAGTGGCAACTATGATATCACCAGGCTGGTCTGCAGAGCTGCTGCATGACTCAGAGCAGAGGAACATGCTGGTGCTCCAGAAAAGAGCTCCCTTCTGCACAAAATACCTCTGCAATCATCTGCAGTTGGGGAGGGGAGAGACAAAGCCAGGGCTGATTTAATGCGGCTTCTCTTATCTTTGAGGGCAGGGCAGGAGGGCTCCTCCACATACCTTCCTGAGCCCTCCAGAGCCTTTTGTTTTCTTCTTCTTTGAATTCCAGCCTCATGCCCCGGCTCTCTTCCTTCCCTTGCAGAGAGATGGCATTGCTCTGGGGTTAGCAGTTTGTCAGTATTATTTCGGATAACTCCCAAGTTGGCTCACTGTTGAAAATATGCCTTGTGGGTTGAGAAGAGTTCCTGCAGCAATGCTCAGGGATTTCAATGGAGTATTAGGGATTTTTGAAGGGTTAGTGGCTCATAGCTGTGCTTTGTTTCTTAGGAAAAGCTTATTCCTTTTCAACGTATGGTATAAAATAACAAAGAATGTAAAATACACTGAGACTGGGCTACTTTTAGCTTAACCTTCTGAAGTCAAGTAGGTCATAGCAGAGGCAAATAGATCTATTGTACCTTTTACCTTTGAGGTGTTGGCCAAGAAAGCTCCCTGAGGAAAATGAGTCTCTAATGAGTATTATGAATCGTATTTATCACAGTAGTCCCCGAGGACTAAGAGTCCCCAGCTGAGAATGGCTCCTCATTGTGTTGGAGTAGTGACTCTAATACTAACAGATGCTGCTCCAAAAGGCTCCAAATTGAAATAAAAGGGACAGCTTTAGGGAAGAGATATAACACAGAAGCAGAATGAAGAATGTGATGGCACCAAACCCTCTGTTAAAGCGATGGCTTTGGAGAGGAGGGGGTTGATGTATGAAACAAGCTTCCTTTCAGAGAGGAACAAAATAAGGAAGAGAAATACAAAAGATGACAAAGCCCGTGTGGCTTCCCCTATGCTATAGCATTTCCTGAAATAAGCACTGCCTGCCTGTCATCTGAAAACAGTGCCCTTAATGATTTAACGCCATCATCTAGGAAGAGAAAGCACATAGGACATACACAGTTGAATTTGTCAAACCGGCTGAGGTGGCTTTTGATACATGACGGGCATAACGACATTTCAAAAGAAAACAGTGCCTCTGAACGTTGTTAACTTTGCTTACTGTTCTTCTCAGGAAACAACAGCAACTTGACCTGCATGGAGGATGGGCTGTGGTCCTTTCCAGAGGCCCTGTGTGAGCTGATGTGCCGAGCACCCTCCGTCGTCCCTAATGCAGATCTCCAGACTTCTCGTTGCCGAGAAGACAAGCACAAAGTGGGCTCGTTTTGCAAGTACAAGTGCAAACCAGGTTACCATGTCCCTGGATCCTCCAGAAAATCGAGAAAGTACGTGAAAGATGAAAGCCTTGCAGTCAGTCTGATTCAGAAAGCCATGAGTTAAAACGACTTTGGGAAAGGGGTGGGCTGTTTATCACAGACTATATGTGCCTTAGGGAATAGCACGGAGCAATTCCTTCATGCAGATAGCTGTGCAGCTTCAACGGGATTTAGGCACCTAGCTCACTTAGGCTTCTTTGAAAATCCTGACCAGTGCACAGAAAACAGACCTTACCTTAGAAACACCCCTTTGATATGCAGCCTGGGGAGTCCCCTTTGAAACCCTGCAGGAAAGGGTTAGTGCTGTCATATACTTCTGACTCTGCACAAACCCACTTCAAACCAACCACAGCCCACAAACCTGGGAAGCCGAGTTTTTGGGCGGTGTGTCCGAGGCCAAAAGAGGAGTTGGGGCTGGGCAGCTCGATGTTGGCTTTGCAAATAATCGTTATTTTTGCTCAGAGACCTCATGACGCAGATTCACAACTTGTTCCCCGAGTGTTAAAAGCACAAGCACACCCATCCCCTGCAACCTGCTAGCACAGCTCAGAGCCTGGAGAGGCTCTCAGCTGACTCAGCCACTCACTAAAGGGTCTTTTTTTTTTTTCTGCACAAAAAGGCGAGCCTTCAAGATCCAGTGCACACAGGATGGCACGTGGCTGCCAGGTGCTTGTGTGCCCGTTACCTGTGACCCGCCACCTTCCAAGTTCCACGGGCTCTACCAGTGCTCCAACGGCTTCCAGTTCAACAGCGAGTGCCGGATCAAGTGTGAGGATGATGACAGTCAGTCGGTGAGTCTCTCTCATCCAAATTAGCTCAGCTCAAAAATGTTCCCTGAGGATCCTGACCTTGGAGGGGCCAAGTGCAACTGAGCTCTTCTGAGAACAGAGACACAGAGATGGAGAAGGGAAAAATAGAGTAGAGGGAGAGTGTGAAGAGTCTGGAAATATTATTTTTATGACAGTTGTAACAGTATTAACTACTACCTGTAGAGGACCAGCAGTGACTGACTTAATGTTTCTGGACAATAAGTGGCTAAAAAATCTGCCTCAGTGGCTCTATGACCTGGCTAGAAAGTAAGGAACAATGAATGAAAGTAAGTAATGTGTGAGTTATCCAAACTTATCCCATTTGCTCATTCTGTTTTACCTTGCTTTTCCCTCCAATTCTTCTTATTATATTTCTGTGTGCCATATGATAATTTAATTCTATAGTGATTACAACTATTCAGGTGAACTATCTCTAAACTTCCATGTTTTTGTGGCTGTGAAGGTGTCATTTGGCATCAAGGGTCAGATCCTCATCTGGCACAAATCAGCATGTTGCCTTTGACATCCTAGGAGCTGTGTTCACTGACACAAGAAGGTCTGGCCTTTACTATCTTGTTTGAAATGCCTAGTTTGCCTCACCAGAGGTAATTATAGTTTGTGAGATAAGTAACTTCTCCCAGAAGTGCTGCTACTACTCCATACTCTTGGGAAGAGAAAGTGGGGATGTAGAAGCTGCAGCTACTACAGGCACTGCAGGGAGCATAGATGGTTTAATATCATTCCAGACTCTGAGGACATTTAAAAAGGGACCAATTATATGAAAGACAGCTCTGATACTTGCTCCATATGTTAAAAGCTCCTGCCTACCCCTCTTCCCAGCTAGGCTGGCCTGCCCTCTCCACGGGGACAACAGGCAGAGCCCCGGTGTTTCACTTCAGGGCATCTGGAAAAGGTTTCCTTGAATAAGTCTTACAGGGAGGTTATGAGCTGTGTGGAAGGAGAAGCTGCAGGTGTGGGTGCAGTTTGGGTGGGAGCTCTGGGACACAAATTGCTCAGACTGGTCAGGGTGCCTGGTGTCCCATCGCTGGGTGCCATCGCTGCCAGTGCAGAGAAACCAGGGCCTCCAGGGCAATCACAACGGGCTTGTGTTTGCTTTTAAATGAGGTGGAGACAAAGAGCAGCAAGTAGTGGAGTCAGGGTTAGAGCAGTAATGAAGTGAGCTCTGGAAAGTGAGAGATCCAGCTATGTCTGCATTCACTGTGAGTGACTGTTCAGCTGCGAAAGCACCTTGGGCAAAGGAGCAGATAACATCTTGAGAGAGGGATTTGCAGAGAAAGGTATTTTCAGATATCCCAGAAAATAGGCTACAGAAGAAGAGGGGAGGACTCCTGGCACAAGCCAGAACCACTTGAGAGGTGTTAATTATTTAAGGATTAAACCCCACTAAGACTCTCTCAGCTATATAAGGTGATAATACACGTTGCATCCAAGCAAGAAGCCCAGCAGGGATTTTCACAAGAGATTTTGCAGGTCAGGGAATGATGGACAGTATGTTACTATAGCAATGGATATCCTGGGATCTCTGAGTATGTTGCAGAGACTATACAATAGTACCCTCAAGCACAGCCAGCTCCAGCAACATAAATCAGGTTTCATGGCTCACCTTTGAGAATCATGCTTGAACCCTGGCATGGAAATTGCAATGGAAGTGCATCACACTTGCTAAACCAGCAAATTGTGCTTAATTATCATTTAGCAATTTATTCCTGACTTTGTCACCATGCTGAAAGATCATTACTTGGCTGTACATCCAGCATCTCTTAATCACCAGGAACGTAATGGTCATTTAAGCAGGTACCTCCCCTGGCACTAGAGCAAGGGTCTTCCATTTCTGATTATTGTACACAAATCATATGAACAGTCAGATCTAAATTAATCAGTCTCTGCCAAACTGGCCCTTAGGTGAGAATCACCAAGCTGGATCACACCCTGAGTCCATCTGCTCCATTATCCTTTCATATGATTTTCTTATTACTTCTGGCAATGGCCAGATGTCTAGAGAAGGGGAAGCAGGTCCCACGCAGTAGTCTGCCACTAAGACCACTTTGCATCTCACTAAACATTGTGTTCATCAACAAAGCTGAGCAAAAAATAAAAAAAAAGGCATTAGGATATTAAAGACAAGACTAACACTGAAGGCTGTGACATCTTCCACGCCAGTACCAGGGGCGTGTGCAGGGCCCTGTGCCACAATGGGTGTGGGTCAGGGGGCAGAGCTCCTCAGAAAAGTTCAGCAGCCCTGCAGGGACCCCAGCATGGTCAGCACATCAAAGGACCCCCCAAAGATACCCAGCACAGCCTCCAAGAGCAGGGTGGGTAGATTGCAGGCAACGTGCCTGGCGTGTAAAACGGGTGAGGAGAAGCAGAGATCCTGCATGGTTCTCCCACCCAGCAAGGTCCCCACGGGAGGTTTGGAGCCCAGCCCCACCAGACATGCTCCTGTTGAATATCCCACATTACCCCATGGCAGTCGGGCTCGCAGATCCCACAGAACAGCTTGCACAGAAATCCCCAGTGCCGTGAGGATAGATCTGACAAAAGATTGCCTGTGCACTCCTTTGTTGTTTTTAAAGGGCATGATATTTCCCCTCGGACTTTGGTATTCATTCTTCAGTATCATACAGAGAATCTTTTCTATAAGAGAAATGTCATATTCTATGCCTTGCCCATTCCCACACCAGAGGAATTTTTTTCCCTCCTTCCCACCTGCCTCTGTGTGTGTCTGTCTCAACCTCTTCACTTGCTGTCACTCAAGGCAGACAAGCTCTAAAGAGCACGTTCTACCCTGCTAAGCATCCCTGCTCTTGTCCTGCTCTCCTTCCTCCCTCAGATGGCCATTGGGGATTCTCTCTTTTTCAAGACAAAGATGATGTAACTGGTTAAAGAGCGGGAAGAGGGAAAAGGTTGTCTGCATTCAACACCAACCTCTCCACAACAAGAAAGAAGGCAAACGGGGTGAAGGCACCTTTATTGCAACTGGAGTGGGGCTGTTGTAAGGTGGAGACCTTTCAAGGGACTTGTAGAGACCTTGCAAGGGGTTGTAAAGACCTTGCATTACACAGTAGAGGAGTGTTTCTCTGTGTTTATCTGCAGTGCAGCTGTTCCCCGTTTGTTTTTTTTATTTTTATTCTTTATAATAAAACTCCATTTTGCCCCCCAGGGCTGCCAGTCCCAACTGGGGGCTCTTCCACTTCCAGCAGAACTTTGCCCCCAGCTCAGCTCTGAGCTCTCAGCCTCTCCTTGGTGGTGTTTTTGTGACCATCCTCCTTGTCTCCTTCTCTCATTCCCAGGGCCGTGGAAGCAACGTGATTCACTGCAGGAAGGATGGCACGTGGAGTGGCTCCTTCCACCTGTGCAGGGAGATGCAGGGGCAGTGCACTCTGCCCACCCAGCTCAACAGCCACCTGAAGCTCCAGTGCGCCGGCGGCTACGGAATAGGTGTGTGATCCTCCCCCCCAGCACCTGGAGTACAGCTCTGAGGGAAGCAGGAGGCGAGGAAGAGGATGGGAATGACAGGGAGGGAGAAAGGAAGGAACCTGCAGTCCTTCAAGTCACCTTCTGTGGACCTGTTTGCCAGAGTGAGGGGCTGCTACGGGAGGCTTTTCAGGGAACTGCTTTTAGGAAACAGGAATCTTTGAGAGGCCAGGCAGGCATCGTGTAACATGCTCTGATTGCCTGCTCCTTGCAGCGCTTCCAGTTTCATTGTGTCCTTTCTTAGCCAGCTGGTTCTCAGGGGCAGCCAGCATGGCAGGCTGTGCCAGAGACACATCCAGCCTGCAAAATGCAGGGAGGGACTGTACCTCTGTTTGTGTTTATGCTTTTGTAATGTCCCACTCCTTCGACCACATGCACACACCCTCACTCCAGAGGCTGAAAGGCGAAGGAGGTGACAGAGGAACGCAGCACCAGGACAATTCAGGTCTCTCCAGAAAGAATATGAGGCAAGCTGAGCATCCCCTTTGGTATGACAGTTGTTTAGGAGCTATTGTAAGGTGCATTTTCCCCCTTTCTTCTGAGGTATCTGCTCACTCTGTAAAGGGTGATGACTTCACATGCTCAGCTTTGCTTTGTGGTACCCAGGCAGAGGGGAGGGACAGACACACTGAATTGTGGATGCTGTATTTTCAACCCTATATTGTGTTTTCAACCCTATATTGTGTTTTCAGCCCTATATTGTATTTTCAGCCCCAGTTTTTGGGGTCTCCTTGTTGTAAGGGCTGCAGTGGAAGCTGCACTGGCTGCGGCCCACACAGATCTGCGAGGCCCCTTCCTGCAGCCCCACTCCCAGCCCCTGCCATCCCCCCCTCCCTCTCTCCGTCTGTCCCTTTGAACTTGGAGAAATTTCCTCCTCGCGCGGCTCCCTCATTATATCGCAGCCATGCGAGGGACCACGAGCCTCCTTGTGTTCCCTCCCCGGGGAGGAGAACACGACCTGGATGAGATCAGCGCTCTGTAATGATGCCAATTACAGATCATATATCAAAACAATTCCGACCTGCTCCTCTCCGCGAGCGTACAGAGCGTGGCGGAGCGCGGGAGAGCGGGCGACTCTTAATGTGGCGAGGTGTTTTACCCTTGAGAGGAGGTTACCCCCAGGCCTAGCCAGGTTTTTGCAAGGAGGGAAGTCCCAGTTCTTGCTTGGGTGAGGAGCATCTCAGTGCTGGAAGCAGGAGGGTCTGTGGTCGCTCAGGCAGTGGGTGCCTGCCAGCTCTCACTCTTCTCCCAGTTGCTGCCAGCAGGTGTCAATTCCAGGTGCAAGGAGTGGTGGGCCTGATCCCAGGATGGGACTACACAGCATCACGGACATGAGGGATGCATGGGGCAGACCCTCCACAAGAGCATGACTCTCCCTGGAGAGCTCAGCAAGGGTACAGCAGCCTCTGGCTCATCCTCAGCAGATGGAGACACACCACACTCTTTGCAGGCTCACATTTTGGCATCAGATATTGGGGTTTTCCTCTCTTCTTTGCATTTTTGGAAGCCTGACTGATGGCCTTTTGAGAAGGTGCTCTCCTGCCACTCATCCACCACAGGGGTGATGTCAATGGGCCTCATCCAGCAGGTCTGTGGAGCCACTACCACACGCCCTGGGAAAGCAAAACTGCAAGTGCTCCCTGTCTTCCCGGCTCAACAGCCCAGGTCTGACTGCTCCCACTGACTCCTCCGTGTGGAGAATGTGAGAAGGCAGAAGCAGGTGGGGGAAATAATAGCATCCAGTCATGGTCACTATGAATCCCACACACCTTCGGTAATTCCTCAGACACCTAATCTGCCCTTCCAGGCTGAGGTGTGTGTTGAGCCAAAGGTTCAGCTCTCCAAACCAGTGCTGAGATTAATTCCTCCCCCAGCGCTGATTGGAGTGCAGAAATCCTAATGACATGTTTGCAGCAGCTGTGCCATTCAAGAGTGATTTTCCAGGGGGGAAATGGTAATGGTCCAACACACTAGGGCTTATGGTTGTGTCACCACAGGGCTCTGGGATATTGCTGCAGAGTATCCCAGCATGTTTTAATAAAGAAAGGACAGGGTTCCCACTGGGCATGACAGTTAATCAGAGAAAAAGCAGGTTTATGTGTGAACAAAGCCATCATTACCTCTCTGCATACTTCTTATCGACTGTGGGACTTAGGTGATAGTTCATCTCAACGATCATTAGGCTTGATCACCCTCTGAAAGATTATTATTGGAGGTCTGTAAACTTGGACTGATCAAACACTAGTTTTTTGTCATGTCATAGGCGAGATGAGTTCGACAGCCTCTACCTAATCAGTCCCATTGCTTGAAAGATTAGTTGAAATGGAAAAACCTTCACGTTTTCTTGATGATCCAAAAGTGCAAAACCTGACCCCCTTCCTGGAGTTAACAGGCAGAGAAATACCTAGATTTGCAGCTCGTACAGAAGGGCCCTGGAATATCTGCCACCCCCACGCACTCCTGCTGAGTGCAGGGTTGTACTCAGCACTTCACGTGTGGCTCAGAGATATGTGATAGTTATGGCCAACTGCTAATTGCAATTTAGGAGAAATGAGCTGTAATCCTGTCCTTCAGCTGGAAGGATGCTGGAAGGGTCAGGAGCTGGTTGCTTTATCATTTAGCTTTATCCTTTAGCTTTATCCTCCCCATGTTTTGTGCAGGCACAGAGTGTACCACCTCATGTCTGGATCACAGTCACGAGCCCATCCTCCTGCGCGTGAACGAGACCGTGCAAGACATCCAGCACTGGATGAACCCTCAGAGAGTGAAGGTCAGTGCCTGACAACTCCACTAACTGTATCCCTTGCTGAATGTTTATGAGCAGAGAGTGAACAGCGTTACCTGTGGTTCATTTGATGAGGGGGAAAATGGGGAATGCTGCCCTTTAGGAAGGAATTCCTGGTTTTCGTTGTGTCTTTTCATGTTGTTCTGGTAATGTGGTGGCTCTCTCTCTGAGTTGCTGTCTCTCTGTGTTTTCCCACTGAAAGTCAGTTCAAGGTAAAGGCCTCAGATCAGTTGGGTCTGATCTGAAAATGGGATTCATGACACAGGAAGATGGGACAGACAGTGAGAGAAAGGGCACTGGCCAGGTTTTATTTTCTTCCTCCTGTTCTGTGTTTTGCATTCATTGGGTGACAGGGGCTGGATTTTTTCTGCGCTGCTTTTGGATGACAAAAGAAGCTGATACAGAGGGTATTTCATTTCCCGACCCCGCAGAGCTGGCTGAGTGCTCCCCCCGCCCCTTCGCCCGCATGCAAGAGCTGCCTGCTCAGCACAGCCCCTTCCAGAGGTCACCACTTCTCCCTCCTGCCTGCTGCAAATGCACAGCCAGCATTAACTGCTCCCAGCACTCCGTCCTGAGCGTCCTCCAGCACACACCAGTGCCAGTGTGCCCTGCTGAGGACGTGCCCACCGGTGTGCACCTCGCACACATGCGCACCCTGCACCCAACAGCTTCTTGGTTTCATGCCCACACTTGGATACCAGTGGGAGACACTCACCCACCTCACCCTGAAAACCCTCACGTGCCTCCTGCCTGCAAATTCCTGTAACCAGGTGCTTGTCCCTTACACAGTACTTTTGCAGGTGTAAAGGTCTAACTGGACACACTCAAGCACCTGTTGGAAGATGCTGACACATCAGGTGTCACCAGGTTGCTGGTGGTGTTCGTGAACAAGCACTGCTGGCTTTTACATACTTGGCCCTGGCTTTGCAGGAGCTTGTTTTACACACTTGAACTCCATTACGGAGGAGAACAAGCAGCCAACACAGCCCCAGCGTGTCCTGAGCAGCTTTGACAGTCTATTTGCTTCTCTACATGACTAAATGTGCGCCCAGGGCTTGGGATTTTTGAAATCTGGCCTTGGCTGTGGGTAGAGAGCCGCTCCAAAAGTCTCCACCACTTTATGCTTTCCTATTTCACACAGAGCGAGAGAATAAATCCTGGAAAGGAGTGGGAAACTTAAATCCAGAGAATATGACAGGCTCATGGTGTCCTTCCCAGCTCCCCATTCGCTCCAGACTCTGAAATTCTATGACTGCCTAAGCTGAGGCTTTGCCAAGTTTCTGGCATGAAACATAAAGAAAACCCCTATCTCTGTGTGAGGGGCAATTTCTCACCGGCCCTTTCCCGAGTGCCAGACTTTAAAGTGGTTTGTAATTCATGGGGAAATAAAGTGACAGCTTCCCTCCCGTTCTCTCTGCACTCCTTCCCTTATTGATGCGGGTACGTGGAGGGAGCTGTAACGAGTTTTATACCTGCAGGTCTCTGGAGGGCTCATTAGGCAGCAGGGAAAACAGAGAGTAGTAAAGGGGGAGATGAGGGGAGTGAGGGGTGGAGGAGAAATTATGGTTTCCAAGAGCACAGTGGCAAATGAGACCCTTCTTTTGCCCTGATGGTGAGGATCTTGCAAGAGCTTTAGGCTGCGAGCAGATGCAAGTTTGACCCCACACTTTGTAACTAGAGGGCTTGAAAACTTGTGTTGGGAGATGGAGGGGAGCCTTTAGGAGACGAGCAGGATGATGCTGAGACATATCAGAGGGGATTTTTTTTGGTAGCTCTGCAGATAAGGGGATGTCACCCACAGGGAGTGGAGCCTTGTGGGGTCCCACTGGGGGAAACGCTGCTTCTGGTGGGACTGGGGAGACCCTGGAGAGATGGGACTGGGATGCCTTAGGGGGAGGTCCCCATGGCAATGTGCTATGTATCATTAATAATCTCTGTTTATGGTCAGTGACAGTTTGCTGTTGTGCCACACGAGCGAAGGGAGCAGCTGGTTGCATTTACACGGCAAGTCTTTGTACATCTCACAGCACTCGAATGACGCAAAGGAAACACTTTCAGCTGCTTAATTTGAGGCACAAGTAAAGTACAAATTAGGGCAGGATGGGAAATAGGTAAAGGCAGGACCCATCTGCGGCATTTACCTTTGAGGGGATAGGGACAAGAAAACACAGGGAGAGCTGGCAAGAAAAAAGATATATTTGTGTGTAGCTGCTCAAGCAACATCTGTTATGGAAGCAAAGTGGGAAGAAGGGCTATCCCTCCTCTGGGGGTTGTTTAGAGCAGAGCTGTGCAAATCACTTGATTTTTCGGTTCACTCGAAGTTCTGTTAAATTTGAAAAAAAAAAAATGTTTTTCTCTAATCAAAGTGACTCTTTTGTTGTTGTGATTTTTGGTGAACCAAAAAATCAGAGGAAAAAAACATGTTGGTTTGAACATAACGTAGCATTTCATTTCCAAGGAGATTTTGTAAACTTTTGTGTAATGAAAATGAAAAAAAAAAAAACAAAACCCTTAGAAATTAAATGTCCTCTCAAAGGAACAACAACAACAGATAATTCACTTCAAAAAATGTCTAAATATTACTGTGTTTTGCAGAATTGGTTTAGGTTGAATTGCTTTGCTGGGTCTGAAACAGTTTGTTGAAATCAGTATAAGTTGGCAGCGTCTTCCAAATCAGTATTTTCAGCAAGAAAATATTCACCTGAAATCTTCTGTTCCTCTGTTGTTCTCCAGTGGGCCGTGTTGGGATCAGCCACTGCTGTCCCCATGATTTCCCCTTCACTGTGGGTGTCACGGGGCTCTGAGCTGCTGAAGACACCCATGGATAGAGCTGCCAAGACTGACTATGCAGGCAGCAGGGAGAAAAAAGGGAAATAGCTCAGAGACAGCTTTGACAGCTCTTTCCCACTGACTGCAGAGAAACAGGGCAGACACCTAATTTCTTAGGTTGTCTGAATTTGGGTTCTTGCCTTTGTACTGAGTAGGAGCAGGCCAAACAATGTGCAGGCATGTGCATGCCTGGGAAAGCCCTCAAAGGGTTGGTGTGCCCTTGACTCTGCTGAGCTGAGCGTGTCCATGGCCCCTCCACACGCCAGTGACACTGCCCAACTGCTGGTGATGTGTTTTCCCACGTGCACTGCAAGCCTTGGGATTATAGATGTCCAAAAACTATCAGTGGGAATACTCCTTAAACACTCCCCTATTCATTCAAGCTTTGCTGTTTTTCTCCTTCCTTCCCCTCTGCCTTTTTCTGTGAGTTTTGGGCTCGTTTTGCAGCAGGGAAACTGAGTCACAGAGCAGTGATGTGACCAACTGCAGTGCAGCTGCTCAGAACCCAGGGAGGCAGGAGATCCCAGCCCATCTGTAGCTACAGGAAGGTGCAGCCCCAAAGTGCTGTGTCCCCCCTCTCCTGGCCGATCCCCTCACCCCGGCCACATTAAGCCCATGGTTAATTATCGTGTTCATTTAGTGCCTGAGGAGCGAGTTAGCTGAGACCAGGAGATGCCAGTCCCTGGGCATCTGGGGGACACTTGACCCATCTAAGGTTGAGGAGAGCTCTCCACTGGCCTCTCTGAGGGAAACCCAATCCCCCCTGCAGCCCGCAAAGGGTTGACATCACTGTGTTAGTCGCACCAGGGGAGGGAAGCGCCGTGACCGGAGGCACTGGGTCTTCCCTCACAAGGAGAAAATGACAGCTTGATTTGCTTTCTTGGCTCTTTGTTACCTACTGTGGGAGCGCAGCCCTGCTCCCTCTCCCTTGGCAGCAGATGGAATCCCAGCCACCGACCGCAGATGTGGCTGGGTGGTGTTTCTGGGGTGGGACAGGGCTGGAGTCAATCCACCCGGCTGCACGGCGTTGGCCCGTGTGGGAGGGCAGCTGTGCTGCAAAAAGCCAGTGCGTGAGAGGAGCTGGGGCCACGAGGGCAGCATATGTCACCACAGCAGCACAGGGGACAGCGCTCAGAGGCAGTGGCCAGATGGGCTTTCCCCATGCACCACCTGGCACATGGTGGTGGTCCTTCCACCCACCTCTTACAGCAGCCTGTGTCGACCTTCTGAGTCCACCTTCCTTTCTGTGCACACTGATACCATCAGATCGTGGTCATGCACAACCTACACCCATCCTTGCTTGCTTTTCATGCATTTGTTCATCTCAGTTGCCTCATGCAGCATCCTGTGGCACCTGTATGCCTGTTGGCACCGCAGGAGGCAGAAACAATGCCCAGCAACCCAAATCATTCCCAATTTCTCAATTTTCTAACCCAGTCTCTCCCTCTACCCAAACCCTCTCTCCCATTGCATTGCACACACCACTGCAGCAGCTTGAGGGTACAAATAGGCTGGGTTGGGGGGAACTGAGGGCTTGGAAAACCAGCAAGAGGAACCAGGACCGTGGCAGAGGGTCCTTCCTTCTGCTTTCCGCTCTGTGAATGTTAGCAGGATTGAATTCAGCTCCACTGGCAAAGGATCATCCAAGGGGAGGGTGAAGTAACAGGTATGAAGCTTTGGCAGGTGCCACTCAGGAGTAATGGGAAAGTCCCACTGACCCAGTGATTGACTTGGCACAAGGTCACCTGGCTCTCCTACAGTGTGGAGAGCAACCTGGGGTTGCATTCCCATTCCCTGGAGAGCGTCCAGCCCAAGTCTGTGCAGTTCTTGAGATTGAAGATGACCTTGACTGAGCACTCAGAGAAGCAGACTTCACCTTCTACCCCTTCCTCTAAGGCTGGTGCTGGGTTTTTAACACTGGGAGGGTCAGTAAAGCAGTCAGTGCATCCTCTGTGAGGGCTTGCTCTCACTTGGAAACCTCCTTTCTTCTTCAAAGCCTGGTTCAAGGCTACCCATCCTTTTATTGGCTCTGCGTGCTCGCACACATTCACACATAGTGAGAGGTTTTGTAAATATTGATGCTTCTTACCAGGGGATTGTGAGATGCTCTTTGGAAGTGCCCTTCTTCCACTTATTGTCTGCTGGCCTTGGATACAGGAGGCAAATGCCTGAGTTTTTCTACTTTGTTTTAATTCTTGGGTTCAAACGCTCTTGAACTGTTTCCTTTACTCTCCCCGCTCCCAGACTGTTGACTGGCCTTGTTTATTTTCAAACCTAGAAAAGTTTCCTTTCTTTTCCCTCTGAAGTGCAATAAACAGAAGGGGAGGGGAGCAAAAGCAAACAACAAACCCCTCACCATTTGTGGCAGGCAACAGCCTGGAAATCTCCAGCTCTCTTGTCAAGAGCTCTGGGGGGAATGTCTGACACCTCTGGGCCCCCCGCACCTTGCAGCCTCCCTCCCGAGGGATAAACAACATCCTCCCCCCTCTCCTGGCTGCTTCTCCACTCACACAGACAGGCCCTGTTGCGAGGCAGGTGGGGCAAGCAGGGCTTGACTAATAGTGGAAAATCCGAGAGCATCGGAAAGATAAACAGCCGCAGTCAGATAGTATAAAAGTCCTTTTTCTAGCACGCGCCAGGTAAGCCTCAAATGACAGAAACTGTAAAAACATGCCGAGGTTCTCCTGCAGATGGATTAAATTAGCCCTCAGATAGACAGGGGAGGGGATGGCTCGTGCCTGGGGTCTTCCCAAATGTTAATCCCTTCCTTCTCCAGGCCTCCATCCAACCCCTCTCTTCAGGTGAGTGCCTGTGTGTACATCTTGCCCAACTGCACAGGTAGTGCTCCATCCATGGATGATAACCCAAAATGATCTTGTGCCCGATGTCCTGCTGAATGGATGGGAGTCCAATCTCCAGGACCTCCATGGTATTGAACCACCATCTCCACTGACTGGTCGAAGATTTCATCCACTCTCAAAATCTAAGTGTCCATGCCTGTGGCTGCCCTGCCTGTGTCATCACTGAGGGGGCTGGTCATCATTTTTACCCAAAACTAGGCAGTCCAACTTTTTCTTCTAGAAAATCTGTAGACAGAGTTGGTAGAGAAATTATTATAAAGCTCATAAAATGTAGTGGATAATACTGTCCTATCTGGGGGTTATTCTGAAGGTGTGTGGTGGGAGGTACTTTTATTGAAGATGGTGCTAAAATATATCTGAAAGTCCACCTTTAGCTGCTTCCATCTTCAAGAAGCCCAGGTGTGATGGGCAGTGAAAGACACCAATGCTTTGCAGCACTAAAGAAATCCCTAAAATGTCTCTCCCCTACCCAAGGGCAAGACAGTGGACCTGTGCCTTTGCCTTTCCCTGCCACGTTCCCCCACCATGAGTGAAATATTGGACATGACATTTTAGGAGAACCTTAAATATTATTTTAATCTCAAATGCTCTGTTATTGCAAGTGTCAAGTCCAACACTTCTTGTAAATACCTGGAGGACAGCCAGGTCCTGCGAACACAAGAGGTGTTAGGAACTGAACTTCATTGGTTAAGTACAGGAGAGCCACAGGAGCCAGCACTCTGACTTTCTGTACACTGATTTCTTTGTCTTAACCTGCTGGTTTTTTTTTCCTCTTCCCTCCAGAGCGTTGTCTGCACGGCAGGACTCAAGTGGTATCCTCATCCTTCCCTGATTCATTGTGTCAAAGGCTGTGAGGTGAGTTTGGCGTTAGCTCTGTTGGTCCATGCTGGCTCCTAAATCCTGCAGGAACAGTCACAGCAGGCACGTGGGCTGTAAATGCTGGTTTTCAAGGGGGGGCAAACAGGATTTTGCCCTGATCATCCACTCAAACAGGCTGTGAGTGCCTGCATCAGTTCTGACACTCAATAGTGGAATTGGTGGTTTTCCTAGAGCCGATGGTTGGGTGTCTCTCACAGGAGTTACAATGATCAAGTAGCTCAAAAACATTGGTAGACCAAAAGAATTTCCCAGAATGTGGGAGTTTCTGGGAAATTGCAAAAACCTTCAGTTGTTTGTCCTTGATTTTGACATATTATTAGAGGGGCAATTCTTTCCAAGGCCAGTTAAGCTTTGGGCATTGGTGTGTGCAGAGAAGCTTTAGGGAAGCCAAAGACAGAAATGAGACCACTGGGCGGACAGCACAGCTGGACAGTGAGCAAACAGCACATCCCTCCACTGAACCTCTATCTGAACCAGAAAAAAATAATCAGAAACACACAGTTACATTTTATCTGTGATACAATTTTACAGTCTTGTGTGTTACTTGAAGAAAGCAATTATTTTGAAGGATGATGTTTCTGCTGGCAGCAGTGTTTGAAAAGCCTGAGAAGACTTAAGATGTTTCCAGTGGTTAAACAGGACTGGAGCACCTCTGTCTGGATCATGGCACTCCTGTGGTTCCCATTGTGCCAGCCCTTGACATTCTCACCCATATCAAGAAGTCAATCCTTGTGGTACCTCTGTGAAGTTGGGAAGCTCCAATCCCATTTTAGAAATGGATAGCTCACAGGCAGAGGGATAGTTGGCTGCTTTAGTTACAGGGACTGGCAGTGGCAGAGCTGTGTCTTCCCCCCACATCTCCTGCCTTTCTGCTGCACTGGCCGTGCCCTCAGCACCCAGTAACCCAATTTTACAGGCCCATTGAAATTATTTGCCCAAAGTGGCAGAACACGGGACTGAATTCCTAAATCTGACACAAAGCTCCAGACCACATTGCTGCACGATGGGATTTGTCTTGAAGTGAAAGACAGGTTTCCTTCACATACAAATGCTGGGCCCAAGAGGGTAATAACTCTCCAACAATGTAATAGTTTCTGTCTAGTTGTTCCCTAAATGAAAAGCATTCTGCTGTCAGTGCTCTGAATGTCATAAGCCCTCTCACACATCGCTTTCATGCAGGCTGGCTGGGAGCCCCCATTCTCCAAAGAGAGCTGAAATAACATCCAGAGACCATTAAGAAATGCCATTCAGGTGCTGATGCACCATTGGGTATCCATTCTCCTGCTGTTTAAGGATAGTTGTTACTGAGGCAAACTTTGCAATGATGTAATAATTTACCAGAAGCCATTATTACTGACATGCTTCTTCTCAGCATTTTCTTCCCTTCCATCATTGCTAATTGCCAGAGCCCTCTGCATCAATAGGAACTTTCTTCTTTTCAACATTCATTCAGCAGTGTCACTGCATCACAATCTATCATCTTGGAAGGCTTTGCCCAGACAATTGATAATGGCCTCTAGCATCATTTTTAGAGCATGATGCTTCCAGGATCCATGGATGGGCCAGAGCTTGTTCTCTGGCATTAAGATTTCAGAAGAAATGCCATCTTCACCAAGCCTTTTTTTTTTTTTCCACGACTGTGGAAACAGTGCCTAATAAGCCAGTAGCTCAATAATGCTGGGCCATTAAGCTGATACAGTCCCTAATGTATGGACATCCTTAGCATTAGGGAGGGTTCCCTGAACAGGAGGCTGTAAGTGGGGCATTATTTGACTCTTGGTGATCGCAGTGGGAACCCCGGCTGCTGCCGCAATGTGATTTTTTGTCGCTCCCTAGTGGCAGGAACAGAGGTTTATGAGTCAGCCCCGTACTTCTCAGCACCTAACTTAGGTGTTTCAGTAGAAAAGTAGTCCCTCTGGACTACCTGTATAGTCCTTCAAAAATATCAGAGCACTAAGACACGCAGGAAGAGCTGTAGAGATCTCACCCCCCACAGCCAGGGTCTCCCAAAAGAGGATTTTGGACCCAAATCAGAATAGATGCTATTTGTCCTACTCTTCCCCTCCAAAGGACTAGCTTGCCTAGTCTGTGCCAGAGCAAACTCTTCCACAAGCTTCTTTTACTGATTTTCCAGCATTCATAGGTGTAGGGTACAGGCATAGGCATGGAAAATTAAAGTCAAGCTTTTCTTGACAAGCAGGCACAGCCAGGCAACACAAGGGAAACATGGAGAAGCCTACAAAATTTCCTGGGAGGTTGGGCAAAGTTCATGGTTTTAAATATGACCATGTTGGCATCAAAATATCTCTTCATCTATTTATAAATCATTCCCTTTTAACTCTTAGCATATTAATTAAATTGGAAGGGTGTTTGCAAGTCAAAGGCTTTGCCTGTATAAATAAGTCAATATCTGTGGAACTAAGTGGAGTTAAGGCAGTTTCAAGGGACAGGAGCCTTATGCTGTAACTCTGATTTCCATGTCAACATTTGCCATATTTGCGTGGAACTAAACAAGTGTCACACAATGAATCAGTCACCTCCTGGTAGTCCTGCTGTGGTTGCATTGTTGGATGGATTTCCTGTACCTGATAGAAATATTTAAATTTGCAGCACATCAGCAGTAAAAGTGTGCATTTGCACCACTGCAGAGAGTCCATTTCAACACTGATGAGTGTGGCCATGGCTCACTCTGGGGAGAGCACAGTGAGCTCTCATGGCTGGTTCTTCAGGTATCCCATCATCAGGGAGACTCTGGTACTGCAATTGCTGCAAAATCCTCCTAGGAAACCTCCACAAGCCACCCCACCTGCTCTGCAATGATGCCTTCTTGTAGGAAAGACCCTGGTGTTTTTCTCAGTGAAGAATAAACAAGTTTTCCAAAGAGCAGATAAAGTGGGAATGGCCCCATGAGCCTGTGTGTGTAAGAAGAGTTACAGAGATATGACTGGGCTCTCTGCTGAGCACCCATTTTTCTGAGCACTCATTGCTGGCTGGGATTCCCATAGGGGGCCTTTTTTACCATCAGGCACAGTTTTGACTTCCAAGAAAGATTTCTGTACTTGCTGACCAAGAGGTGTAAATGTGTAAAGAAAGACCAGACCTCAAGCCTTTCTTTCAGAATTGTGGTTGTTGTTCAGGTCCTGTGCAGCCCATGGACTAGTGATCCCATTGTACAGACTAGTGACCACATTTTCTTTTTCAAGGTGATTTATGAATTTTACTTAATAGCTCTCCACAACGCCCCTCTGAATAATTGCCACTATCCCAGCTCTGAGCTGTGGAGTGGAGGAAGATTATGTGTCATGGCCAAGGTCACACACAGTCACTGCTGGTTGGAGAAGAGGAGCACATGGCCCCTGTGCTGAGCTCAGACCACTTCCATTTCTCTTTGTGATTTGTTTTGTGCCCTCGTTGCTGACACGTGTTGCATAGTTTGGAGAACTGTGGTGAAAAGCATAGCTATTAAAAGCAAGCCTGTTTTGCTGTGATGCATAACCTTCTTCTTATCCCACACAGTTCTGGAAGGTTAGCTTAAAATTATCAAAGGTGCCACAGTTTTAGATGCCTGGATGCTGTCTCTGGGCCTAGCCAAATTAATATTCCTGAAGCATCCTCTTATGTGGGATGTGAAAAGCCAACAAGGGCTCATTTCCCTTTCATCTACTGTCCTTTTTTTTTCTGTCTACTTTGAAGGGAAAGGGGAATAATTATCTTTGGCTTTTCAGGGCAGTTGGTAACGTTACAAACTATATGGCTCCTTCGAGTCTTCATGTTTTCCTTCTGAAATAGTGTTACAGGTTTTAGAATTGTGAAATCATAGAATGGGTTGGGTTGGAAAGGTCCTTAAAGATGATCTTGTTCCAACACTCCTGCCATGGGCAGGGACACCTTCCACTAGACCAGTTGCTCCAAGCCCTGTCCAACCTGGCCTTGAACACTTCCAGGGACTTCCAGGGGCAGCCACAGATTCTCTGGGCAACCTGTGCCAGTGTCTTACCACCCTCACAGCCAAGGATTTCTTCCACATATCTAACCTGAACTTCCCCTCTCTCAGTTTGAAGCCATTCCTTGTCCTCTCACCACAGTTCCTGATGAACAGTCCCTCCCTGACTTCCTTGTAGGCCCCTTTAGGCACTGGGAAGGTGCTCTGAGGTCTCCACACAACCTTCTCTCCTCCAGACTGAACAGCCCCAACCTTCCCAGCCTGTCTCCATAGGGGAGGTGCTCTTTTTATCCATGTGCATGGTCTCAGTCTTTTCCTGCTTTTTCCTTTTTCAGCCTTTCATGGGGGACAACTACTGTGACTCCATCAACAACCGAGCCTTCTGCAACTATGATGGTGGGGACTGCTGCGCCTCAACAGTCAAGACCAAAAAGGTAGGGATGCTCCTTCCTCTCTTCACTGAGAATTCCTTGGTGACTGTTGCTTTGTGCCTGGAAAAACAATTATTTTTTTCTAGAACAGGGGAGGTCCAAGGTCTCAGAAGGACCTTCAGCATCAGCTCACCACAGGCACTGAGTTCTTGCTGCTTCATTTTGAAGTCCTCTCTTGATGTGCATTTCCACCATAACCCACCTTACACATGTGCAAGGCAGGTTCTTAAATAACATTTTCAGAGGTGTTGATTCATTCTTATTTACAATAAACCCAAGCTCCTCCTATGAGCAAGGGCTGGCTCTCTCCAAAACTTGGGGCATGTTCAGCAGCAAAGCTGTACCTACTGCTCAGGAGACCTTCACACAGAAACACTGAGAAGGGGGTATTTGTCCATCCTGATATCCACCCTCAATGGTCCAAAGGGAAATTAAAGGTTAAGAGTCGTTAGGAAAAGAGCAGAGAGCAAAAGGAAAGTGGCTCTGTACTTTGATCCCTGTGTGTGCCTGGCTTGTTGCTGAGCATCCCATCTCCAGGTGGGACAGAGGAGGTTGTAGAGCAGGGCAGCAGGGCTGAGTGGAGATGGAAATATCTTCTGCACAGAGACCATGTAGACAAAACCTTGCAAAAGGAGACAAGTTAGTAACAGAGACCCATAAAATCATTATTTAATGTAGGGAGGATTCTTAGGAAAGTAAAATCCACTGGTTTTTATCACACAGCAGCAAGGGGGTGAAGTGGTAATTTCCTGGAAGCAGGATCCAAACAAATGAAAGAACCTCCTTACTGGCACAATGTGTGTTTGAGTGATAGGTTGCATTGCCACAGAGTATTATTAAGAACAAAAATATATTTGAAGTCAAAAAAAGAATAGGCCTATTTGTGGAGGTTTGCTGTGTCAGTGGCTATTAAACACTGTGATTTGGATGCAGTTTCTGGCCCAGGAACCACTGACTGCCTGAGACTGGGGAAGGTTCCCTCCACACATCCCCTTTTTTAATGCTTCTTTAGCACCCATTTCTGACCACGTTAGAGATGGTGACTGGAGTGATAGAGCTTGTGGCTTGGAGCAGTACAGCATTTCATATGTTTCTAACCACTGAATTTCTTTCCAAAGAAAAGAAAGCAAATTTTATCCTCTGCCATGTGAATATTTTACCTTATCTTCCAGATTTTAGTGTAGAACAGAACAAAAATCCAATAAATAACTGATATATATTAATAAACAACCAAACTTGAGGGAGCTTGGTCTCAGCCTATGACACCATCTGTGTCACCCAAGTGAGGAATAAGGTCCTCTGCAGGGAGCAGTTTCTTTATAAGCCAACTTTGGCTGGAGGATTCTTTTCCTTGGTTCAGCTTTGGGGGCTGTCTCTGGCCCATCTGGGAACACTGGGGAAGGGGGATGGACGTGTCTTGGCAAGTGGAAGGAGTGAATTTCTCCACTGGGGAAGACACAGAGGAAGAGGTAGTTTGTCTAAATGTGCCTTTTTTTTTTTTTTTTTTTTTTTTTTTGACAAATATTCCCCTGTATTGCTTTTGAGAGAGGACCTGGGAATCCTGTTCAGGGAAGCACAGGCAGGTGAGCTCCTCTGTTCCCCATGGGTGGAGTGGGGGCATGGAGGGCCCACAGAGGGCTCCCTGCTGAAACAACTTCTGCAGAGATGAGTGAGGTGACAGGCAGTGGCTCATCTTCAGTTGTCTCCAAGAAGAGATTCCTATCTCTGGCTGATTTTCCACCTCCTGGGGAGGAGCAGCCCAACGGCAAGCACAGTTTGCTCACTGACCTCCCACCAGCCAGGAGGGCAGAGCTGGAAGTGCCCGGTAGCTCAGCATGGTGTAGGTCTTCTCCTCCCAAAACAGCCTGCCTGGGAAACTTTATCTCACTGCCTCAGGGCTTGAGAGCAGGCGATGAAAAATCCCAAGCAGTGCCAGAGGAGGGGAAGTGAGGTGCCTGGGAGGAGACCGACCCAAACCAGCCCCATCAAGGCAGGAGCTAAGGGCACAACCTACTGCTGGGGTGGGGATGGGACTGAAACACAAGGGATGTGAGAGCTGAACTGTGGGGGAGAGGGATAGGATTAAGGTTTGGGAGCAGAATTTATTGCTGAGCAGGGAGTTGAGGCAGAGTAGGATCTGCACAGAGTCGTGAACACTTACCAGCCAGGCGACTCACGCTCAGAATATCTGCTGGCTTCACTGCCACCCAGAAATGAAGTGACCTCCCAAGGAGGGGAAGCACTTTGTAGCCCAGTGGGTTACTGGTTTCTGTGCTAAAACTGCCTGATGCAAAGGGCAAATGGTCAGAGGCAGCTGGTCACACGTCTGATGGATTTCCCTCATGGAGGGGGAGGTTCTGTAGCTTTTTGGAGGTAAGTTCTGTTTTCACAGACTTCACTGGGAGCTGGATCACTGCAACTCGGGGAATTAGACTTGCCCTAGCTGGTAATTTAGGAACACCCATCCTAGAGATCACAGGGCTGAGCTTCCCCAGCACACTTTCAGCTTCCAAAATCTCCTCTCTCCCAAAACACCGACGACACTGCAGGTGCTGAATGAGACACTCGGGGCGGGGGGGAGCGAGAAAAAAAAAGCCAACACCTTCTCCTTGTACCTTCCACACTAAAAGCAAGATGCTAAGTCCCAGTTTATTACATTTATAGGGTAAAGGAGGGAATAATAACCCAGTCAGAGGGGCTGTGGGGTCAGGCCTGAAGAGGCAGCAGGCAGCACCTCGCTCCTGCAAAGCAGCCGCCGACACCTGCGGCAGCAGCCGTGGGGCTGTGGGGTTTGGCTCTGCGAGTTATTTTCCCGTCTGAGGCCTTTGACTGAGACCAGATTTCAGGCAAGGCTGTTCAAATACAGCCCTCCCTTTGAAGAGGTTTATGAGTGGAGCGTTACAGGAGATATTCCAAAGGGAAAAACAATGAAAGGTGGGAGAAAAGGGAGCTGAATAAAAATACTCCGCATACCAAATCCTTCCAGCACAGTTTGCCACCTACTTAAAAAGGCACAGTTTTAAAATACACATCGGGTGTAAAAGCCAAAAACCTGGAGGAGACATAGGGAGGGGCAAGTCAAGCTCTGTTAATTCCAATACCAGATGAGGATGTATTTTCATATGGTTGTAGAAAGAGCGAGACACATGAAAGAGACTTGCTTTGCTCCTTTTCTTTCAGGGTTACACACTATGTGGCAGATGTGTCAGTCTTTTAAAGCCCCTGCAAGTTTACCCATAAATGTCCGACATTTATGCAACACCTGTTTTTCTCCCAGAATGTCACAGGACATTTTAAAAGCTTTAGATTTATCATGTTTTCCCCGCTGCAGCCATCGCTGAGGTGACACATGGTTCACATTTAACAGAACATAGCAACTCGGCACATTATTTTAGGAAAGGGCTGAAGATTAACATCGCACCATGTGAAGATTCAGGAGTTAACAGTCGAGTAAGAGCTGGCTTCAGATCTTTAGTGTCCGCAAACTGTCAAGACTTAAGTTTCACTGCAGTCCCACTACCCTCCCAAACACGCTTTCAGCTGCACACAGTGCTGTGAACAGGCTGCCTGAAAGCAAAACGCTTTAACCCATATTCCCTTTAATTCTGAGCCCTCTTAATGTGAGATTTTCCACGCTCCTGTTTTGTTGCCCTGAAAATGCACAAGGGACTCGCAGGCAGCAGTCGCTTATCCCATGTTTTCCCTCTGCATTAGCAGGGAATGACCTTGTGCATTTTCAGCAGCGAGCAGGGAACGGAGCAGTGTGACTTATCTGACCAACCACCGGCTAATCAGCGCTGCTGCTTAGATAGGAAATAATGAGTATTTGCCCTGCACTGTTCACAATCAGGCTGGAGAGCTTAAAAGAAATCATTAAAGACCTCTTTTGAATGCTACAAAGCAGCATCGAATAAATTCAGTCATATTCTGGGCATAAATTCATGGCAAGTGCAGTCAGCAAGCAGGAAAAAGAGACATTCGTCAGCTTAATTATTTGTTGTGTGCTAATTGATCGGCGTCGCCCTGCAGCGGGCGGGAAGCCAGGGCTGGCACAGGGATGAGTGCCACCCAAGGAAGCAGGGACAGGGGCAAGGCTGTGTGGGGAGCAGGGGGCTGAGGGTGTTGGGGCAGAGGACGGGGCTGTGCTGCTCAGAGCTTGCCCTGTGCATGACCCAGGAGCAGCTTTGAGAGACAGGAAGGCCATTGGCGGCCAACCTCCAAGGGAGAGAAAGCTTCTGTTGTGTATCTGGAGGGGATAAAGTCTTCCGTGAAGGACAAAGCAAAAATCCCATCTCCTTTTAATCTTCCTCCCCTCCTGACCCAGCACAGGTTGCCAGCTCCCTTCTGCCTGGCTGCTCTAGGAAGCTGCTTCTTGCTTTGTATTCTGCCGCAGATAAAAGAAGACACAATTTATTTTTTTTTATAAAACATTACATCTGTGACACTGCCAGAGTGAGAAAAATAAATAACCTGGGCATAACTGTTTGTCTCTGGGCTGTTGGCTGCCTGTGAGGAGCTCGTGGGGTGTGCAACATTACAGGGACAGTCTCTGGCTGTTTCCTTCTGATTCATTTCAGGAAATCTTCTCCCCAGTCACTGTCTCCTCCGCTTCTTTTCTCTTCCCCTTCCTTTTTATAAGTTTTCCCTGGACAAGGCTGTCTAGAAAGGCTTCACAGAAATCAGAAATGTCTTTCTTTGCGCTCTGCTTATGTACTTTGTTCCAGACTCGTATCACAGGTTTGCTTAGTTGATGGTCCTGCAGTCTGGTCTCTGCAGATTAAAATACAATTAATTTGCTACTTTAAAATTCCCTCAGCTTCAACTATTTGCAAGGGTGAACTTTCATCTGCCTTTCCTCTCTGCCTTTCCTTTTTGTCACATAAGTGGTAAACCTACAGCTCCCATGAGAAAAACCTGCCTCACTCACTTATCACTCAGTTTTTCCCTCAACTGCTTTGCCCCACAACACTTAGAAAAAAAAGAGAAAAACTGTCCCGTCCCTTCAGCCTCTTGACATTTCTGCCCAACACCTTGGAGAGGAAAACCAGCGAGTGCCTTGGCGGAAAACAAATGAGGACTTGTGGTAGATAGAGGGCCGTGTGGGATTCATCCAAAGCTTTGCTTATCTAAAAGATAGGCGAGTTATCAAAACCTCTTCAGAGACTTTATGGCCGAGAATTCAAGGCCTAAAGAAAGGAGCTTTGAACTGAGGGGCTGCTGCTGGCTCCAGCAGGGATTTCCAAAGGCTGTCCCTGTCTCCCCAGAAAAGAGGGGGGGTTTGCTGCACTCCTACCCCTAAGCCAACAGAAATAACCTCTTCTTGGAGAAATAAGTGCCTTCTCCCAGTTCTCTATCTGCAACACAGACCTGTGTTGGAGAATCTCAGATCTTGCTCTGTTCACAGAACATGGTTTTGAGGCAGTTGGTACCATGAGCAGCATAAGTGACCACCCCGGCTGAGGAAAGTGTGCTTATCCAGAAGAAGTGATGCTCCAGTGCTGCTCCCAACAGCTTGAATGTCCCCAGCTGGATATGTTTGTCGGCTCTATAATTAGCAGGGGAGATACAATGAATGGTGGGTGAGCAGGGAGGAAGGAAGGATACAATGTGGAGTGTTGCTTCATGCCTCTGGAAGCAGCTGAGCGCTCCAAGCACGCCGGTTCACCCCGACGTGTGGGTGAACTCGCTTCCCCACGAGGTGTTGGTCTCAGGCTGTAGCTGTTTGCCATGTGAGGAGCGTTTTTCAGTCAGGGTGGGTTGGGATGGGAGCTTATTTTGGGGCTCAGAGCTTGGTTTCATAATCGTTCAGGGAGGCTTTCCAGGCGGCAATAAATTAAAAGCAGTGATGGTAGTAGCACATGTTGCCTATCCTGAGAGAGAACGTTCTTGGCTTCAAGGGACATGGGGCTTCCCACAACATACGGCATTCCCAGGGGATGTGCTAGTGGAGGGTGTTTGCTTTGCTATCCGACCTCACTTCATTAGCAAGTGTTACAAAAACCAGCGAACAAACCTTCCCTGCTCCACCGCCAGCTATTTGGCCTCTGGGTGGTCTGGCTCCTATTAAATCTTTGGTGATTATTTAGACTAATTACATTCATGTTTGCTCAATCAGTAGCACGAGGGTAGGAAGCACAGCTGATTGCTGAGCAACTGAGCTCCATGTGGTTTGGCACACGGGCTCCCTCGCTCTGCTCAGCGGGCAGGCGGGGATGCGGGGATCCATGCGGGCAGGGCTTTCCCGGGAATCCCTGCTGGCTTTGGGCCATCCTGCTTCCACTGGTTCTGGTGAGGCTGCTCCCAATTTACACACGACAGAGAGAGCGGAGCATCTGTTGGGTTCAGCTGAGCTGCCTCGATACACCACTTTTGCTGGTTACAGTGGGGGAAGGCTCGGTTTGTGGTGGGGCAGTTAACAAAAATTCGAGCTTTTAGAACTGCATGTGCTGCATGGAGAGGAGGTTTCCTGCCAGCTCTGTCTTTGCCTTTCCCAGGCCCTCTGGAGCAGTGCCCTAGGTGTGAACCTGCATACCAGCACCCAGAGTTAAAAGGGGGCTCGCTCCTTGTCCGTTATCTCAAGCTGGTGACCTCAATGCCAAAAACCACTGAGAAGATCCTTACAAGATGCATTTTTGTCCCACAAGAGCCTTGTCAGAGAACAGAATACTGCCTGTTGTTTGAGCTGGGAGGTGCAGGGCCGTGACACTCGGCACGGGGTGTCACACTTATCTCACAGGCCACGCTGCCCGTGGAGGCTGTGCCTGTGCTGCAGCCTCTGTAGTACCAGTTAGGCCTGTCTGGGAGATTTCGCAAACACTTCAGGGCTGAAATCTAACAACAGGCTGTTTCCCAACACTTTGCAGCTCTCCTCCCTTCCCTGGGACCGATCCTGCCTGCCCTGGTGCTGCTGTGAGCCAACCCCAGGTGCTGAGCAGGAGGCACAGCCAGGTCAGCCTGATACCAGCCTCTGTCAGGGACAAGCTCCCAGACTTCACAGAGCTGTTTCCCATCCCTCCCTGTACCTGTCTGGGATTTCTCCTGTCAACATTCCCACCAGTTCCCTATGGACTGGACTTTCTCAGCAGGGATCTGCCTTGGGATGTCACCAGCCTCTTCAGATAGATGCGTGTAGCGAGGAGTTGTGACCTCTCACTCATTCCATGACCTGGATCTTAGTTCTGTGCTGGTCTGTTGTGTCTTTGTCTTTGTTCCCATAGTTGGCAGCATGGCATCCAGGACAAATCCAGCCCTGTTTCCAAGAGGCAGCTTGGGTTTTATCCAAGGTCTTATTGTTTAGGGTGGGAGAGGATACTTAGGGTTCCCACACCTTGGTGGAGAATAAAGTCTGGGTTCATGTCCTGTGCAGCACAGGTGGTGAGTTGGTTGAGGTGATGGTGTCTTGGATCTCCTGTGCATTACACCCAGGACATCCATGCCATCCTCCTGCCCAGCCTCTCATCCACCTGCTGTCCTTGCTCCTCTGGGTTCAGAGCAGGGTACCCTGCACACTCTGGGTGATGAGCATGATGCAAGTCGTGTCTGTTTTCTCTTGATGATGGATAGGTCTGTGGTCCAGTGTGGTTCTGGGGTGACTCACATTCCCTTGAGTGCTGTCCATCCACTCCATGGCTGTTCTGGATCATCTCCAGGAGATATGTGTGTGTAGGGGGTACATGGAGGCGTGTGGAGCTGTGTTCTTCAGTTATGCCTTTTTAAACCTGTTTTAGTTAGTCTGATGGTGCAGTATCTTGTACTACTCCATCTAATCCAGGCTGTAAGCTTAATTTTTGTCTTTTTCTTCCTGCCCTCCAAGGTATTTGCCAGGCTTTCAAGGGAGATAGATGTAGGTGAAATGCAGGGCTTGGCAGGTGGAAGGAAGAGGAGCTGATTCCTTACTACTGGCTTTACAATGGGTATATCTGGGAATTTCAATGCAGGTCATATATTCTATTAATGAGTCGGGCTTTCACAGACCTATTTAAAAAGAAAATAGGCAGTTAATCTTGGAGTATGTATATCTGGGCTCCACACCTAAATGGACTATCATTCAGCAAAAGGTTCAGCATTTATTATTTCTAGCACATCCAGCAGCTTTATTCATGGTCGTGCACTCCAGAGGGCTGTCACTGTGTGAGCCCAAGGCAATAGACAGTCCTTCTAAGGGGTTTTACATTTTCTCTGAGCTGGGTACTTCTGACAGTCCCACTGGATTCTGTGTGCGGGTTAGATTCCCTAAATACCTATGGAAATCAGGTCCTCAGGGAACCCAAATGTGTTATTTGTTGTAAATGTTGTTTAAAGTGGAAACCCTGCATTACTGTTGAGTGTTTGGAGAATTTTGTCACGTCTAATACAACTGTGGCTGTGCTCATAGAAATCTCTGCCTTTTCACATAATAGAAAACTGATCTCTGGAGCTCACTGCCATAAGACAAAACAATTCATCTATCTGGACAATAGCACTGTAAAAATCGAATTGCATAAAAAGCCTCCATAAGGGACATAAAGTGAATAAGACTGATCTGATCAGGAAGAAACCCTCCTTCACTCAGGCTACCCACTGCTGGGAACTGCTGCTCAGCCACGGAGCTGTCTGCTCCTGGGGCCACAGCTCTGCTTCAGAGAGAAAGCTTCTAATCCTCTGTCCATGACCACTGTTAGGAGACCAGGGGGTTTCTGGAGGACAACACACAGCAAGACATTTCTTCTCTAGTGGCTCCATCTCACCAGGAGCTGGTTGTAATGCAGTAGGGATCCAGTCTTGTACATGCACCTTTTCAGGTCACCCCAGTGCTGAGCACAGGCTTAGGGTGAACTGTAAGAAAGCCAAGGGGAAAACAAGGGACTCACAAGGAGAAATGGGAGGAGAAGGAATGAAGGAGATAGATCACTTCAGGCAACAGCAAAGTCATGCCATTTTGGGTGTCTGTGGCCACTGTTTGAGCACAGCCAACAGAGTAGGTGAGGGGAGCATGAGCTGGTGGTTTGGAGACACAGCCGTGCAGGGCTTTCTTTCCCTCTTGGCTCTGATGTTCCTGCAGGTGAAGTGGGAGCATGTCTGGGATCTTTATTCCTCCAACATGTCCCACTTAAGCATGGACAGCAGCAGAGATGAAGTGCAGTAGATTGTCAGGACTAATGTCAGTCACTTTACTGAACTGCCTGAATTGGGTGTGTGATTGTCCTGTACTCAGTGCAAAGGGTGGATCCACCTTCCCTTCTCCCCTTTGAATGAAAGGGCCACTTAATCACCTTTGTCAGGCTGTGACAGACAAACACAGTGAATCCAGACCAGGGAGGGGAAAAAGCTTGATCAAGACAAATAAAGGAATCAGGGTCCCAGGTCTTGCCTCCAACCGGTAACTTCATTGTACAACAGGGAGGATTTTTTAAGTCAAAATCATTGCCAAATGCAGACTGAACTGAATGATTCAGTAAAAAAATAAAAAGAGCAGGAAACTCCAGACATATTTAAACATTTTGTTTGAGCATTTTCTAAGTGAAACAGGTTTTTATTTGAAGACATAATGTTTGCTGTGAAATAGTCTTTTTTATTTGTTTGTCTTGAAGGGAAAGGTCAAACCTGAAATGCAGTAGATAATCTAAACCAAAATGTTTCCTTCTACAGTGAACAGAAAAACTCAATTTTCTTTCATGTATCTTTTCTTTTTCGTTTCCAGTATTTTAATTCAGTCATTAAACAAACCCTCCTCAGCCTCCTCCCCAAACCCCATTGTTTGCAGACTTCTCTGTTTTCCTATCTAAGAATATTCATAACACTGTGATACGAGACAGTCCTGCTTGGGCCGGCTTCTGTTGGATCAAGTGACTCTTAAGTTCCTATTGTTTTCTGCAGTTTATAAATTTACTTAGTTGCCAATTATTCGAACTCATTTACTTTTGACTTTTTGGACTATCTCTTCTCTTTGCAACCTCCACATTTGTGCAGTTTGTAGATTCAGATTATTCAGCAGTTGGTTATTTAGTTCACAAGTCTCCAAGGCCATGATGAAGAGCCATCACCCTGTTCTACCTGGGGGGCCATGTCTTGTGTGAATGAAGTCAAAAGCAAAGGGAGGAGGCTCTCCCAGCCCTGATTTGGTGATGAGCCTTGGCTATTTAATGTCTCTGTCAGCATGTCCCTGCCTTAGGCTCCCCAGTTGTGAAACAAAGCTCCACACCCCTCCTTCCCGTTCTTGCGCGCGTCAGGAGAAAGACACGCTGGACACGCTGGGACACGTGTGGAAGGTCTAGGTGGAGATGACAGCACAGTGCTGGGTCCACATTCCTAGATGTGCTGTGGGTGATACACAGGCAACAGGCAGACTCAGGCTTCATAGCCTGGAGAAAGTGTTTATGAAAGAGAGAGTGAACGTGTGGCAGCAGAGCCAAGGGAGGCAGACGGAGCGCGCGAGTGCAGCCCTTGCCGGGAACATTGGAGCAGGTTGTGGCACTGCCTTGGAAGGAGTGTAAAGGAGGGGAATGAGCTCATTTACTCTGTGCAGATGGGAGAAATTCTTGAGAATTCACTTCAGGGCAAGTGAGATGCTTCTCCACTACCATCTCCTATTTTTCAGGTAAATGTTATGATGCAATAGGCCAAAATCAACTTTCACTAGCTAGGCATTGCAGGGTAGTGTTTCAGCTCCTTCTCATGCTTATCCAGAGGGATCATGGATAGATGACAGCCAGTGCACGTAGCAGCATCTCATTGCATTCCTTTGCAGTTCCTAAGTGCCCCTTAGCTGCATCTTCTGACCTCAAACACAAGAGGTGTTCAGAGAAGTCTCTGCTGGACTCCACTGATCTGGAAGATAGTGTTTGGTTCCATTCCTGAGGAACTGAAACCAAGAACATCCACAGTTAAAGGGACAAATGGAATTAGGGATATGGCAGCATCACCCAAGCCCTTCTGTAGAATGATGCCCTACAGAGGGGAGATTATGTCCCAGGAGTAGGGTTCCCCAAAGCCCCCATGCTAGAATTGAGTAGGAGTGCTACAGAGGGGCTGGAGTTGGGACCTGCCAGACCCAGCAGTGTTTGGTGAGCTTCTGATTTGGTCATGTGAGGTGAGGATTCGTAACTTTGCTGTGCTTTAGTGTTTGCAACCATTTGAGTAAGTCTAGCTTTCAGAAGCTGGTGCTGTAATGTGATCCAAGCATTGTGGAAAGTACCCCAAAAAGCCCCAGAGTTGCCTGAGAAGTACCGGTCTCATCAGCCAGTTGTGTTCTTGTGCTTGATGGGAACTGTGAAGGGAGTATATGCTGACAGGTAATCATATGAGTTGACCAGGTTCTTCTTTTCACAGCCTTTCCTATAGACAGGTAGCTCACCCGAGGCCTCAGTGCACCACCAGCTCAGCACTGACATAAATCACTGTACAATGTCACATAGCTGAAGGTTGCAGCTGATCTCCGAAGATTTCACTCCAGAGATCTCGTTTGTTCTCCAGGCTGCTGTAGGTGTGTTCCCTCCTTCATGTCTTTGTGTCTTTGGTTTCCTTCCCCAGGTTACACCATTTCCTATGTCCTGTGACCTACAAGGAGAGTGTGCTTGCCGGGATCCCAACGCCCAAGAGCACAACCAGAAAGACCTCCGTGGCTTCAGTCTTGGGTAATGCCAAGCGACGTGGAATGGAGGACCACACTGCTCAAGGCAGGCTAGGAGAGACACCACATCCCTTTTGGTATCGTTTTTAACATTTAGCTGCTCAACTGGATGGCGTTTCTGCACCAGGGACCCTTAGAATTCAACCAGTCTGCCTTTAATTTTTGTCCAAGGAGAACTAAAGTAGGGGTTTATGTATTAACTATATCTTAAATAGTGATGACGAGAAACAACCAACCAAGAGTCAAGTCGAGAAGACTTTCATGTATCAAAACAGCATGTTATGCCCAATTAATTTGAACAGTTCATATCTAGATTCAAGACGAGAAACAAACTATTTATGTACACATATTTATAGAAATAAGTAGAGAAAGAGAGAAAGAGTGAGAGATTATGATCAACGCAAAAACACTTTCCCCTCCCCAGCACTCACAACTCAGACCATCCATGGGAGAGGCTGTGCTCTTGAAGGACTCCAAGCTGAGCCCTTCCTCATGCTGAATGCCAAGGTATCATATGCTCGGGGCACTGAGGTTGGGGTAGGATCTCCACAGGGCTGGGCCTCTTGGCAAGTGACCTGCCAGACGCCCAGCCAGCTTGAGATGTGGGATGCATCTGCTCCTCACAGGAATGCTACTTCCAGCCAGGGAGCTCAGCAGACTGCAGTGGCCTTTCTGTACAGCTCCTCCTTCTCCCCCTGCCGCCCTCAAAAAGCTGACAAAAAGCCCCCTTGTAGCCTGAAGGGCTTCTGGGACGTTTCTGTGCGGAGACGGGCAGGTGGTCCCATGGTGGAGTCAGGGAGTGGGGAGTCTAAGGACTGGCATTGAGGAACGTGGATGGATGATTGCTTCTGAGGAGCAGAGAGGGTAACTCGCGCCCACACTTGTCATTTGAGCATGTCTGCTGCTGCTACACCTGCTGCTATGTCCCATTCAACTAGTATCCTTACTGTGTCAGGACAGGGTGAAAAACAACCCCATGCAACCAAACAGTCTGCCTTAAAGCTTACCTACAACCTGCCTTTCAAACCCTCTGGTCTCTTCCTCAGCATTGGGGCAAGAAAGAAAGGACACCAGCCAGCCAAAGAAATCTGCTTTCTGGTCTCCACTCAGCCAAGTGGTTCTCAAGACCTCCCCTACCCCACTCTTATGGTGGTCTCTATCTGACAACTGCTTCATGCTCCTGTTTTTTCAGGACAGGGGAAGAGGAGGAGACACATGTCATGGAGGAAGGATCACAGGAGATAGTATTAGAATTTTGGCCATATTTGTCAGTATTAAGCTGCCAGGGCAGTGGGTCAGACCCTTTTAACAAACCAGGAGCTTAGCTGCTTGTAATCTTCCAGAACGAAGGGCATTAGCTGCAGCAGACCTCACACTTCCCTGCCATCCTCCTGTTTCAGTCCAGAGGGGAACATGTTGTGCCAGATCCTTGGTGATTCTTTTCATCACAGGGTTCATCACACAGGGCCACTGAGATGCCCAGGGCATCTAGTGCTGCCACTGCTGCTACAGCCCATCCCATGGAAATCCCAGAGATCTTTCCAGTGTGGCTTGGGCATGTATCTGCTGTTTCCAACTCCTGCTAGGAAGAACACACATCCAAAAGAGCATCCTTCCAAAGTGTTGGGTCTGCCTGTTCCTTGGGACTCTCCTGACTTTTACAGTCTACTAGGTAAGGACAGGTTGGAAAGATTTTTCCCTACTCCTGCTTGATTGAACATTTAGGCACTGGGGCAAGGCAGAAGGGTAAGGGAGGGGTCATTTGGCTCATGAAGATGGATGTAAAAATGGGTAGGAGAGCTAGAAATGGAAAACTGATAAGAGTGATAGGTGCAAGGAACCAGGCTCTTGATACCCACTGTTGGGGTTGTTTCTATTGGAATAAACCAGAGATGAATCTCAAGAACTAAAATGCAGAGGCCTGGAGAGGTGATTGTTGTTAGAAGGTGAGGAGCTGTCTGTTGGGAAGCTCCAGTTATTCCTGGAGAAGGCCTGGCCATGGGAGCTGTGAGGATGGCTCTGCCCTCACCATGCAGGGGTGTATTGGAAAGGGAGGTGCAGTGGGATCAGGTCTCTTTCCATGGAGTCAGACTGAGCATCCTCTAGTGTAGAGAACAGTGGCATAATCTTCCACTTTTGCCCCTTGCCATCTAACATGGGAAGTAAATAACTGTGGAAAGGTTGCTGTTCTCTTCTGGTCTCTTCATCCTCCCCTTTTTTATGGCAGTTTGTTCATGTGCCATCTAACCCATGAGAAGAGCTCACAACCCCAAAAGCCTTTCAGGCTGCCAAAGCATCTTGTCCTCAATGCCTGAGGCATCTGGGCATGATCTCCCCTCTCCACCCCACCTGGGGTTTCACCCTGGCAGGCAGCCTCAGTTCAGGTCCTGCGTGCATCCTGAAAACGCCTTTCCCAGTTACAGAGCTCAGCATGGAGGAGGTTTCCCATCTGCTTCTCCCACCCCAGACAGTGCCCAGGAGAGAGAGGTCTGTACAGGCATTATTGCCACTTGCTGCTGTGGGCTCCCAGGAGCTCGGGGCCAGATGAGCCCCCCAGGCCAGCCGGGGCCAGCCCCTGCTCGCTGAGCTGGAGACCTTCTCAGCTCAAGGGAGTTGGTGGCTCCTCATCAGCACAGCCTCCCACCTCAGCTTCACTCCTGCAGTCCTGAGGTGCCCCAACTTCCTTTCCCACGGGCAGGCTTTCCATGCTGCTATTTGATTTTTTTTTTCTAACTACCATGTTGGCACTGTCCATCTCCTCCTGACTGGGGCTGACAGGACTGGGAGCAGGAAAAGTTCTGCTCTGAGTCATGTTAAATCCGATGACTTTTTTTTTTTTTTTTCCATTAGGGCAAAGCTTTGCCCTCTGTATTTCAGGTGCTGTGTGTACCATGCACCCAGAGAGATATGGATAGGGGAGCCATGAGACACAGAAAACTGCTCAGCTCTTGTCCCTTGTGCTCCCAACCTTAGGCAAGGCTAGCTGGATGGCCTTGCAGCATCTACCACTGTTTGGGCTTCAAATGCCCAGTGGACTCCTAGGAAAGACCCTCTGTGACTGTGGTGGCCGTTGGGTGGGAAGTGAGAGGGACATCACCCCCTGAGTCAGCTGTGTAGGGAAACATCAAACCAGAAGTCTGGGGGAAGAGAAGAGGTGCTCATACTGGTGAAATTTAGCTGCTCATAAAGTCCAGGTCACATTAGTCACAGATAGTGAGCCAGGGCTGCACCTTACCTGGGGCCACCAGCCAGCTCCTGGCTCTGGGTGATGTCCGCAGCCAGGGGGAGGGAAAGCTGGAGTGGAAAGCGGTGAATGGTGCATGGTGGGGTGGGAAACTCCAATCAGCTGCTACCCCTCTCCCTCCCCACCCTCTGGCAGATGGGCTGAGCTGGTGTCCTCCTGCTTTTCTTGCGTCTTCTGCTGTCCCACCCAGGCTGAGAAAGGAGGATGGCACCAGAGGACTCTTGGAATCGGGTTCCAGCTACCTCCCTTCTGGTTTCGGTTTCACTTGGTTGTAACTGTCGGTTTGTTCTAGGTTTTACCTGTGTTTAAGAAAAAAAAAAGGAAAAAAAAAGGGAAAAAAAAAAGAGAGAGAGAGAGAAAGAAAAAAAGAAAGCCGGATAGCCAACAAAATTTCTTGCTGCGACTGATTCAAATGAGGAAAAAAAATAACAAGTGAGTCTTAACAGAGAGGGATAAAAGAGGAAAAAAAAATAAAAATAAAAAAGGAGAAAAGGAAAAGAAAATCCTCATAATCCAAATCCAAGAAGAGCAAAGCCTATTTTTGTGTGTTTGAAAGGAAAACACCGATTCTGCCAGCTGAGTAGAGAGCTAGATACTAAGTGTAGATTTCCCTAGAAGTACCGTGAGGTTTTATAACATTGTCTGGTTTTGTTTTCCTCGTGCGTTGTGATAAATCCAGGAACTAAGGCTAAGGGGTTTTTCCCCTGGTATATTGTTGTTTGTAGGGGGAGGGGGGCGGAGTTTGTTTTTGGTTTGTTTTTTTTTTTCCAGATTATTTTTTTAAGTGTGTATTTGTGCATATTTTTACGTTATCCAACTGTACATACGCATTTAACCAGTATTTCACTGTGCTCTAATTACTGCACTCAGAAGCACTGCACAGTCTGAATCCCAGAGAGCTGAGAGAGACTAGGAGTGAGTGGGGAAGGAGAAAGCTGCTACCTGAGCAGACAGGTGATTCCCAAAGGTGGGAAACGGGGTGCCAACCATCCCCTTCCCACACTCTGGCCGGTTGTTTCCATTCGAGGCCAAGCTAGAAGACAGGAAGGGATGGGGTGAAGTCAACCATGGATGGGATGAAAGTCAGCCAAGGCTGGGATGCTCAGAGGGGTTTCAGAGCTGGCGGTTTGGCCTTTGAACTGTTTTGGATGCTGTGGAAATTCCCAGCCTTTCAGCAGCATCTTGCCCTCCCCTGCCCGATCCCTGGAGGCCCCAGTGAGAGTTAATGGGCACGTTCATACCACTGGGAGAGGACCATGTGCCCAGCATAGATACACTCCAGGTACCTCCATGGTTGTGGGCCCCATTTTGGTCTCAGTGGTGCAGCTGAATGGATTTGCTTTACGCTTTTTTCCATGTCATCCCATAGTGTGGGGAAGGCCATCTCCCTGCTGGGGGTGCAGCAGTGCTCCTGCCTCCAGTTGACCTTATATTTTGGACACACTGAAGCCCTGGGGACAGTCCCCTTTCACTGAAGGACCTTGACCACTGAGTTCAGTGGGAGCACGACCAAAACATCAGCAGGAGCAGGTCCAGGTGGCCCAAAATGTATTTCCTTGGAGCTACGGTCAATGTGGGCAATAGGGGTTTGGTGTTGGGCTGTTCCTGCCACCTGGGGGGTTCAGATCCCAGTTCACTTTGGCAGGAGCAAAGTGAGGCTTCATGTTTTGTTTCTGTCTTCGTTTGGCAAACTGAACTTTCCCCTTTTCATCGGATCTACACATCCAAGATTCACTAAGAGTGAGAATCGCTTCCTCTGAGGCCACACACAAGAGCTTGGGTTGGCTTCAGGTGTTTGATGAGGAGTCTTGGTGCTACTTGTTGGTGGTGTTAGTCCTGTTCGGTCGAGATACGGAGCTAACAAGTCCCAGTTGTCTTTGGTTCCCATTCTGGCTTAGTTTAGTCTTTTGGGTTTTTTTTCATTCTTTTGGTGAGGCCATAATTCAGCCACCAGTTTCCATCTTCTGAGTGCAAAGAACCAGGGCTTTAACGAAACATTTCACCAGCAATTCAAGAGGGAATTGGAACCATTGCGGAGTTTGCATTGTACGGCCTCTGTAATTACGTACCTGTCTGCAGATGATGGGCTGAATTTTGCTCCCATCAAGTCAACACAGGTTTTTGTTGTTGTTGTTGACTTCCCTGGGAGCAGGATTGAGCCGTACTATATATATAAATATATATATAAATATATATATGATATATATATAATATTATGTGTGTAATATTATATATATATCAGTGTAATATTTACAAATAAAACTGTGATCTCGTCTAGAGAAAAATGTATTCATATTACCAACTGCTCTTCCATATTTATGTATCATATTGTATCTTTTTATTATTGTTATAATTATTATGATTATTATGGTTATTATTATTATTATTATGGAATCTTTCTTGGCACCTTTTGGAAGCCATGTCAACCAATACTCCAATGAAGTGCTGAGGATCTATTTTCACAAGAATTCTACTGGTCTACTGTATAAAAGAGAAAAGAAAAAAAAAAAGAAACAAGCAAAATACAGTTCAACCCTTAATTCTGTACCTCACGCCTGTACGTTTGCTGCTCCGATTTTGGGTTTTATTTTGCGTTCGTTTGTTTTTAACGGATCTAATTTAAGTCTCCAAGCAATATATAAAGATGTAAATAGTAAAGCTTATTTATTAAGATTGTCATCTTTTTTAATTTATATTTACACAATTGTTCATCTAATTTATTTTTTTTTCAATACAGTTTTTAACAGTTGTCCTTTTTTTGGTTCATGATGTTTTTTAAATCATTTTCACAGAATTTCTTTATACAGGTTTTTCTCTTTCTTTTAATAAGCAACAACTTCCTCTGGTCTTTCAAAAACAGGTCATGTTTCACTCCAAAAAAAAAAAAAAAGTTATGTCAGATTCATCAGAAATATTTTGCCATTGTTGATTCCTATACCCTAAAGTTCTATATTATATAAATATATAATACCTTGTATGCTTAAATATTTAACTGTGTGATTTTGTATATATCTTCATACACATGCTCACACACATATGAGGGTTAATGTCCCCAGATGTTGGGAGAACAGAGAATCAGAAACACAAACAATATAAGCTTGTATTAAAGAGTTCTGAACTGGACCCCTCGCTCTTGCCACGTCTCCTTTGCTTTCGGTCGAGCCGACCCCGAGCAGCACCGGGTACCCGTGGGGGTGTTGAGTGTGGCTGTGGGGTCCCACATCTGGCTGCACAGCTGCACAACGCCCTGTCCACATCCTGCAGGTCTTTGCTTTTGGGCAGGGGCTTGGAAAACTGCCGTGTTTCGACAGTGGATGGAGGGAGGCAGTGTCAGCCAGAGCCACGTGAACCCAAGAGCCTGTTTCACCTCCAGTGGGTTTGGCTCTGACAAGGTGGTTTGGGTCCTGCTTCTTTCAGGGCAGGCTGGTGCTTGGTGGAGGTTTTGGTGTGAGAGGGTTCAAAGCGTGAAGATCAAACGCTTCTAATTTTAACAACAATTTGATTTGTTTTTCAAGTTGTCCATGGTCTGTGCTTGCCCTCTCCATCACGTGTGGAACATGGTCATCTAGAAAATGAGTCCCAGTGGGAACGTGCCTTGACTCAGGGGTATTACCTAGGAGGGAAGGAGGGCTGAAAACAAACTATGTGCAGATATAGAGCTTAACATCTGAATGCAGAGAGCCTTTGGACACATGAGCAAACAGACAGATAGAGAGAAATCAGTGTCCAGTGGTGAAGAGATAGCTGGGCTTGCAGACCCCCTGCCAGACCAAGGCCCTGTAACATATGCACAGTGAGCTCGTGCATGTCTGGTGATGATAAAGCCCTGTGCCCAGTACAAACACACATGTACACATGTACCAGCCTGACCTGGTCCCCACCCCTCCTCAGAGCTGGCTTACCTGCAGTGAAGATGCATGTCTCTCCTCCTGGAGAATGAGACTGTGCAACCCAACAACATCATTTTGGTTGGCACAGTGATGGGCACATCGTACCCACAGGCATGAACAGGTCCAGAGGGAACGGGCTGGACTCCAACCACAGGGGTGTCAGGTCTTGCTAATGTGTGAAATAACCTGAATTGGCTTAAGCAGCTTTTGGTCCTACAGGACCAGAAATGTGGCATTAGTTGCCACAGCACGTGTTTGTGGAGAGGAGGGTGGGCTGGATGAGATGCAGCTCCACCAAAGCCTGCAGCAGCCCAGGGCTCAGCCCTGCACAGCTTGTGCAGCCCACCTGCCCCAGCCAGGGGCAGCTTCCCTGGGCATTTCAGTTGATGATCACTAATGGTAAAGTCCTTTGGCACTGTTCTGGCCCATCAGCTTTGCAGATTTTCCTCCCTCAGGGGCTCTGCCTCTCCTCAGTTCCATCCATGCTGCTCCTGCTGTGCTGCTACCTCACTGTTGTTGCTCCAGCAGGACCCCCCACACTGTGTAGGGGGGCCATAGTAGAGACCCAACTCACTGCCTACACACTCAGATCCTGCCAAAGGAAAGGAATTTTGCTGCTGTACTGAGAAATCTGTATCAATTCAGTTTCCAAATGTGGATTGATTCATCATCAACATCTCCAAACCTTGAGGATGAGCACACAGGCAGGACACGGGCTGTTCAACCCTGACAGTTATTGACCCCCTGATCCTAGAAAGAGTCATTTTTAACCCAGTCAACTCCCAAACTCATTAACAATTTAAGTCCCCAGGAAAGCCCTGGTGAGATTTAGAGGCTGGGAGCACAGAGAGAGGACAAGGAAGGGATGCATGAGGCAGCAGTGTTAAACACCAGCTCTGCTTTCCCTGTTACCCATTGCCCTTTGCATCTGCTTGGGTCAGCACTGGGCTCTAATGCCAGCCAGCTCTATTTGCCATCCTGATGTAGTTACAGTACTGGCTGGTACCACCTTGGCCCCCTCCAAAAGTAATACCATAGAACAATAAATGAATCCCACAGCACACAATCCACAGGATGGCTGGGGGCAATAGACTGAGGGATGAGAATAAATTAATTTTTTTTTTTTTTTGCGCTGACATAAATGAGTCAGTTAAACTGTTCTGCATTTTACCTGTGAAAATCCACTGCCATATGCTGAGCAGGGAGAGACAGGAACAGCACGAGCAAGAGTGCATCGTGTTTTCTATACTGTCCTTGTCTGTGGTCAATGCATTATTAATGGGCTATAAGTGCGTCACAGACAGCCCTATCAATAGCACATACTGTAAATAAAAAGGCCCAGGAACGATGTATTAAATGGGTTGTGTCTTTAGCAATATAGAAATCAATTGGCTGTGTGTTGAACTATCTATTAAGCATTAATAAAGACCTTAAGATGGGAGCAGCCATGAAGGTAGGGAACAGCAAGCAGCTCGCTCCTGCTGGGCTCTGCTCAGCTCCACTCCTCCTGCATGTGCACAACCACCCCAGGATCAATTGGAATGCACAGTCAGAACAACAGTTTCTGTGTCCAGATTATGTGTCTGTCTGGAGATCAATGGCTAAAGAGAGGGAGAGGAAAAAAAATCAATGTGTGCATTGAGCCAGGTCTGTCCTGCGAGATGGCAACAGGGCTTGTGGGCACCAGCAGATGTTAGATCTGGCTGGGGCCTGGCAAGGGTGGCAGCTTTAATGTTTCATCCCCATAGCAGTGCTGCTGGTCACCTCACTGTGCCACCACCCCTGGGAGTCACAGCACACTCACCATCACCTGTCCTGGGCCACCGACCTCTCCAAGTGCCCATGTGCTGGTGATTGCCAGGCACTTGTGACATCAGATGTGGTTCCTGTTGGCTGCATGAAATCAAAAGGAATCAAATCCATTAATTATGTACAAAAGCTGGGGAAATTGCTCTGAATTCATATGGCAAAGTCCTCTCCCAGCTCAGAGTCACAGCTTCTCAAACAAGTATGACATTGGTAACTGTGGTAATTGCAGAATGGCCTGGGTTGGAAGGGACCTTAAAGATCATCTACTAATGGGAAAATGAAGCTGTTAGCAACAGAACAATTTGGTCAAAAAGAGACAAAGGCTTAAAAAAGCTTCAGTGGAAGGACTGGAATATAAAGGAAACTACTCACGATTATACACGAAAGCTTCTTTCCATGTAAACAAAGTACATCTGAAAATCAAGTGAATGTTCAGGCTGGCAGATGTGTGCCCACGTGTTCACTTGCTTACACACAGGCACACACACAAACTCAGAAAAGCCTTTGTGGTCCAGCACTACCTTTTTCTGGACTTGTTCATCTCACCTCCTCAGTTTTTCAGGCACACATCTGGGAGGTGAAGAAAAGTGAGCAGTTCTCAGGTCAGAATTCTCCTTTTGATGCTCATTAAGTACCATGACACTACAATAGCCCCACGTTTTCCCTCTGCCCTGAACTGGAATAACTGCTGCCTACATCATTCAAGTCAACAACTGGCCTCAGTTCTCCGACAAAATGCAGCCAAAGGGCCAGGATCTTCTTTTTTTTAACAGTACAAGTGAGGTAATACTGTGTCAAAATAGTTTTAAAAGTCTTGAGAATCTTTTGACTAACTTCTCTCGGGCTCAGGGAGGATCGTTAGTGGTTTAAACCAACTTCCATGAAATTACTATTATTTTTTTTTCAGATAAAAGGTTACAACTTTTTGATTGCTTTACTTATGATGAATGAAGAACTAGTCCAAACAGCAACATCATCCCTTCAAGCCACCCTCCCTACCCTGCTCTTAAGATGATATCTGCCTATTTTACCCATTTATAAATCTCTTCCCCACTCATATAGCTTTTTAAGGAAGTGTATGAGCCCCATATTTAAGTTCACTGCTGCTCCCCTTTATCCTGATCCAGACTACAGGGATGAACTGACTTATGCTTCAGGTCTTGTTGGCATTTTTGACGAGAGCTGAAATATGGGGATGATTCTGGCTGCAAGTCAAAGCCCACCTGTGCCTTTGGGCAGTCACCTTGTAGCACAGATGCTCAAAATAAGAAGATTCTTTACAAAATGTTACCTTAATGAGATGGTCCTCCCCTGGTGCCACTGTGTTTCTGTAATGCTCCACGCCTCAGCTAAGCAGGCTTGGAGAGATGAGAGGGTGGGCAGGAGCAGGGAAGGGAGAGGGAATCCTTTTTATTGCACACTTCATAAATGCTGCAGTGCTCAAATTTTCCAGCCAAGCATTTAAAGCCTCCTGACCCCCACAGCCCCACATGAAATACCCAAGCTGAAGCACATTCTATTGACTCAAACTGCTCCTCGAAACCCTGGCAGCTCCTGGTGCACAGGATCTGTCAGGAACCTGTTGGGCATAGTCTTCTCTCCCCCCCCATTCTCAGCCCAGCACTGTCAGGGGCACTCACAAGGCCAGAGCTGCCCCTGGCCTGTCCCCCCAAACACAATGGGACTGTGAGCCATGGTCCTGGTTTATCACCATGACCACCAACAGCTGGGGAGACACTCAGGCCAAGTGTGCTTAGAAAAAAAACCCAAGAAACCTTGTCTTTTGTGTCTTGCAGTGCACAAATTGATTCAGATTGGTGATGCTCAGCTTCCAGAGAGCTAATCCTGCCTCTGGCCCAGCAGGTACAACATGCAATTTGCATCCTCCCAGGGCAACAAGACATGAGCTCACAGGCTACTGAGGCACCCGTGGCACCACAGGGCACTGCCATGGCAAAGCATTAGTGCTACTGCAAGGCTTTGTGCCCCTCCAGGCATCCCCTGTGATGGCAAGGACCTGGGCTGCCCATGCTGCACAGCCACAGGCACTCCCTTGGCTTCTTCCCTAGACTCAGTAGAGCCCCCTCCAACCAAGTAAAAATTTAAAAAAAATTAAAAAAAAAAAAAAAGAAAGAAAAGAGGAAAAGCAGAAACCAAACAAATAAATAAAGGAGCAAAGGCAGCACTTGACTCCAGAGGCCTTTGCCGTGGGAAGAAGTTGTCCCAAAGTGGTGTGTCATCAGCAGCACAGCAACCCAAACAATCTGTGCTCTGTGCCAGCTGCAACCCGGCCGGGTGAGGGTGGTGGGGAACAATGGCCATGGGGACAATGGGGATTGTTCAGGCTTCCCCGGAGGGAACAGCCCCATGCAGCCCTGGGAGGGGACCTGCAGCTGTCACCAGCTCTGAGCTGCCAGACAAGTGGCAGATTTGGGGTGCCCTTCAGAAGGGTTTGTGCCCGTTGAGACACTCAGAGGATGCTGGAAGTGGCAGTGAACGTGCCTGTTAAAAGGGCATGTGAAGCTTCTGCAGAGAAACCATCTCCTGGTGCAGAGCTGGAGTTTATGGGATGCTGAGGGTGCATGGATGGGGGGGTTCAGGCTGTGCAGGGAGCAGTGAACACCCGGCACATACCCATGGCTGCTCTATCAATGCTGTTACCTGCACATGCACTCACTGCAAAAGCACAGGGAGAAGGTTCCTCCTTTTGACCTGAACTCATCCCAAAGCTGGTGAGTCCATCCAGGAGCCTTTGATGCCAAGTTATGCATCCCAGCCATGCTGTCAGGGAAGTAATTTCAGCTTTTCAAATGGATATATGTAGTTTATCTATTAAACCTGGACAATGGTACATTTTTGTCCCTCTCCCCACTCACCTTTCATGTTTCATAGACCCCTTGGTGCTCTCCCCGCCCAGGACAGCATTGCCCATGTTCTGCCAAAGCCCAGTCAGTGGCACAGCAAAGTTGGGGTATGGGTTGGCAAGAGGGAACCATCTCTTGGGGCAGCAGCATTTTGCTTTGGAGCAAGGATCCCTTCTCCCTAAGGGAGCCAGAGGAATGGCAGAAGTGTGGGGGGAAGGCGGGCAGGGGGGAGGGTGAGTACACCACGGGCATGAGTCCATCTGCCAGCATTACTGGGCTGTGACTACAACTGTTTATCTTGAAAGCCAGAGGGTTACATTCTCCAAAGTTTCCAGGGAGAAAATACAGACCCTTCCTTTCAGCTGTGTGCCGGAGGATGTGAAACCTCGATGAATTCCTCGGTTTTGTTTGGCTTGGGTACTCCGTGCTGGGGTAGCATCACCAGCCAGGGGCTCTTCTGGCTTTGATCTGGGAGCTAGGTGTGCTTCTCGACAGGTTAATGGCCCCCAGACTCCGCAGCCTTCCTGCCCAGGAGTCTAGACTCTTCCACCTGCTCTGTACATATTAACACAAGCTTACACACAACTCTCTCTGTACACAACAGCCAGTCTCACCAAGGATGCAAAGCAAAGCTCCTCAGCAGCCTTCCAAGGTAAGCATTAAGCCCCTGCAATGGACACAGCTGCAGTGTGGATCCAAAGGACAACCAGCCTGTCCCTGTGCTGCTCCTGTTATGTTCCCAGTCAGTGCTACCACAGTTGAAGGTCTCCTTTCCATCACCATCTGCAGCAAAACAGGCTTTGCTGCAGGCTTTGCTGCTCTGTGAGGGATGGGTATCCCAGGTGCAAAACACAACACTGTGGGGGAGCTCACAGTGTCAGAGTGGATAACAACATGCTGAAGGGCATCCCGCCAGCTGCCTTGTATTTTGGCTGGCATGTCCTGTTCCTAGTCCCTAGCACCACGCTCCTAATGGCCAGGAATCCCAGGGGTAGCATTACCCCAGTCACACCTAGGGCTGCCTCCAGTCCCGTCAGCAAACACAAGCAATTTGTCCGTCAGGTCGGTCAACACTGCAGAGCTGCTCCCCATCGCTGCACGGGGCTTCCAAGAGAAATGAATCATCCCCGAGCAAAGCAAACAAAAACAAAATAAAACACCGTGTTTGTAAAGTGCGGGGAAAGGCATGGCTGAGGGCCAGAGCCTTGAGAAAACAAGGCAGCTTCAAAGCACCTGGAGGTGCAGCCGGTGTGAGCAGCAGGGGTGGGATGGGATGGACCAGCCGGGCTCCGTGTGGCTGCTGCTGGTCCTGGCAGCCCTGGCATGTGCCATGTCCTGAAGAGTGTCCAGGGGGACCTGTCCTGCAGGTGATGAAGAACCCACAGGGACCATCCAGCCGGCCCTGCATAGGACACCCCAACAATCCCACCCTGCCCCTGAGAGCATTGCCCAAACGCTCCTGGAGCTCTGGCAGCCTTGGGGCCGTGACCACTGCCCTGGGGAGCCTGTTCAGTGCCCAACCACTGGGTGAAGAACCTTTTCCCAATAGCCAGCCTAACACCCCCGACACATACTCATGCCATTCCCTCAGGAACTATCACTGGTCACCAGAGAGATGAGATCAGTGCCTGCCCCTACGCTGTTCCTCGTGAGGAAGTTGCAAACTGTGATATGGTTTCCCCTTGGTCTCCTCTTCTCCAGGCTGAACAAACCAAACCATTCCTCATATAGCTTCCCTCTCTCCATCATCTTCGTGTCCCTCTTTTGGACGCTCTCAAATAGCTTTAGATCCTTCTTATACTGTGGCACTCAAAGCTGCACATCAGTCCCAGTCAGTCTGCATCAGTGGCTCCAAAGAGAGATTTAGGGGGTTTTCCACCTCCCCATAGTGCACACACTGTGTCATGGAAGCACATGAAGTGGGTGGCTCAGTCTGACACCAGTTGGGACACCAGCACGTTGGCTTTTCACAGGTTTTGCTGTGTTTTGTGGCAGCTCCAACCAAGCAGATGCAAAATTTTCATTAATCTGCAGCAAATCACAGTCATCTCCTTCAATCCCACAACCAACCTCCAAGGTCACCAGTCACCTCCAAAGGGCAAAATGATAGTTAAGGAACAGCAGCAGCACTGAGAGGTTTTAACACATATGGTGGTGTTGTTGTTCCTCCATGGTCCTCGGTGTGATACGAGCCTCAGTGACAGAGAGATCCAGAGCCCAGAGCCCTCAGTGTCACTGTCCTCTCCCTCTCCATCAGAAAAAGGGATTTAGCTTAAAAATTAGGACCTTGGGCAACCTGTAATGCCGTGGAGCTTGCTCCACAGGCTGCAATGTCACAGCCAACTTTCCTGTGAACTCCAGCAGAACTTTGACCAGGTACTGGAGTCCTTACCAATGCACATCAATGAAGAGACGTAACCAAAGATGGGGAAAAAAGAGCAGTTTGGATGAAACAATCAGAATTATTTGAGTGGGTGCAAATCAGGTAAATAGGTTTAGCTCAAGAAGAAAAAGGTCTCTGGCTGAACTTCCTCCACATCAAATCCTGCACCTTTGTTTGGTTTCAAAACATTTTCGTTTTGAAACTCACCTCCTGCTTGTTTGCTTTGACGCTAAAGGGTTAAATAACCTGAAAAACTAAACAAAACTATTAGCTTTGGGCTGACTAAACCGATTCATTCAATCCACACTGTTCCCCCTTCCCCCTCCAGGTTCGTTTTTTTGCTTTAAAAAGGAAAAAGCAATAGCTTTGAGCTGATCTGATTTTTGGGTTTTTTCCTCTCTCACCCTCCTGCACTTTTTGGTTTGGCTACCAGGCTGAGAAATCCATTACCCACAGGGAGCCTGGGCCAGCCTAACCCACATCTGACAGTAAAAGAAACCAGATTCTCCATGTCGTTTTAGCCCCTGGCTTTCTTCTTGGGCTTTCCCACACGCCTCCAGCTCCCACTGGGACCAGTGGCTGAGCTGGGTGTTGGGGTGGGAGAGGACCCTGTGTGAAAGGCTGCCCTTTTCCCTCCTTTCCATGCATCCAGCTCTTGGGGTCCCACATCCCACCACAGGGACTGCTGTCAGTGATGCCCTCCCTGGGGAGACCACGCGAGGAAAAAACACCAAGGAGGCAGCGAAGATGGACTTAATATGAATCTTTAATGCACAGAACAGGCTGCCGGGAGCCTTGCGAACGAAGGCTGCGCTCGGAGCCGCTCCGGCGACTCGGAGTGCTACAAAAGCCCAGCTTGCCTGCAGCGTCCTGGCACCTGCCTGGCATCCCTTCTGGGACCCTCTCTGCCAGCGCGGTGTCACCGGCCACCCACGCCACATCCTCCTGGCGTCCTCGGCCACCACAGCACCGGGGCCCCTCGCCCCACAGCTCCTGCCCGGTGGCAGGGCAGGCAGGGCAGGCAGGGCAGGCAGGGCAGGCAGGGAGGGGGTCACCCTGCACCCAGCAACTCCCCTCTGCCTGGCCCTGGCCTCGAGTGGGTATCTCCTCCTCCCAGGGTTTTGGAGCATGTGTAGTCCAGGAAATTCAGTAAGAAAAGATTAAAAAGGAGAGGCTTTTATGCTGAGTCAAATTAGGTAATTTTTTTTTTTTTTTTTCCTTTCCCTTTTAAAAAAAAAAAAAAAAAAAAAAGGAAAAGAAAATAAAATCCAACTTTGCTGATTTCTTGTTTCTCTGCCGTCTGTGTGAGAAAAGTCCTGTTTGGCCTCGCTGTCCCCTTCCTCCCCCTCCGAACATCACCCGACCCCAAACCCCACCAGCCACTCAGCACATTGAGTCCTCGACTCCTCGGAGTCCCTTTGCCTCCCACAGCTCCAGGCCCGCACCTTCCCTCACCGCCCCTTGGACTCCCCGTACGTGTTGCGCAGCATGGAGACCATCTTCTCCTCGCAGGTGACTTTGGTGTCCTTTAGGATGCTGTACCAGACCATGCCGGGCGGCCGGACCTCTTCGCTGCGGCAGAACAGGTAGGGCATGGTCTCGGTGCGGCTCTGGATGTAGGCACTGCGTAGCAGGGTCGAGCAGTGGCTGCTGACCTTCTCCAGCCTCCTCAGGATCAGGTGAGCCTTCCTGGAGGGGACAGACAGAGATGGAGACAGAGCAGTGTGTGGGCAATGCACAAGGGAGACCAGGACCCGGGACTTCTGCATTCCACCACCAGCTCTGTCACATGACAAGAATGGACAAGACCCATTGCCTGACACTGTCTTTCCTGTTTCGAGTGGAGAGAAGCTCTGTTTTTCCCAAAGTTCTGCATATGTCTACCATTTCACAGCCCTGGGGCTGGAGGGACCTGAGGTCTGACCCACTGGAGCAGCCTGTGTGCCCTGGGGACAGTCTACCCCTGGCTTGATGGTTGCCACCACCATGTGCTCCTGGTGGGCCCCAGTGCATGTGCTGGCCCCAAGAACCCTGGTGAGACCCCCAGCACTTTACTGCTCCTGACTGATGAGCCCAGTGCTCCCTTTCCTGTTTTCCCAACTCTCCAGGAGGCAAACAGGATTGACACTTAGAAGAGTGAGGGAAAAAAAAAAAAGCACAACACATTAAGACAAAACAAAATAAACCCGTAAGAAACCAAGAATCCCCTTGTGGGAGTCTGCAAAGTGCTAAATCAAACAAAGGGAGGGAAGAGGGTTTACTTCAGTGGTCTGAAAGTCTTAAGATCACAGAATATTTCCTCTCCTTCTGGTGCCACAGGAAAGCTCTGGATCCAGGGCTAGGGATTTCGCAGTTCCTGCAGGAATGTAAATTCCCGATAATGATATGTCAGGGGCAGCACTGTCAGTCGGTGAGGCATAAACATGGGGATTATTTGATTATGAAAGCTGAGTGGTGTTGCAGTTTGGGCTGTGAGCTCCCAGCCATGGGGGGAGTCTCAGGAGCCCAGTGTCCAGGGATGGGATGCCAGGGAAGGGCTGGTCAGGGTCACCCCAGCGCCAGAGCAGAGGGCAGACACGGTGGCAGGAGGTGACAGGGCATCCCAGCATCCCCAGCCAGCTGTGGGCCTCTCCCTCCAGAGTGGTAAGACTGGATGAAAGGCTGCAGGAAACCACTGCTCCTCCAGGGCTTCACGGGGAAAACAGTCCTGCTCCTCCCTGGGGTGATGTGCTCCGGGTCAGCTTTGAGAAGGCAAGAGCAAAGGGAGTTGGCCCTTCTTGGACAACACTCCCTGATGTCCATGTATGGATTTAATCTATAAAGACAAGCCAGACTAGGCAATGCGAGCCTCATTAGTTACACACATCTGTAATAATGATGTCATGGGCTGAGCTGTGTCCAGCTCTGACACAATAATACCTCTACTCACGCTACTCTCCATAGCAGCCATCCAGACCTTCTGCAGCATCTGGTGCTCCCACTACATGTCAAGACTTGACACACTGACATGAACAGGTCCATTACTGCTGGACATGTGCTGTTAAATTCCACGGTGGCATTAGATGATTTTAGAGAAGACTGATTAAAGCTCAGCTCAGCAGCAAAGCAAAGTCTGTAGTGATTGTCACTACAGTTACCAAACTTCAAGAAATCACAGTGACTGTGGCTGAAAGGGACCAAAATTCATCACCTGTGCCACTTCCTGCTGGGATCAACCTGCCTTGATGATTTTCTGTCTGACCTGATCCTAGAGCCAAGAGCTTGAGTTCCTTCTAGTGTTTGCCCTTCCTAATGCCAAGAAATCGTTTCTTAAAATTTGCACTGATTCTCCCTTTTTTTCAGAGAAGGCTGAGCAAGCACAGAACCCAGTCACCTCACAGGATGGACTTTTATGTAAGCTAACTGTGCCCAGGAGAACATTTAGCCAGAATACCCTTTTCCTCACAAAAGAAAAATCTCATCTCTCTAAGGCCACAGGTCCACGGTCACCCTGATTTATCCTTAAATATCTCTACTGCCAAAACTGGGTCTTGACCCTTCCCCAGCCCATTTGGTTGTGCTCGTGCCAGTGTCCACAGACCTGAATGCTGTGCCTACATGGAGAAGTTGTCCATCCAAAGGCCAAGCAAGAAACCCATGGATTTTCCCCCCAGATTGGTTGCTATTCCAGCTCACCAGGCCTTTCCCAGACACAGCAAGAGGGGAGCGACGATGAGAGCCCATGACCAACCCTTGAGGCAAACCCCCCATGGTGGGTTAACCATGACTCGTCCCAAGGACACAAGGAAGGGATGTCCCAGCACACACCCGCAGGTCTGCAGGCCACACTCTGCTCTTCTCCTCCCTTCTCACTACTTCTCCTTATCTACCATGCACAGCTTTCCTCACTCATCTCTCACCTTTCTCCCACACAACCTGCCTTTGCCTCCGTTTCCCTTGGCCTTCTCTACCTTCCCATTTTCATGATTTGCTCCATCATACTTCCATGATCTTCTGAATTTTGCTAAAACTCACCACGTTGTCCTTGCTGCCTGATACATACTCAGATCTCTTTATCCAAGAAAATATTATTAGGTATGACAAGCAGCTTAAGGATGGCAAGAAGTTAAGGGTCAAACCACCCCAACCTGCTGATGTCTCCTGTACCAGAGGCTGGGCTCCTCATGGAGCTGGTCACACCTGCTGCATCTGCAGCTATGCTTGCTGTAGTTCATCCCAGGAAAGAACCCATGTTTAAGGGATGTAGCACACGATGGGTTGGCCCCATGAGGATGTTGAAAAAACAGGGAATCATGGTCATGGAGGAGACAGAGCGATGGGGGAGAGGGAATCAGGCCCCTCGCTTTTGAAGCCCAGTGCCAAAGCCCCAATTTTGATGGTTTTCACTGCTTTGAGTAATTTATTTTAGCGGGGTAATGAAATGTGCAAATGTTAGATCTAGCTTTTGGCTGTCAGCTGTTCCCTCTCAAAAAAAAAAACCAAGGAGAAAGAGAGACAGAGTGGGTGACGGGAGGGGTGAGAAAGAGAGAGAGGCTTTCTGGTGAAGACTGGCTAATAAATTACAGGAGCAGTTTTTGGGCTGCCAATTTAACACCATAAATCAAGCCCTGGGTATTACCCAAGTGCTCCCTACGGAGGGGTTGTCGGGTCAGAACGACCACCTTTTCAAATACTGGAAATGAAATCTTCCTAAATGCTGACCAACCTCATCCCTGCCAGAAATGGCAATTTATTGCCTTATTAAGTGGCAGGAATTGGGAGGGGATGGCAGGGGAGTGAGTGAGGGGGAGTCACTCTCATGGTTGCCTGTGGCCAGACCCCAATCTCTCAGTCCCCAGGGGGATGAAGTGACCCCCTTATCCCTCACCCCACAGCCCAGGGGACAGATCAGCAGTGCCCTCCCACCTGCCAGGTACCCACTGGTTTGGTGACAGCCAGGGACTGATTCTGGCCTCCACTTAGTGGATTTAGGAGGTCAAAACACAGTCACAGATGATGAAGGGGGGGATTTAAAAATAGTGATGGCTCTTTGCAGCTGCTTTCCTCTGTGGTGCCTCATGGCATGGTGGGGGAGAGGAAAAGGGAGGGGATGGGCATCTGCTGCTAGGGCACTTCCCAAGGGCTGTGCATGAACCAGTGACCCCACTTTAAGGAAGTGCAGTGCAGTGATTGCACAGGGGACAGGGCACTGAGATCACTGAGACATGTTGCCTTCTGCTCTGTGCAGTGCCAGGGATGCTCCTGATGGGATGTTTGTCCTCCAGCTGCACAGGGGACAGCTATCTCTCACCTTGATGGCTGGTGTGGGATGAAAACACATCCAGAACCAGCCAAACCCAGTCCTATCTCACCTAGGAGGAAGGTACTAAAAGAGCACCAGCCAGCATTAAGAAACAAAGAAATGATACCTGGGCTGGAGGGAAGGATGAGATTCCTGGGATTGCTGCAGGAAGAGGGTGGCTCCCTGGCTGCTGTGTTCCCATATGGGGTGATTTTGTCATATATTCAGCTTTTTCCACTCTACTGAGAACTGACCCGGGTCTGCCAGACCCTCATGTGGGAGGACAGTGAGTCCAGGACTTGATGGCCTCTTATCACAGCCTCCCATCAGAACATTGCATTCCCCCATGTAGCAGAAGGCAGCTGCTCTGGAGATGCACTTCATCTCCTTTGTCCTGTGGCTGCCTGTCTGGGCCACTGGTTGGGGCCGAGGAGGGCTTGTGAGCCCTGGGCTGATGTCAAGTCCTGACCCTGTTGTTGCTGGTAGCCACAAGCAGGGGCATGGAAACAAGATTTTAACTTAATTATTTATCCTGCCTCCTCCTAAAAAACAGAGCCCACTTGCAGTGGTCATAAGAATCATGCTGAAAACACAGCAAGAGAAAATAATAGTGCAATCTGCCCGTGGCTGTGTCAGGAAGCACGTTGGCTGCACAGATCCAAAGGCCTGGATGCACAGTAGCATTAAGCCTTCACTGGTTTAGACAGATTCTTCTGTCTTGCTGGAGCAAATTAACTCTCTGAGATTCACTTGGTGTCTGTGAGAGGAATAGAGGGGAGCAGGAAAGGGGTTGTTGTTGCTAAAGGAGACGAGCAGGATGAGGTAAGCCAGGTGCTGAGATGCTGCTGACCACAGAAAGTCCTGGTTTAGGGCCACCTATGAGCTAAGTTTTTAATGTCTCCTTAATGTAAACGGTCTGGTTGGGACATCTGGTTGTCAGTGTGTCTTCTTGCCAGCAGCTGTTTGCAGTAACCTGTGGCTTTCATGGAAACTGGGCTCACGAGGACTCCAGTGTGATGTATTTATTACACGGAGGCAAATCAACTTCCCTCTTGTCGCTCCGTTTTATGAGCGAACGTTTACTGTGAAGCTGAGGCTCATCTGATAAACATTTCAAGGTACGAAAATGAGTGTCCCCCTGGGAAGGAGAGCAGCCTGTCAATTAAAATCGTGTTACGACATGGCCCCTCTTGGCAAAAAAAGAATCCTCGCTGCCTCCTGCTATGTCAGTGCCTCTGTTTCTGTGCAAGCTCCCTGAGAAGCCAGGCTGGGTGGCGGAGCTTTGCTGTTGTCACGAGCCTGGCACTGGCTGCTGTGGCATTTACAGATGCTTCTCCTTGGTTGCAAGTCCCATATTTCTCAAGTGCAGAGCAGGGGCATAGGAGTGCTGGGAGGGGCTCCTGTGGCTCAGTGAGGACAACAGACAGCAGCTGAATCGACCACTGACTCCAGATGTAGCTGGTTCTGAGTTGGGCAGTACAGGCAATTTAAATGTCACCTTGCAAGTCCCATGGCCTGATGTAGGTGTCGGGTTAAACAGCAACCTTCAGGGGGTTGGATCTCAAGTAACAGGGGAAATAAGGATGTGTAAGAAGAGTCTGATGGTTCCCAGGGCTTTAGAAGGAGAGGAACAATTGCAAAGGACAAACAAGCCTGCAGTGTCATCAAAGGAGGAGGAAGGCAATGGGAAGGATGAGAATGGCTCTGTGCCAGAGGCTAATGAACCACCAAAGAAACTATGACCAAGGTCATCTCTGGCAGAGGACAAGCCCCAGACCAGCTTGGATTTATGTCCAAGAGGGCTGTAAACTGTTGTGAGGACTTGTTATCCTGGTATTACACACAGATCCTCAGCCACATCCAACAGGCAAGGGGGAAAGAAGGAAAAACTTTTCCAGGCCTAAATTATACCCTTTGCCACCCACTCCCCAGTGTTTCCAAGCACCCAGTTCATCCACAGCATCACCAGCCTGGTTCAGACCGGGTGACACAAACATTCCTCCCAAGACCACCCAGCTGCCAGGTGTCCCACCAGCATTCATCCAAAGACCGAGCAGGAACTGGTGGTCTGAGGAGATGCAGGACAGCTTGGTGAACACCAAAAGGGGACTTCTCTCATCTCCAAGGAGGAGGCAGGGGTGTCACATCCACAGTGGCCAAGCAGAGGGGTGCTCTGGGCGTGGGGCAGGGGAGGATGCAGGGAAGGGACAGGTACCTGGGCCCCAGCTCGTCCTCACTGCGCCAGACGAAGTCTCCAAACTTCTCGTAGTGGGAGTTGTAGTGGTGCTGGACTCGGAAGAGCATGGAAGCAGAGACCTCCATGAGTGTGTTATAGGCTGTCTGCTGCTCCTTCCCACTGGTGTAGCCATTGTAGAGGTTGTAGATTTTGTCAGCTATCTCTGGAAAGGATCAGGGGATGGGATTAATGAGCAGCCTGAAGGTGCTAACATGGTAAGAGGAGGAGTGACACCCTTGGCAGGGCTGGCAGCTGGGATGACTGCCAGTCCCTTGGGGCTGCCTGCAGCAGGGTTTAGTGACCTGGAGAGCATTTAGCAATTCCTCAGGCTAATCCTGCAGTGGGTGCCCTGCACGAGCAGAGCAGCCCCAAAGACTCCAGCAACAATCCATGAAGGAGCAGGAGAAGGAGAGGCAGAAAGCTGCCAGCACAGGCAGGCTCAGCCTTATCCTCCCAGGAAGGAGAGGCAAGCTCTTCCCAAATCCACCAAACCAAAAGCCATTGCACAGCTATGGTGCTAAAGGGCAGGAAGAAAACAACACTGTTGAAACCAAGATGGTCCTTCAGCCAGAAATGCAGCACCCCATCATCATGGGCATTGGCTGGAGCAGCTCAGATGTATTGAATGAGAGGGTGCACTCCCTGCTGTAGAAACATTCTCCTTCCAGTGATCAAAAATGCACAAAAATACATCTCCTTCCTTTTCCTTAGCCTCCCATTTGCTCATTTTTCCTGGGAATGCTTATCTTATTGAATGTGGAACAAGGCATGAACCAAAAATTTCTTCTGTGTGCTTTTCCAAATGGAAAGCAAGCAAGGAAGAGAACAGGTAACCTGCTGATCAACTAAGAAATCTTTTTAAATCTGAAAGCAGCCAAGTGCTCTGGGCGTAAGAACAAACAAACGGGATCCGTTTCAGAACTGAACAATGCAAATGTGCAAAAGTGGCTGGGGATTTTTTTTGGTGTTTCTGTTTCAGAACTGATCCATCTGCCACCAGCATCCCTTCAAACACCTGGAGCTGACAGTGCCCTGCATGGCTCCTTGCAGCCCAGCCAGGGCTGCTCTCCCACATTTTAAGAAGGGATTACTCTTTTTTCCAGGGAAAGTGTGGCAAACACATGGTACCAGCTCCCACAGCTGTATGTGGGAAGGATGCTGTGGCACTGTGTGGCACAGGACCACGGAGCCACCAGCTGTCCAGTCGAGGAAACTTTGCTCCTGGACACTCCTGCAATTTGTCACCCCTCCCCAGATGAACATCCCTGTGCCCGTGGGTGAATTTACAGGAGCCTTCACACTGGGAGAGTGGGGACTGGACAGGTTTGAGGGAGTACAACCAAGAGAGGAAAATCAAAATTAGCAGGAAATGTCTTCAGTCATGGAAAATGAGGCACCTGAACACTGACCTTCTGCCTTGCTGTCATCTACCAGTGGGCAGGCTGTCCTCAGGGTGACCGTGCTCAGCTCTGAGTGTCTCCCTCGCGTATCCACCGCGTAGAGGGTAAATCTGGAAGGCAGGAAGGAAAAGGAAAATAATGTCTTTATCCCTCAGTCCCACACCTCCAGGTTGTTATGGGAACTGGCCTTCAGAAGAGAAAGGAAAAATATGGTCCAGGTACTATCAGTCAGTTTTGGCATCTCAAGGAGGATGTGAGATGATCTGGGGCTTAGAACAGGAGAGCACCCAGGGAGGGACAGGTGCCAGGGGTGGGGGCACAGACCACCACACCCCCTCATAGCATCTGTGGGGCTGTTTCCTTTCCCCCCATCCTGGGGAGCCCCATGGGGCTGCACTTGCATCCTCCTGACTGGGGAGGGATGCAAACATCTCAGGGCTGCTTTGCCATGCACCAATGTGAACATTATAACATGGTGGTGTCTGTGAGTCGGGCTCCTCTCCAGCCCTCCTGAGAGCAGGGCAGTAATTCTTGTTGTAAGTGGGCTGTGTGCTGACAAGTGACAGCTCGTACTCGTCCTGTGAATGGCCCTTGAGTTGTTTGCTCCCTCGTTTCCTCACCAGGGTGGGGTTGGTAAAAGGGTGGGAATGATAATTTCACACTTGAAGCTAATGGAGAGCATCTGACAGTAAAATACAGCTTTTGTGCCGGATGGAGCATTGAACAAACAGGCTGTGGCTGCATGGGACATCCCGGGATGCTGAGCTCGGAGTCCTGGTCAGAGCATCAAAGCTCCAAATTGAGAATGCTTCTTCGCAGCAGGGGTGACAGCCTTCTGTCCACTCTCCTAAAGGCATTGGTTCATATTTATTCACTCAGAGCCAGGCATGGAAACTCGAGCTGGCTTTGACAAAGTGCAGGAGCCGGTTTGAACCCCTCGGAGGTCCCAGTGGTGGAGTACCCAGCTCCTGAGAAACAGCACAGCACCACTCCTTATCCTAAGGTAAAACCGAGCAGCTTTTGCAACTGAGTGCAAGGAGTAGCACAAAAGCAGCTGAAGCTTAAATGGGATTGAGACTCTCAAGTATGTTTATTTAAGGAATGGTTCTTAAGTCTTTAGCATCCTTGGGAGGGACAGAAGCAATGCCTCCCTTTTCCTCACCCCACACACGAGCACTGCCAGCCCCCCTCTCTCCTCCCTGCAGGCCCTGCACACCCCACACGTGGCTGATAAGGGCTGACATTTGCACAGTAGCAATTCCCAGCACAGGACATATTCCCTCCAAGCAATTAGCATTAGCTCCTTAACAATGCTCGCTGTCTGAAAGGATGCCAGCAGACTGCCAAGGAACCCACTTGTGTGCAGGGACAACTCCCATTCTCACAAAGCTGGGGCACGCAGGGGACGCACACGCTGAGCTCACCCAAGGAGATGCTATTTAATTCCTTGGCATGACATCATTTTCCTTAATTTACCAGGAGCATCGCTCAGAGTGGGAGCACCTCAGGAAGGATGTCCGCTCTGTGAGACTTCACAAGTACCACACACAGGCTGTTCTCCCGCTATAATTAAGGAACAGACAGAGCAATAGGGTAATACTGAATGCCAGGTAGGAGTCTGACTTCAGGGCTTTGCATCCCACCCTGGAGGTGCCACCATCCCTCCTCCTCCCTTCAGCAGAGGAGATGTTCAAGGGGACTGAGGAGTGTCCTGCTGTGAACAGGTAAGGTCCACGAATCCCCCTGTTTCCAGGTCCACAAAGGAACAGGAATGGGGACACCTCGTGTTGGGTGGGGGCCCCCAGCCACAGTAAGATGAGGAATTGGGCTGAGATCCAGGAGTCCTGCTGCCCATCCAGTGTTCAGCAGCAGACAAGGCTCTTCTTGCTCATCAGCATAAGCACAATAAGCAGTAAGAGGACTTAACCTCAGGGTACTGCTGCGAGCTGCTCTCCATCCCCATCCTGGGGTCACCTGCCGAGCCACAGTGCCTGTGTTGTTGTGTTTTCTTTTGTAAAAGGGTGAGCAGAGGTTACACATTAGCTCAGACAGCAAGGCTGGCTCCATTAGCTCCGAGGCAATCAGTGCCAGAGCACTTTCCTTGAAAAACAGCAGACTTTTATCAAAACACAATTGTAATATTCAGCAATTAGTGCCCACTTCACCTATTCCATCGCCAGTGGGGTCAGGAGGATTGGTTGGGTGTTAAAGCACATCCACCCCTCTGGGCGATGTTGAAGGCCTGTGTGAGCCCTTTGACTGCACTCTTCCCCTCTGCACAGCTCACACAGAAACAAAGTCAGTTGACAAGAGGAAGAGCATCTCTACTGGTCAGGCCTGGGTTAAAAAAACACATATCCACAAACAAGCCCTTCATTTCATTGTTTTTACAGATGATATACGAAACAAACCCCCAAAATGTAAACAGAGTCAGAACCAAAGTGATTTTGATCTGGTCACAAATTCTTTTTGAGAACAAAACCAATTGCTTTCCCTCACCTGAAACCAGTCCTCTTTCAAGAACCTTAGAGGAAACTTTTTCATCTCCATTCACTCTGAATGAGATGTTTTGGACTCAGCACCAATAACCCAGCTGTGGTGGAGGTTGGCAGCCTGGCAGTACGCAGCCTCTGCACCTATCCAGCTCCTTCCAGTCAGTGATCTCAGAGGGTTTTAACATTAATTACAGTCCAAAAAGTCACCCAGAAGCACAGCAGTATTAATAGCTCTGTTTTATCGATGGTAAACAGAGACATATGGGGTGAAGCATCGTGCCCCGGAGAGGCTCAGTGACATGAACAGTTTGGAAACTCGGGAGATGATGGTTTCCAATCTTGTTCTCGAGCCACTTGACCACCCAGCCTCTGCTGCAAAACACTTTTATGGCCAGTTAATGGCACTATGCAGAGTGCTGGGGTTTAGTTTTGTCCTTTTATTCCCAGAAACAGACAATTAAGAGAAGAGAGTGCAAAGACCTGTGTCTCAGTGCAAACCCAGCATTCACATCTTGCTGGAAACCTCTGGCAGATGCAGGCAAGGAGCTGCCAGCAGGGACAGGATCAACCTGGGACCCAACAGGGCATGAAGAGGGTGGCTGGTGGGAGGAGGGACCACCACCACACTGGAGAGGTGGGGATGCCTTAAACTGAAGGAGGGCAGATATAGACTGTGTATTAGGAAGAAATTCTTTACTGTGAGAGTGGTAAGGCCCTGGCACAGGTTGCCCAGAGAGGTTGTGGACTCCCCATCTCTGGAAGTGCTCAAGACTAGGTTGGATGAGGCTTGGAGAAACCTGGTCTAGTAGGTGGCATCCCTGCCCATCGGAGGGGGGTTGGAATGAGATGATCTTTAAGGTCCCTTCCAACCCAAATCATCCTGTGATTCTGTGATTCTATGTCTGCAGGACAAACCAAGGGAAAACCTAAGTGAGCACGCTGAGGGAGGGAGCTGCACTGAGAACATGGGGGGCTGGAGTTCAGCTCTGCAATGGAGATCCTCCTGCCACCCTTATATCTATTACAGTGTTGTGGGCCAAGGACCAAACCAGGCAGCATCCCCACTGATGAGGATGGAGCTGCACTTGAATAGGCCTACCCTGATGATCTGTGAAAAAATGAGGCCAAAGAGCGATTCTGAGCACTCTACCCAAGGCAGAGATCTCTGGGGTGAAGTCAAAGCCAGAAACCAAAAGGTCCCAGACCTACACTCAGTGAACAAAACCACGACAGACAACCTGGAATGCCATATGGTAGCTACGATCTGGCAGAGCCTCCTGCATTACCTGGAGGCAATTTGTTTAGCAATAAACTTTCCTCACGACATATTCTCATCTTCTCCCTGTGCTTTCCAAAGGAGTTTGGGGGCTCCCTGCTACTGTCTCGCAGCTGATCCTCTGTTTCACCCATGCCTTCGTCACAAAGAGTTGTATTTCCAGAAATAAAAAGATATATTTTACCCAAAGAGGTTCCAAAGAGGTCCAAACACATATGCTCTTGCCAGAGATCAGCCCTCCATGCCTGGAAACTCTGCCACCTCTGCATCAAATACAAAGTCCTATAAAGTAATGCTGTTTAAATGTTTACTGCTAAATTCAAACCTATTGAGACCCGAAGGAACTTTCAGCGAGAGATAGAAAACAATTAACATGTGGCCTCATGAAATGTCAACACCTTCCTTGTAGATCCTCCACCCAATGTTGGCTGAAGCCTGAATTTTATCACTAGGCTCAAGATGCTTTTTGGGGGAGGAAGAGAAAGCAGAAGGGGGAGTTAAAACTTTGGTTCCTGGAACCCAATGATTGTGGAGATTGTCAATTGCGTTTCAACAAATATAAAAAATAGAAAAAAATATGTTTCTATCCTTTCTTAATGCAGAGAAAATAACCCAAAATACAAATTTATAAAGGCATGAAACCGTAAGGCTGAGAATGAAAGCTCAGAACATGTTATTTATTTATAGACAATAACATCAGCTCATGTTTTTTTAACTCCCTCTCATGATGCTCATGATAGTTGAGTGCTTTACTCATGATCCTTATTTGTGGGAAGGGAGATAAAGACTTCTGCCTCTGACCTTCCTTAGCTCAGCAGCTGATTTCTTTATATCCTACAGAGATATCACAGGCCTTTCTGGTCTGCCTTTTGCTCTTTCTGAAGCCTTGTGCAGCTGCTCAGTGAGATGCTGAACCACAAAGGGGCTGCCTGGGCTGCAGAGAAAGGGTCTGATAAGGAGTTCAATTAGCACTCCCACAGATGCCAAACCCCCATGCTAATTAACTGGGTGCCTATGAGTAGCTGGCTGCATCCAGAAGCAATGTCTGTGTGGCAAACCCGGGCTGTGTAAATGGGGAGCAGGGCAGAGACGCTGCTCCGGAGCCCGGTGTCACACAGAAACACGGTCTCAAGCTTTCCGAAGTGGTGCAACCACAAGATGCTCTTGCCAGTAGGGCTTGGCTTGGGCTTGGCTAGTACGCCTGGGCTTGGCACCTTGCTCCTGCAGCCACGAGACGCTCTTGCTGCAAACTCCAGCAGCTCAGCAAGGGCAGACCTGGCTGGTGTCCCACACGCAGCGCGGCGGATTCTCCCTCCCCTGGCAGTGTGGCCACCACCCGTGATGCCAAGCACGAAAACACAAATCCTGACTTGGCTGAGCTCACACCACCTTGGTGTTACATGCACGTCCTGCCATCACTCCCCGGTTGGTCACAGCTCATCCGTGCCTTGCTCACAGCCCAGGCTCTCCGGGCTCGCACGCACCCAGCGCTGCGCCGCTGAGGCTGCTCCAGCGTGCTGACACACACACATCACACCCTGCCTTGCCAGCCCTTCTCGCTTCCTGTTCCAGCTGAAAAACAATGCAGAGGCCTCCCTTTAAAAGCCCTCAGTGGACCAGCTCTTGGCAATCCCTGCCTCCCCGCTGCCCAGTGATCTCAGTGTGAAGACTGGGCACGAGGGATGCGGGGCCAGGCTGGGGCCCGTGCGTCAGGCACGTGCAGAGCAGAGCTGCCAGGGATGGTGCCACAAACACACTCACTGGACCCAGCACTGTGCACGTCCATGTGCTCGTGAGACCCATGAGCAAACACTGTTCTCTCCCGTTCCTTTAGTCTGGGAGAGTCTTCAGCTCTCAGACATGACAGTGAAGGGCTCACTGGAGGCAGCCCAGACACAGGGAGGCTGCGAGGGTGTGTGTGTGTTCCCTTGTCCTGATACGCATGAGCAGCATCAGACCTTCACCTCAGTATCTCCTGGCAGCTAAAAACATCAATAAATTACACACAGTTCCCCTAAAAGACTCTTCCGGAGCAGTGGGGGAGCCCAGGGGTGCTGTGGGGTGGAGCAGAGTTGTAAGAGTTTCGCCCCAGCCACATGCCGTGGGCTGTGTATGGTCCAGGAGCCACTGGGCACCCACCCACCCCTGTCCCCCACTGTACATCTCCTGCCAAGCCTCCCAGAGACTTCCATTGATGGCCACGGAGCAGCAGCAGGGCTCGCCTGCCAGCAGCCAGCTGGGCAAGCACAGAAAGGGGTGTGTGTGTTTAGTGCAAGCATTCCCAATTCAGAAACCATTACAATTTAAAAAGAAATCAAATCAAATAAAAAGCAGCCCGTCCACACAAGCCACAGGAATGCAGCTGAGCTTATTGGCAACTCTGTGATTTGCATTAATTAAGAAAGGTAAATGAGAGCAACCTCCCCAGTCTCTGCCACAAATACTGAGCAGACAATGAGCAGGGAGTGGTTTTGGGAAGGAGAGGATTTCTCAGTCTATTAGTTGGGCCCTGGCTTCAGGCTGCTTGCTCATTCCATGCCTATGTCCATGGTGCCAGAGAGTGAGGAAGGCTGGTGCCCTGGCAGGGGACTGACCACACTGCTTCCCTGCCAAAGGCCCTGCTGGAGGCTTGGGATTTGGGCAAAGCTTTACAGGGCAGTGGACAACCTCTGCTGTCTTCCTGGGGCTGGCAGTGTCACAAGCACCACAGCAATCAGACACTCCTGTTGGGGCATTTGAAGCCTGGCAGGAATGCAGGCAGGCCTGGGGACAAGGGCTATGCTGTGACCTCTGGTTGTGCCAGTGCAGAGTGGGCAGCTCATGGGGGAAGAGATGCTTCTGAGCAGCTCAGTGACTGCTGCACTCTGGGGAGAGGCACTGAGGGAGGTGACACCAACCCGCTGCCACCACCCAGCAAATTGCTGCTCATCTACTGTACCTCTGCTGCAAGAGGACCAGTGTCTTCTGCTCTGCATTGCCTTTGGTTTTGGCTCTGCCTTTCCACAGTAAGGAAACAGTGAACTGTGAAATCTTGAAAAAAACATTTTTCAGAAAGCTCTCCTCACAGTTCTACCGTCCAAGAAAAGCATCTTTTATAACTGGGCTTCTTTTAACCATCAGTGACAACTGACCTGCTCCCATCAGCGTGGTGGAGGAACAGGTTAGCAGTAACTGGTGCCACGCTGGAGTATTAAAGCTTTGCCATTACACCAATACATGAGGTTGTCAGTAAACTGTTCTAACAATTCACACCTTTTTTTTTTTTTTCCCAGGCCAGCAAATGCTGTGAGACTAATCGTTATCCTTCAGCAGAAGCCTCCCAACAATACCAGAACACAGACACAGTTGTCAGATGGAGGGAAATAAATGTACCTGCCATGACATGCCTCAGGTGTCTGATGCCTTTTGGAAGTGGATAAAACAGTGCCCATCAAATACTGGAGGAGGGAGGCAGGAGGAAGGCACAGGCTGCTCTGCACAGTAAGAAGCTGATCAAGGAGAAGGGCAGAAGAGACTCAGTTTCGGAGACAGTGAGGGCAGGTGGAGCTGCTGTGGGGCTGGGAACAGGCTTGCACAGCTATGGGAAAGTCACTCAGGGTTATCCACACTGCAAGGTTACCTGAATTGCTGTCCATGCTTAAAACCACTGACTGGACAGCGTGGGACTTCTTGCAGGGGCTGCCAGGGAGGAGGGCAGGGTCACTTACTGCTGCTGCATGACAGGGTGCAGTGTGGGACAGTGCTGCTCTAGTGTCACAGTATCCCACCACTGTGCTCACAGAGGTGTCTCCACACAGCGCTGGGTCAGCACACCGTGCTTCTCCAGGTCTCCTGGGCTTGTCCTCTGAGCTCTGAGGCCATGGGGAGCAAACACCCAGAGTGGACAGGGTGTGAGCACTGGTCCCCCAGTCCCCTTAGCACGTGTGGCAGACGCTGCGTGCCTGAGCTGAGCTACAGTGCAGGTTCACCCAGCTCTTGCTCCTTAAAGCACTTCATCAACCTCTTTTTCTTTCAGAATCCTGTCAAACGAGATCCAGACAAAGGATTAAAGGGAAAGTAAGAAAGAAATTAATTGAAAATCCTGAACATTTCTTGCTACTGCCTGGATCCATTGCATCCCTAACGGAGAAATCCCTGGCAGGACATTCACCTTTCCAGCCTCAGCTGTGACATCTCAATTTCCCAAGATTTCCCTCGAAACCCTGTCAATAACCCACCAGAGTAGCAATTCCCAGTACTGCCATGGCTGTGAAAGAAGGCCTTGATACACAGGTCCTAGAGCCTTGCTCCTGAATGATACCTGTGTTGGACGGCCAAGATTCCACTGGGAGCCCCTCTGCCAGCCGGACACCTTGCAAGCAGGAGTGCCAAGACTGCCTTAGGAGAAAATGTGTTTCACTGGAAGTGAGGGGAAAATGCCAGCTGGGCCATGGTTTCATCCACAAGGTGCAGGAAGGTCATTGCAGCCCCCCTGGCTACTGCATCCCCAGGGTGTCTTCATCACCACTCCAGGGCTGAGAGCACCAGCAGTGCCCCTGTCCCCCATTACCTGCCTTATGATTCCCCTCCTTTGTCCCCTCTGCTCCTTGCCAGCAGTTGTGGGGTCAGTTAATGACTTCTTCATCCCACCCATCCTTTCAGGATAAGCTTTACCCCACTTGTGAGGGAAGGGCAGAGCAGGCTTCTCTGGAGAGGGGCTGATGCACTGCATGGAGCTTCTGACAGAGATGGGATGTGGATGAGAGAGCAGCTCCTTGGCGTGGCAGCAGGACAGCACACCCAAAACAGCCGCCCTGACACGTGATAACATTAACACAGTCCATGTTGCAACCCTGGGGCTTTAGCTCCTAGGCACGCTCCAAGGAATAAGAAGGCTTTTATTAGCTTGGAGATGCCCCAGCAGGACTCCAGGGTGTCCCACAGGGATGGTTCCCAAACCGTGAAGACAGAACGATGGCAGAAAAAGTAGGATCACCATGGAATTACCAGCTTTGGAGAGGATGAATAGAGGATGTTTGAGGTCCATATTTCTTGGCAGTCATGTCCTTGCTTTCGTCCTGCTGGCTGTGAGGATGAAGATTTGCAGATGTGCTTATAAAGGCAATGCATCAAGAACTGGCTCAGCTTTTCACAGTCTTCACTGTCTGTCTCAGGGCTCATGGCAAGGTATTCCCCCCACTGCTTGGGGAGCCCAGAGAAGGTCCCACGTTACCCAAGATGTGAATTCTAACATCCTTTGGTGGAGTAAAGAACCAGAAGGAGGTGGTAATAAGCCACTGTAGGCTGGTGCTTTTGTCTCCAGTGAAGCAACAGCAGCTTGTTACAGTCTGTGGAGTGCCAGAGTCCCCTTCTGCAGGGACTCACCAGGAGATCCCCAACAGAGCCCTTGGACAAAGGTCAAATGAGTTGCCTCTGACTCCCTGTGCTGCTGGAACAGTTCTGGTTGACGCCCGAGGCTTCCAACTGCAGGGCCAGTCCCTCTCCAGCTGCAGAGCGTCAGTGAGAGCTGGTGACGGATCATGCTGTCCTGGACACAGCACGAGCAGGGCTTTCCTCAGGCTCTGCGTCCCACATGTCCCTCAGGTCCTCCCGCAGCCTTCACACAGGCACTGCAATGCCCATCAATCCCTCCAGCTCCCCAGGGCAGGGTATCCCCTGGCAGCAACCACATCCTCTCTCCCTCCTCTGCAACACCTACTGCTCTCCCCATAGGTCTGGGACACCCCAGGGACACCCTCAGCCACGGACACCCCTTGCATCCTTTGGGAAGGGCCATCAGGAATCACAGGTATAATAAATACCCAGGTCCAGCTCTGCTAAGTTTGTGAGTTTAGGGGTAAGTAATAACTCTGAGGTTTTGTTTGTCTTTGCCCTGATCTGTGGGTGGGTGGATTTCAGCCTCATCTAACAGTGTTAGTCCTGTGTGCCAGGTGGGTATCCCAAAAGTGACACATCCCTTTAGCCCCTTCCTTGGGCAATTCATGGGATGGCTCACAGGATGGCTGCTGTCCTCCTCCATGAAGAGACAGCAGTGCTCAGGGTGGCTGCAGCTGTGGGAGATGAGCAGGCTCTGCTCAGGACAGAGGGAATAAATCAAACTCTTCCTCGAGTTGTGCCAAGGAGAAAGGAGAGACTAGCAAAGCCCTGGAACCCTGCAGAGAGCTCCACAATGGGAATGTTCACAGCTAACCATACCCGCCACTCAACCTACCAACGCTCTGCAGAGCTTGGCCATCACCGGCCCTGGGGAGAGGGGGGAGAGGAAGGTTGTGACCCTCAGCAAATTGGGAAATGCTTGCCCCTCCCAAACTCATAGTCCCTCTAAACAAGAACCAGACACTCCACAGCTTGCTACCCCTGGAGATCCCCTTGGTAGGGCTTGTTCTCATTCTCCTGGGGGCTTGGCTTCCATCTGGGCTGCTGGTTGAAATCCAGCCCAGGCTGGTAGTGACTTCAAAAGACAGTGTCATCTGAGGAGTAGTGGGTGGTCCGTGGCAAGCAAGTCAATGGCTGACTGTTCTTATATAAGCCACCACAATAGGGCCTCCTGCTTGACAGCCTCAGAAGAAAGGCAAAGGGATGCACTGACCACAGGGAGTGGAGCCTGTCCTTGGCCAGGGGGTGGTCCCGCTGGTGTGGGGAGAGTCACCTTAGTAAACTGGCACAGGAAGGTGGCACTCCTGCAAGCAGAGCTCTTGATCTGTCTCTGCTGTGTTTGTCCCCAGCACCCCTGGCCAGCCCTGGCTTCACCCTCCACAGGAAACTGTGTAAAACAAAGCCCCACAACAATAAGGCACGCAGGGGAATGGCTGGGAGGAGGAGGACCCTCTGTTCCTGCTCTCGCAGCATCCCAGGCACGATCCCAATGTGCCAGACTCTGAGCAAGAGGCATCTGTGCCCTGTGCCCTGGGGGAGCTCAAGGGCAGCCAACAGGGCCCTGCAACAGCCTCACAATGTCAGCACAGGGATGGTGGCAGGCAGGGATGCTGTTTGCCAGCCAGCCCTGGCAGAAGGGAGCCAGCCAGGTCTGTGGTGCCCATTTCCCACTGTTCCTGCGCCCCGAGGCCCCTGAGGGACAGGAGATTCTCACAGCTCCATCAGGCAGACAGGGAGGGTGAAGGGTAGGACAAGGGGGGGCCCCCGAAACAAATAATAAAAACAAAATCCCAGTAAGCACGTTAGAATTCGTTTGAAGTGCAGAGGAGCTTTCAGGCAGGGTTATGTACATCTCCCAGCCCGGCGTGATTTACACATTCCTTGCAAGCAAAGGAATCTTCCCTGATTTGAAGTAAAACAGATGTTTTGGGGTTTTCTTTCCCCCCTCCCCATCCTCTTTTAATCATTTCTTTATTGAAATGATGGTTACACAGCCAACCAGACCAGAGCCAGAGTGCTGCTACCCCCAGAAGCCAGGACTGGAGACCTGCTATCCTGCACTATGGGAGAGCCCCTCAGCATTGCAGTGACTGTTCCTGCGAGCTTCCAGAGGTGTGGAGCCAGCCCTGCTCTCCTGCAAACACTGCTCCAGAGGCATTGTTCCCTACAGGTTTCTTCCCTTGTTTTTCCCTCTGAGGGGAAGGACTGCAACTCCCAGTAGCTTTTCTTCCTCTGCAGCTACAGCTAACATATGGATTCATCACCCCTGCTCCACCAGCCCAGATCCCAGAGACCTTTTAAGTTCCACCACCAGTCTAGGAAATGTGCCTGATGGTGGAACTTGCCCTTACTCTCACACCTTAGCATCACGTCTCCTCCTGGCTGTGCTCTATCCCAGCAGTACGGATTGGGAAGGGCAGCCTGGCCCATGCCCAGGGACTGGCAGCAGCAGCGCTGCTCACACACCCCAGATGAAACAACCCATCACAGGGAGTGCTGTTGGGTAGGCTGGAGCTGGGATATCTCCTGATTTAAGCACTATGTGATCTCAGCCAAGTTACTTTGCCCCTATTTTTGTCCCATGTTTTCCACCCTGGAAAATCATTTGAGGAAGGAGCATCCACTTCCCAGGGGGATGCAGAGCACCGAGTGCAGTGGGGCTCCTGAGTGCTGGTTGATGCTGCAAACTACCAGCATAGCCATGCCCTTGAGTTTACACTCAGAACAATAACTCATGGCCAGTAGCAAATCCATCCAGCTCCCCCCATCTTTCTTTTCTTTCTCTTTTTTTTTTTTCCCTTTTAAACCCTGTTGTTATTTCTCAGTACTTCGTTGGTGGCAGGGTGGGAAGGTTTTTTGTAACACATTCACGTACCAGTGGGACTCACTCCCATTCCCGTCTGGTACAAGAGATTGCACAAGAGAGAGAAACAAACGGGGATGAGGAAATGCGTGTTTATGAGAGGCAGCGCTGTCATCGTGAGCAAGGGACCCCCCGTAAGAGAGCCGGCCTGGGAGCCAGTGGAGAGTTTCCATTCTCTCCTAACACTCCATTCATGCCTCGTTTCATACCTCCCTGGAGGCTCCATGACTGGCCAAGGTCCCAGAGCACCGTGCGGGACTCGCACCGCCGCCGCCTTCCGCGATATTTGTTGTTGGGTGGAAAGAGGGAGATGTTGTTGTCTCATAAAAATAATGAATTGGGAAAGAGCGGCAGCCTTTGCCATTGCATGCGTTCCTTGTTTTCCTCCTGCAGTGAAGGAGCAGATTCATCACCCAGAGCCCTTCCAGCACCTTGTCTGCTGCCCATCCTGGCAGGGCTCTTCACTAACACCCTCCAGGGAGGCTCACACGGACCTTCCCACTCAACATGCTGCCGTGAGCATCCTCCTGACCTGATCAGGAGCCCTCCGTATAATCCAAACCACATTGCTGCCTGATCGGATACAGTCACCGGTAAATAACCTTGACTGCAGCAGTCTGGAAGAGCCAGGGATCCTATATCACCCCTATTAATGATTTAGGATCCTACATTGTTCACAGATGACACAGAGAGGGTTTCATCCCTCCCTACTCCCCACCCAGCCACCTTCTCCAGGACAGTCCCTGCCCCTACTTAACTTCAAGTTAGAGTCACCTGGGTGACAATTTCCCCTGCCCGACACAAGGAACGGCGATGGCTGATTCCTGCACTCCCTTATGCACTCTTTGCTACCAGCAATGGGGCTGGGGTTCCCCCACAAACAGGTGGGGTATTAATAAAACCAAAAGTAATCTCCCAGGCACATACTACAACCCACTTGGGTCCCACTCCCGCCTGCTCCTGCAAGCCCCCTGCCTCTCCCCCCGCTTTCTCCACACACCTCAATTTCATTATCTCTGATCTGGAGCTGCCTATTACATGCTTTTTGCCAACATAAATATTTAATCCCGGTGCATTGCACGGAAAGGCCCTTGTGGAGTTAATACTTCAACTCATGTTTTCACTTGGAAAACAATTTAGCGTATGGCAGGGCAGCAGGTACGAGCCAGGGACAGAGCAAGGGCTCGGGAGCTGTGTGTGGGGTGATGCAGGTGGGCTTCATTCCATGGGGTGGGCTTCATTCCATGGGGTGGGCTTCACTGGGGCACCTCTGCTGGAGCAGCAATCAGGTGGGTTTGGACAGGTAGTGGAAGAGCCACAGGGGTGTAACTGCAAGCTGCTGCTTGGGGAGCCTGGTATTGGGCACTGCCAAGGGGGACTCGAGGAGCAGCACTTTGCTGGGCTTCAGGAGTATTTAGGATATCCTGTATCTCTGTTCTCTGGGTTACAACGATGTGGAAAGCCCAGAGTAAAGGGTTTGGTTGACCTGCCAGGGTGGCACTAAGCAGCCACATGATCCCATGCTGCTCCACGCAGGCACAGCTATAGGTGTCCTCACCAAACATCTCCAAATACACCCACACACCCAGAGGCTACTGAGAGCAGGATCTGGCCATGATTTTACCTATGGGCCATGGAGTAAGGGTTATGGGATGGTTGGTGGGTTATGGGGCTATTGGGTAGCTCTAAGGTACCAGCTGTGGTATGGGACAGACCTTGAGCAAAGTGAGATGTCCCAGCCCCCAGATCCAAAGCCATAAACAGCACTGACAGGAATTTATGCCAATCCCCATCCATACATCTCCATGCACTCAGGAGGGCAGCACCCACAGGGATGCAGCACCACAAAACACACACAAATTTACAAAGCCCCAAAACCAGAGAGGAGAAGCTCAAGAGGCAGAGAGGACAGAGAGGGTGAGCCTGGTAGTGCTGATGCTCCCCAGAGGCAGCCTGTTGCTCAGGTAAAAACATCACAGCCCGTGGCAGTGCTGCAAAGTTTGGATTTATAGGATTGCCCAGGTTCCCTCCAGTCCCCTCCATAGTGCCTTGATGGCAGGGAACAAGGACTGTTGGGCAGGCAGGACAGAGGGTGGGCACGAGGCAGAGCCCTTGTTTCTGTCTAGGTCTACTTTCTGAGCATAAAGTAGGGAGAGTCTCATTAGTGTGACCCATTATCCCAGCCTTGTTCTGGGACATCGAGGCTCACAATTAAGGAAGAGGACACTGTTATCAAGAGAGCAGCTTCCAGTGGAGAACAGGCTGCCCAAGCCAGGGATCCTTGCCTGTGCAGGATGGATCCTCCTGCAAGAAAGGAGGTGCAATGTAGGACCAAGAATACAATTTGTGGCAGACAAAATGGCTTGAAATCCCCTCCCTTGCATTAGTGGTGACACATCAAAGGGCACTTAGGAAGTGTTTTGATCTGAGGTGCTTTGCCTGAGAGGTTCCCCCAGCAGCCTGGGGGGGAGTCTCCCCAGCATCCCCTGCCCCAGTACTGGGGTGTGCAGAGCCTCCTGTGTGCAGGACATATCTCCCCACTCCCTGTCACAGGCAGGCTGCAAGACTGGGATGTTGCAATGACGCAAACCAGAGAGAAAGAAAACATGAAAGTATCCCAGCCTGGTGGCAGGGCCTTCTGTTAGAGGTTGTGCAATGAGATTAAGATCTAATGCCATTCCCACAGCTGCAGGGTGGTTGGAGATGCTCAGACTGAAGGAGAAAATGCTCCAGACCTAGCTCAGGTTGCTGCTGCCATGAGCTGCCCTGCGGTTTCCCTGGTAGAAATCAGGAGGAAAATATATGGAAGACAAGCAACAGACCCTGATTCAGGGGTATGACAGCCCAGAGCTGTGACAAGGTGCACCCAAGCCCACCTCACTGAGCTGGCTGGCTGTCCAGGTGCTTGTAAAAGCAGGTCCCAGTGACCTAGTCTTGAGCTCCCTTCACAGACGTTGGGGCTCCCTTCACACCCCTTCCTGACAGGGCAGAAAGTCTCCACACCCAGCTCCATCAGCTCATCCTGCGAAAACAGGATCCCACCGATCCCTCCATCCACCACCCCCTGAACAAGCAGCAACCCTCAGACCCTACTTCTCTTTTTTTTTTTTTTTTTCAGAAACATTTAAATCATGACATAAGCTTTGGCTCCGAGGGTTTTCAGTGAAAGCCAGGGTATTTTCTTTCCTCTTCTCATAACAGAAACCATATTGCTGTATAATCAAATTTATCTCATTCCTGACAAGGGAAGTGAGTGTGTGTGTGTGTGTGAGGTGAGCAGGAGCAACGAGGGCACGTGTGCTGGGAGCAGTTGCTCTGAAGGTACTCCAAGGAAATATCCTTGGCAGAATGAGGTGGCATGAGATTGGGGTGGCCAAGCAGAGATCAAGTGGGCCATAGCTCAGCAGGGAACATCACCCAAGGCAATTCTCACCTTGCCACATGGATGCCATCTCTGCAACCCAGCAGCTTTCTCTCCCATTTTATTATGGATCTCCTTACTGTACTGGAAACTCAGCAAAGGGTGTAGCTCAGTTTTCTACAGGTGGGAAAACTCAGGAAGAATCAGCTACTTTGAGGTTACCTTTTTGAGATCTCTGTTTTACTCTGGTGCAAACTCAGCTGAAGCCAACGGGAGCAGTGACTCTGTCAGTGGGGCTTGAGGATGATGCTTCCAAAATGGAGGCTTCTGAATTCACTGGCTGCTTTTGCAAATGTGGGTCTTGCAGCAGGGACTATCTAAGCACAAACATAACTTGAGACATGCAATGTCTCTGTGACCCTATGAAGTTCAGGTCTCAGGGAACAACAGCTCCCATCAACTGGATGGAGTCTGGGCCAGACCCCATAATCAGAGACAGGATCAGAAGGGAAAAGCCCAGATGCACCAAGTATCCTCCAGCTAAGAAAATACAAGCAAACTGCTTTTGCAGGGGGGAAACAATCCCAAAGCCAAAGGAATAAATTAAAGGCCGTTTAACCCAAGGAATAAATTAAAGGCCATTTGAGAACTACTAGAAAGCAGCCGAGTTCAGCAACCACCAGGGCAGGGGCTCCGTTGCCTGTACAGCTCCCTTGTGACAAACTCCCTGCAGAAACTCCCTGTTTCCCTGGGAAACAGCCATGGCCCGTGGCCCTGAGGGGGAGAAGGGGTAGCAGAGCTGGAGAGGTCACTGTGTGCTGATAAACTCCAGTTTGGCACAACCAGGAGGTTGGTGCTTACTGATGTAATGTTCTGCGCAACTCAGAGATTAAAAGAGATTTATTTTTTTTAAATACACACACACAGAAAAAAAAAAAAATAACAAAGTGTTCTCCGGGAGACAAGGCTGGTGAAGGACTCTGTGTCCTGTTGTTGTTACAAGAAAAGGATGGACTGGGATGTGCTGCAGGTGTCCTTTGGAAAAATGAAATCAAAAGAAATTTAACTAGTTTTATGGACTTGCAGCCATATGTGAGAGAAATGCACCTTGCTGGGCTGAGCTGGGGCAGATCTTTAGGTCATGGCATCCTAACTTTGCTCTAGAGAGTGACTGAAAGGATGGACAGTTAGGATTAGCTTGTGACTTATCCTTTTATTTGTATAACCATCACTGCCAAATATCTCCAGCATTTAGAACATGGGGTCCCATCTAGAGCAGAGCAAATGGTAAAGTTGAGAAGAGTCCCCAGATTTGACCAGCCACAAAAAAAGCATGGATGTCTTCTCTATGGCCTTTAGATGTGTATCCTCCTAATGTTGTGAACTTCAGCAGGAGTCCAGCCTGCCTCCATGTGTGAGACTTCAATAATATCAGTGCAGAGAAAGAGGTTATCTCCTGCTGAGCCCCTGACCTCCCTGTACAGACCATCTTTCATGGGACCAATCCCCCTCCACGCCAGTGATCCACACACAGCCCAGATGAGCCCAGACAGCTCCTTGTTGGACTCACTTCAGCAAAAACAACCACACAACCAAGCCAGCACTTGAGCAGCCTGGTTCTGACACAGCCCTGAACTGCTGAGGAAGGACGAGCCTGCGACTGGAGCGCAGGCCTGGGATTTAACAAACACTTGTTCAACTCCTGACTTGCCGTGTTTGAGCTTCCGCAAGCCAGGAATGCCTGAGGAGAAACTCCAGCCCTACACTGCTCAGCTTTGGGAAGCTGGAGAGCATGAGGAATAGGAGAGGTGGATTCAATGAAGCAGCACAGCTCCTGTGCACACAGGGGACTCGGCCAAGGGCTGGAACAGATGTGTTTTAACCCATGCCACTGAGCTATTTGAGATCTGCCTCCAATTGCTCCAGCGCTCATTCACGTCTTCCTGACAAGAGACCAACAATAACAATTAGTATCATATAAGGAGCAGCAGACTGCTGCCAGCATTAACACACTCTTGAGCACCAAGGGTTTCCATTCCACTTTTTATCCCAGCTGAGTGACAAGGCAGAGGTCACTCAGCATTAATCAGCCTTGCTCTGGGCCAGCTCCTCCAGCACATTCAGCTCATGGAATTGTAGTCACTGCTTCTCTGTGCTATCATGGGTTCTCCCTACTCCACACCTTTTCCTCTTTCTTTAAGCTCACCAAAAAAAGGATGTTTGGTGTTATCCAGCACACAATGACAGAGGCAGAGCCTGGTCACACTGGCAATGGCCTCCAGACCCTACAGAGGATGTCTCTGGCTGAGCAGGACATGGTTGGTCTTGGCTGCAGACAGGAGCCCTTGTGTGGTCATTCTCAGGTCTCACTGAATCCCCTTCCATCCTACAGCAGTCCCAGATCTCCATCCCCTAGGAAAGGGTTTCCAATTTTCCAACACCCCTGAAACGTGCTCTCCCACAGCCTTTGGGCTGGTTCAGGATCACCCTGGGAAAACCCCATCTGAGCCAGTAAAGGGAATGTAAAGTCGAGGCTCCTTCTCAGCACATGAACACACTCCAAGGAAAGGCTCTGGAAGGAATCCTGATGACTTCCATATTATTTCCAGTAAATTTTGTGCTGATTCTTGGCACAAACACTGGAAATGAATAGGCTAGGTCAGGAATGTAAATAAAGTGAAACACTGGGATTTAATCTAATCTATAATTATAGTATCTGTGGCGCAGGGAAGAGGTTGGTGTGTTTGCACTGCAGCTCCATTGAGGAGCTGGAGGGGGTTTTCACTTCCCTTTCCAAAATTTCCCTCTTTGGCTGAGGGATACTTGGTGCCTCCCCAAGCATCTGAAATGAACGTGCTGGGCTGGCAGAGCTGCTTTCAGCAGCTGAGCAGGTACAGCTCAGGGATGAGGCATCCCCAGGCACTCCTCAAGCGATGGGGCGAGGAGCTGGGATGGATGGGCTGGGCTGAAGGCTCACAGAGGCTGTTGATGCACAAGGGAAGCTCCTGTCTCCTCAGTGAAGAGATCAGATGTGTTTGTAGGATGCTCAGTCCTCCAGGCTGAGTCTGACCTTTGAGAAAAACCAGTGCCCTTTTTCTTGACTGGTGTTTGGTGCTTGGTCCATCACAAGAGCCTGTCACAGCATGGTGCTCCCAGGCTCCCAAAGCATCAGTCTGAGTGGCATTGGCTGCTGGCTGGGCTGGCTGGTCCATGCCAGGTGAGCACTAAAGAGACACACAGACATCTTTACCTCTGCCCTCTTCACCCCAATCCTCTTCCAGATCCACCTGGGAGGAAGTTTGACAGACTGCCCTGGTCTAGCTGCCCTCAGGGGAGAGCAGTCCCTTCTCCTGTGATGCATTTTTCAGGAATATAAGACTTTTACTTTTTAAGAACTTCAACCAAACTTGATAGCCTTCAAGGACCATCCTCATTATCCCTGTGTGTGTGCACATGAGTTCATTCCCATGGCTGCAGCATGGATCCCCATGGATGGGCATCCATGTGTGACACACTGTCAGGAGTGTCCATACGTGTACACAAGCCTGTGGAGCACATGTGTCTTTGTTGACACAACCTACTTTTTCTTGGAAAACCCTCTGTGCAGGGACAGAGCATCTTAACCCCAATGTGCCACAGGCAAGGGGAAGAAAAGGGCTGACAGGCAACATATTTTCGTCAGACTGAAATTACAAAGGACAAAGAAATTAGTTCTCCTTTTATTCGTTTATGTTTTGGAATTACAGAAGTCTCAAAAGCAGAGGAATCAATCAAACTCTGTTTATTTGTTTGCTTGTAGAGCATTTTTTGGGATTGTTTTCATACTGCAGCCCAGCTTTGATCTCAGGCTGGGAATACTCCAAACAAATGGTCCACAGCAGAATGTAATTGCTGTAGGTACCACAGAAGAAAAGGGACGGGATGTCCGACACATTTACAGAGCAGAAGAGACTTCTGTGATCTCACATGCTTGGTTTACATGATACCCTCAGACTACTTCACAAGCAAATCACTTGTTTTTGAAGAGCTCTGATGCTGCAGGCTGTGTGCTCACCTCACAGCCTAGAGAACAGCACAGGGCCCTGTGAGTGGCTATAATCAGGATTATACCCAGCCCGGAGCCTTCCAAGATAGCTATTTTTCCACAGAAACAAATGAAACAAGCAGAAGAAATTCAATTTAAGAAATGACCCCGTGCCCGTGTTTGTGTTGTTGTTCCGTCTGTGCGGGCGCGGAGCAGCATCAGCCTCACATTTCACTGCTCTGGCTTTCTTCACGCTGTGTTGCAACCGTGTGGACATCTGAGCAGAGGAATATTTAATGTGGGTGCCTGTGTATCTGAGAATGCTCAATAAATATGTGCTGGTTGGGTCCCAGGTGGGAGCAAACGTGTGTGTGTGTTGGATATGGAGCACCCACGGCACACATGCAAACATGTGGGGCGGGGGGTTATCTGTCCACGCTGCTGTGCTGGGGCAGCAGCAGGCACTGAGCAAGGTGGGCTGTAGTGTGCCTACATGCACTTACTTTGGATGCCCAGGAGTGTGGGTCCAAGTCCCAGAAGTGCCAACACGGACATGTGTCCACCCATGTGCACACAGCCCTGGGAACGGCGTGACAAGCCCTGCTGAGCATTAGCTGTGGGACAGAACCAACACTGTGCATCACCCCAGGGCCTGTACCCATAGAGGACGAGGTCCAAAGCTCCGTGGTGTCAGGGGACTGTTGCCTGCTGGCTGCCTGCAGCCACAGCTCCCCACAAAAGCTACTGTCCCTTGCCCAGGGGCACCCACAGAGCAGTAGCTGCCCACAGCCACCCCCAGGACATGGGGCATTGCTGGCTCTGCTGACCCCCTCCATGGCAGTGCGCCTCACCACTGGGAAGCAGAAGCCTGGCTTTGACCACAGGGATGACAAAACCCTGGACAAAGCCCTCTGCCTTCCACCCAAGGCTCTCCCAGCCCTTTGCAGACATCAGGAATTAGATCACAGAGCCCCTCAAGCGACGGGTGAGCGCAATTATCCCCGCCTGGCAGATGGGGAAGATGATTTGGCAGCCCAGGCTGCCCAAGAGCCAGACCTGCTGGCTCCCAGCTCAGTGTGTTCACTATGGCAGCAGCTTCCATCAAACCCAGTGGCTCTTCCCTCTCCCAGTGCCCCTGGCAGCCGGGAGCAGACCGGCTGAGAGCTCACAACCGGCCGGTTTTATGGGCGTCGGGTTATTAACGAGCTCTGCGGTCTCTCCAGCCTCTCCCTGGCACCTTTTCAGAGCAGCCAGAGATATTAATAATTATATTTATGCATTATAGATATTTAACAAGAGAACATTTGAAATTGTTAAATGGCAAGAGGTATCACTTGGAGGGTGCTCCTGGAGACAGCCCTGCTCCAGGGATGCGCAATAAAGGCTTCGGAGGCTGTCAACATACTTAACTGGGGGTGGTGGAGGGGGAGGCAAAGGGAAAGTATTAATCAAGGTCTTAAAAAGTTCTCGCTGACAGACTATTTGCCAGCTCTCGCTTTAAATGCTTTTGTGGTCCCATAAAAAGTTTCATTACTCACTACAAAATGTGTTTTAATTATTACAGTCACTCTGACATTAAGCCCTGGGTGTTTCTCTCTTGCTTACTCTGTCTCTCCTCTGTCTCCTTGCCTTTTTTTCTCTATTTTTCCTCTCTTACTGGTCTGATTCCTGATGTCTCTCTCAAGAAAGAGGATGCCCTGGTTAACGAGCCAGGATGGAAAGCCCAAATCCCTTCCAAACAACACTGAAGAAGAAATTAAAATTCAGATCCTGACATTTTCCCTTTGCTTTGGAAACTAATTACTCCACAGGATTGAAACAGAAAATCCAATCCAATGTGCTCAAACAATATCTCAGAAGAGTCAAGTGTACAAGAGCATCAGCACGGGCATGACCAGCCATCCCTGCCAAAATAACTGGGTGGTGGGCAGAAGGATTTGGTCTCTGGTCTGCTGTATGTGCCCTACTAATAGGAACAGCAACTTATAGAAGCACCTATCACACTTTTGACATCTATTTCAGCCCACCAGGCACTCAGCAACTTGCTCCAATCTGACCTCATCAGCTCAGTTCATCCATGAGAGACAAGCCTGCCCATGAGGCAGGGACCTGGAAGTTCAGAATACTGAAACTGGGAGTTATTCTGGAGTCTCCCACTGACTCCCAGTGCCTCCAGCTCCATGTTGGCAGACACTGGTTTTCCATTTCACTAAGTTGAGTGTAACACCCAAAGCAACAGGAAGAGTCTCAGCATTTTCCCAGTGTCTGGTGCACACAAATTGGACACTTTTGGTTACAGTGCTGACCAAATAGGTCAATAAAAATTAAATAACAGCACTGGAGATCCCTCCTTGCCCCCAGCACCTCCCCACATGCCTCTCCTTACTTGTACAGACCATCTGGTTCCAGGCACTTGAAAATGACTGAATAGATGCTGGTTTCAGGGACATCTCCGTGGCTCCGACCCGCTGCCACGCAGGACGTTGCAAGGCCAGAAAGCAAATCATCCGCAAAGCTCAAGGATTCTCCTGGAGGGCAAAGAGATGAGCAAGACCAAGACATCAGTTATAGGTGCAAAATTACTGCTGACCATTTAAAAATCACTGTGAGAACATCTCTACACAGCACAGGCAGCCAACGGACCGTAGCTGGCTGTGGCCATGGAATGCCCCAAGTCTGTAAGGACAATGCCACCTAGGGACAAAGCAAGAAGGAGACACGTTTGGGCCACGAGCTGTAGCAGGGACCCACTGCAGGAACTGGGGCCAGGGCCAAGTCACTGCTTGGACAGCAGTGGTTGCACTCACAGCACACAGAGAGAACCTGTGGACTCGCTGCAGACACTGCAGGCAGGATCATCATTCAAGGATGAGCTTCAGGGACCCAGAAGAGGGTCCTGCCCTTGCTGCATGTTCAGCTCTTAAATGGGGCATAGCCTTTTCCAAAAATCACCTGCCTCAGCAAAATGTGTTTCTGCTATCTCAGATAAGCAGGAAAAGAGACATTTTTAGAGCTGGGATGGAATTGTTCTCGATGTCCTGGATTTTATTTTTTTAATTCAATGACAGTCAGTAGCTTTGCACTCCCTTTCTTGTGCACTCTGCCAGCTCCTGGAGCTCTGACTGGAGCTCCTTCAGCTGTGCTGAAGAACACTTGGTTCTTTATAAGCATTCGAAGAAACCTACTAATTAAAAATACTGAAAAAACCCTTTCTTTTTGGTCTTCTGGTTTATAAAGCTTATTAAACACTTAGATCATGACACAGTTGAAACTGAAAACGCTCCATTTATTAAGCTTTTTGGGCATGACTATCCACTGCTGTGCAACCTGTCTCCTCGCAGTGGGCAGGCTTTCTATCGGTTAGAGCTCACTGCCTTTAATTCCCATTTCACACCGGTGTAACTGAAAGCCCAAGGTACCATGGAGTGAAAAAAGACAGAGCAGCTGCCCTGGTTGTGCCCCCATTCCCAGTGATGGGAATCAGAGAAGCTGCTGCAGCTGATAGAGTTGTGCTGCTGTAAGCAAACCTGGGCCCAGATTGCTGCGCCGGGTACCTGGTGCGTGTGTAAATGTCAAGACATCGCAGCAGAGGGAGGAGGAGAATTTCCTTCTCAGCACTTTATTTTACTAAAAGCAAAAGTGACTGAGGACTTCTGAAACACAGCAAGAGTCCAGGTTCTCGGTATAGACCGTAAAGAACAACCTAGTGGTATAACCAGCTCAGAATGTTCCACTGTGAGGCTGGATTAGCCAGGTAGAATAAAAAAATCCCCTTGTCCCCAGCCCCCCAAACCGCATTTGCGTCTTGTCTCAAAATACACAACTCGGTAACAAATGTCCCCCTTGGCTAGAGAAAAGAGCAGCAATAAATTCTTTTCCTCCCCGAAGGAATCCAAGCCTTAATTATTCATTTTAATGCTCCCAGCACGACTTGTTCTTTCCAAACTTTTTCAGGCAGCTCTGTCACTGGTCTCTGCAGCTCAACCCAGCTCCCGGCCCCAGGTCTGCAGCAAATCCCAAGTCAACTCAACGGGCAGGTTGGGTTGGCAGCAGCAAAATCACTGCTTGGAAGTCATGAGCGCTCCCCAGGCCTGAGCAAGTCCCTCAGCTCTGGGTTTATGGTTTAAGCAAACAAACAAAGCCCTGTTGCTCATTTCCAACTTTCATTTCCATCCTTTTTCGTATGGCGCTGGGCTGGACTGGGGAACTCCCTGTCACCAGGAGTCATTGAGAACAGACACTGCTGTGACTTACAAATCTGATGAATCACAAACACTTAACAAAGAAGGAGGAATAGAATGTGCTGTTGAAGTAGAGCAAGAGGTTTTAAGGCTTTTCAGACTTCAAGTAACCTCCCTTCTGACCAGGAAGAACCTTCACAGGGGGACAGATCATCCTGTTCTGGGATCTCACGCCTTCCTCTAGAGCATTCTGAGTCAGGAAGCAGTTGGTAAGGGGTAGGAAAGAAAAGAGCTGGGCAGAGAGACTGTGATGAGAGCTGGGCAAGACCGAGGGGAGATTTGGACTGGGCAGTCCCCAGGTAGGAGCATCAGCCAGGACATCTGTGCCAGGGAGCACAAGAGATGGGATGGGCTGAGGGTGGAACCAGACTTGCAGGAGACTGGAAATGAGATGGAAAATGTCATGTGCAACCACTGAATCAAAGTGTGTATTAAGGCCAGGTTGGACTGGGTTTGGAGCAACCTGGATTAGTGGAAGGTGTCCCTGCCCATGTCAGGGGAGTTAGAACGATATGATCTTTAAGGTCCCTTCCAACACAAACCATTCTATGATTAAAATTGCACAGCTAACTCTCTTTAAGGCAGGCTCTAAGTGCTCTGAGTGCTCATCTCCCGTGGTCTGTCTGGGTAGTTTTGAGGGAACAGGTTGTCCATGAGCACTGCCCTGACACACAGCAGCAGCTGCCTCCCACGATGGTCTGGTTTGCCAGGGATCAGACCTTCCAGGTGTGGAGTGCATTTCTGTCCCTCTGCATCGGAGGAAATGAAGCTCTCAGGGTCTGACAGCAGTGTCTCAACTTGGGTTGGGCCAAACCCTTCCAAGAAAACCCACAAAGCAAGAGGGTGCTTTGTGCTCAGTCCTGAGCCTCTGGGGAACTCTCCCTTCTCGTTGGTCCTGCTATAATAAAACCAAAGCAAGGAGGTTGTTATGAAAACAGATACAAAGGTGCTGAAACCTCAGCCTCAAGTCTGGGAGATTTTCTGCACCTGTATAAGAAGCAGTGAGATTGTTGGTGGTGCCAGACTGCACAGACCACAGAGCAAAGAGGGGGAAGGGACACCCCAGGGACAAGCCAACTATTCAGAGCTGTCAATCTGCAGCCAATGCAGGGAGCTGCCATCCTGAGCTCTCCCCAGGGCAAAGCAGAGCAGACAGTGACTGTATTTGTTCATCTCACACAAGACAACTCAGTCTGTTCAGTGCACAGTGCACTGAGAGCAGCTGGAATGAGATTTCCTAAGCCTTCCCTAGGAGCAGAAAACAAGTTGTTCTCTAGATTTAGACTGGGACCTTGTCAGTGGAATGGAACTAAGGCAACATCTGCTTTTGCTGGAGTGGTGAGAGGATGATCATAGAATGGTTGAGTAGGAAGAGACCTTAAAGCTCATCACATTCCACCCCCTCTGCCATGGGCAGGGACATCTTCCACTAGACCAGGTTGCTCCAAACCCCATCCAACCTGGCCTTGAACACTTGGACCACTTGGCCCACGTGACTGACCACTAACATTGCCCTGCCAAGGAAAAGTGATCTTGGGATGTTGTAGCAGTAGAGAAACACCGACCCAAATGCACGAGGCCATAGTGAGAGCTCAGTGCAGTGTTACTCCACTGTGCTTAAGACCAAGGCACAGGGAAAGCAGGAGAGAAATCTTCCCAGGGAAAGAACAAAAAGCTCAAATTTACCACACAAGCAGGACAAAAAGGCCAAACAGAGACACACATCTGTGAATACATCAAAAGGGTAAGCAATCAGATGGAAAAGAAACAGTTAGGCTAATGGGCAGTAATGGCAAGAGGAAGCAAATTTGATATGAATAAACGGTCTACTCCAGAGAAGGGTAAATAACCCAACTATCTTTTAAGAAGGAGCTTGATCACTTTATAAAAGGGATTATATGGATAAGTAGCTTGTGATGGAAAGCAAAGGGGCTTCTCTTTCCCGTCTGGACTTGTGTTCTCACACACCCTGCCAGCAAATATAAAGAAGGATTTCAGCCTCCCAGAGCAGCCCTGAAGCACAAACCTTCTAGATTGCCATAGTATCTCTGCTCACGTTATTAAATTTCAGAAAGAATCCAAAGGTTCTCTGCAGAGTAAATGATAGCTAAGTAGATCATCTCTGTGGAGTAGGAGATATTTTATTGACCAGACAGCCATCTGTGTCCTTCATTAATAGTAATAAATAATTGATGTCACGCTAAATAAAGCAATAAGTTGTTACAGATATCAAGGACAAATGACTGGCTCCTCTCAGGATGCCTCACCTGTGTTCACTTCTCAGCAGTAAAAAAACCAGAGCAGATCTCAACATCACTATGGAAAGTGCTGTGCACAGAGCAAAAGATGCTATTTGCTGCACACCGATTACAGGTTATGGGGTAGTTGTGTTCAGCAATGGGATGCTGACACTTCCAACTGCAAGGAGTTAACATCCCTGCAGGACTCTCTTCCCCCTCATTTCCACGCTCCTGCCTTCCCAGGACTGGTCTGCCCCAAACCACTCAATTGCCCAGGCAGCTTTTGAAAATCAGTCTCTGCTCTACTAATGGCTGCTGGGAAGATGCAGCTCCCTCCAGGTGGCATTTTCCTTCTCTCTCTAGTGCAACCCCTTGCTACTGCCTCGTCCTAATCCACAGACACAGCTGTGGAGTTTGGAAAAATGTCTCACATGCTGACTCTGGTGGTGTGGCTCTCGCTAAAACAGAGGGAAATAACAGAATGCTTGGAGCTTGCAGAGTGGTCAGCCCCATTTTGGGAAGCTTTGCAAACTTCTCCTGGCCACACCAGCTCTGGCCAGGGGTCAACCCACTGGTGACACTCTGGGATAGCCACCTGGGATCTCAGCTCCAGAGAAGGAGGAGGAGGACACCCCTGGCTCAGCTGCCTGTCTGCAAGGCTGAGCTGGCAACCTGCTCTCGAGCGAGGCACATTTCTCGTGGCAGGAGGCTCAGACGGGCAGGAACGGGGACTGAGGAATGGAAATGGATGGGAGCAGGCTCAGACCGCTCGCTCTCAGCATCCAACAGCCTCAGTCTGCCTCAGTCCTTCCACTGTGTCCCGTGCCAGCGCCCAGCAGTTGCGGACGGCAGCCTGGATGAATCACCTATCAACCATCCCACCGAACACAACACGAGTTACGGCGCTGAGTTCAACCAGACTAAACAAGAGAGCGAGGCCAAGGAGCCTCCAGGAGGCTCGAGGAGCAAAAGGAAGCTCTGGGACCCTCACAGGCGTTCCCACACCTTCAGCCCATGTCCCCGTGCCAAGAGCAGCACGGAGAAAACCCAGGCGCTGCAAACCAAGGTGGAAATTAAGATGAGAGGAGACCTCCCTGCTGCCATTCACCTTCAAGATTCCTAGAAAGAGCACAAAGGGGAAAGTAGGAAGGCACCAATGTCTCTGCCTTGACAGCTTCTTTACTGGGTTGGATGAAACTGCAACGTTACCAGGCACTTTCTTCTGATTGTGGTTTTCTCTCCCTGTCTTTCTCCCTTTTGCTTTTTTTCAACCTGTTTTCAATTTACTCTTGTGGCATCTCTGACTGTGACCTCATTCTGGTACTTAAGGGGGAAAAAAACCAAATAAAAAAAAAAAAAGAGAGTGTCCTTTAAAAAAAAGAAATGAAAGAAATCATATTTTATTTAGTTTGGTTGGTTTTGAAGCTTTAGCAGAAGAAAGATTAACCTTTTCTGCCTAACTTAATGAAAACAAGGAGAAAGGCTGTATGGATAAATAAATATCTGTGTGGGTATGGAGCAGGCACGATCGTGTTACAGCCCCGGTGGAGCTGTAATGGGGAACAGGCGCGTTCCTGCGCAGCGGCTCCCAATTCCCGATCCATTTTCAAGGAAAGAAAAACAGAGTAGAATGTCAGAGGCCCAAGTGGGCATAAATGAGGGAGCCCGGGGAAGGCAGATGGGGCCCAGCAAGGACCTCCATCCCCAGCGGTGACCTCCAGAGCAATGCCAGCGAAGCAGATGGAAAAAGAGACCTTACTCCACTCTCTCTTGCCAGGTTTTGGTTCCTGAAGCGAGGAGACAAATGGCATTCTCAGCTCTCCAAGTGTGTCACCTTTTGGGGGTCCTCGTTCCACCCTACTCTTCCTCCAGGGCTCTGCAACCAAGGAGGGGAGGTTCAGATGAGGGCTGCGAGCAGAAAGCTTGGACCCAGTTTTTGGACGAGTATATGGAGAGCACAGGTTTGCAGGGTGGTTCCTCCACAATGAGGTTGTACCTGGGTTTAATGCGCTTTGGATCTGGCACTTGGTGGGGGAAGGCAATGAAAGGTGGTTGGTTTGTATTGGAGATGATGGGCTGATTTAAATTAGTGTAACATAACTTCAGGCGACGGAGCTGTTCCGATTTACATCAGCAGATGGTCTGTCTCGCTGCCTAGATCATTAAAAGCAAACCATCCCTACTGATCCTGGTGGAATGATGTCAAAACCTCCTTCCCTACACGACTTGCCAGATTATAAAACAAATAAAAAGGCCTAGTTGTTACTAAAAATCTTCTGCCTGTACTCTGGGAGCATCCATGCATTCTAGCCTTGCACTAGATGGAAGCCCAAGCCCTGTACCCCAAAACCCTGTAACCTCAGAAATAATTTCCTTTCATGGCTTTTCTCAAAGATGCATCCATCAGTAATCTCTCTGGCTGGGCACAGGTTGTCTAGGCTGAGGCAGAAAAGCCAGTGATTACGCTGTGCAATATCGGGCACAGACTTTGCCTCACTTGCCAACTTGTACAAAAGTTCAAATCACAGATCTCTGAACAATTTCACCTTGCCCAAGTTGTGAATTTTGGGGGAATTTGTTTCCTATGTCTGTATGCCACTACAACAATTTAATAACGATGAAGAGCTCTCCTCTGGACTTTCGTTTCCTCTGGGTTCCCATCACCATTTCCTCTGTTGAGGGAAGAAGGCATTTGAGAATGGCTAAATTTAAGGATCAAGGCTTTAGCTGAGGTAAGAGCAAAAGTTGCATTCCAATGTCACACACAGGTCACTCAAAGGCTTTTGCTGGTGCTTTCCAGGGCTAGAACTTGTACGGAGTGACCATGTGGAACAGAGGGATGGGCTGCCTTGCCCTGTTCTTATCAAGAGCAGCCAGTCAAGCAAAAGGAAATGGTCTTACTTTGGATGAGCTGCAACGTTCTAAACACGTGATGCACAAGGTTAATCATGAGTGCATTCTTCTTTCAGGGTCACCACCAGGACTCACTGCTCCTCCACCTGAGCTCTGCACAGACTGCATATCACAGGTCTTTCACAGTCAATATCTAAGGGCTCAGAAAAAAATGCTTCAACTCATGTAAAAATGCCTCCCCAAGGCAGCATGATGATGGAGGAGAGTGAGAATTAAAGCATTTCATTCTGCAGTGTGAGCCCTCCAGTATTTCTCAAGGTTCACTGGGTTGCTAAGGGTCAACCACAGCCAGACACAAGCTGACTCTGCTACGCTTGGAGATATCCAGGCATGAGCCAGTTCTCATCTCAAAGCCACGTATTCACATTAGCATGGTGGAGAGTCCAAGTGAATTCATCTATTCCCTTGGAGTTTGTTTTCGGCTCTGCAGCATGTTAAAATAGTTTCTTGATTTCAAGGCAAAGTAGGAATCCATTTGTGCTGGGAGTTGTGCAGGCACGAAGCAAAGACACGAGCCTTGTCCTCAGATACTTCTTGTCTGGCAGAAGATTTTGTCCATCACCACAGAACAAGTTCTCTCTCTCATCACCACAGATATAGTTCCCACCCTCGTTCTTGCTTTCCTTTCATTTTTAGCTTCTTTTAAACCATGGATTTCTAAACAATGGACCAATGGTCCAGACCACTTGGTGGTCCCCAGGGCTTGTAGTCAGCAGATCCAGGGACTGCTTGGATCCTTAAGTTCACCAGGAATTCCACCAGCCCTGCTGCAGTCCCAGAGCCACCCAGAGCATAAACTGATGTGTTTGATACTTCCGAGATGGCACCAAAACCTGCAACATAAGCTCCCTAAAAAAAAGACCAGTGTCAAGGTGATTCTGGCCAGTCGAAACCGACTCTGGTGATACAACTACTCCACATGTGCACACACAAACTTCCTCACCTGCCTAGGACCTGATGGTCTATGAAGAAAGCAGGGGAGACCTGCCAAACATGAGGGTTGGGTCCTTCATTTCCAGCTCTACTGAGAAGTCTCTTACCTTAATTTTCATCTCTTTATGACCAGTACTTTAATGCTGCACAGAACCCCACTGGCTGATGTGCACCCACTGGAGATCAAACCTTACACAAATATTGAAATACCAGACTAGCAGGAGGGGGGGGAAGGAACATTTCCTAGAAAGAACCTCAGTGTGCAATTAATTGCTAAAACATAATTATCTTGGGTAATTTGTCAAATCAAATTCATGTAAACCTATGCTGAAAAGTCATTGGCTGCTCTGTGCTTCACTTCTTCTTGCACTTATTGGGAATTTTTGGACTTCTATATTGCCAGTGTTTCCTGATCTTGTTCCCAGTCCCTTCTTACACTTCACAGCTCAGTCCTGGAAAGTGGAAAAAACCACTACATGTAATGGCAACCAATTTAAAAAAAATATTCTTCAAATATTTTAAATATTGAAATATTTTTGGTCCCATTTATTCTAAATAGAGGTAATAAGGACAGATGTTGATGAATTAGAGATAAGACTTTGGACCAGTATGTTCCAAAGTGCTCAGCAAACCCAACTGCAGCCAAATCTGCAAACTGTTAGCCAGTGAAGACTTAACAAATTGGTCCTTATGGAGGATCCTGCATGAAAGCAGACATCTTATTTGGCCTATTATGCAGTTTTGGACATTTGAGAATGGGGGTGGGCAGATCCTCAGTTCATAAAATCTCCTGTAGCTCCCTTGAAGTCAATGGAACAATAACAATTTACACTAGTGGAGTTTCTGCATCCTGGCTGTGAGCTATTTGGAACAACTACACCATAATGATTATTACAGATATTCCAGATCACTTGTCTAAGATGGATTGGAGAATACCACTGTGTAAGAAAATAGAGGATTGGTTTGCTATGATTTCCAAAGAATTATTGACCCATATCTTGCAAACATTTACACATGTTTAGCTTTACTCATGTGAGTTGTTCCATTACACTCATGTGCCAGATAAACTAATGCACAAGCTTGAAGGACTGAGGTTAAAACTTGTGCAAACACAGCAAGTTCTAAATATTTTTGTAGATATGTTCAGTTACCTCAAGACTCAGATGACAAAACCTGTCATTTGGTTGTGCCTCTTTCCATAACTCTCAAATTATGCAAGCAGGTATCACAACAGAAGCCAAAGATGATACTGGGATAAAACTCTAAAAATAAGCAATTATCTAACCCAACTCAGAAGTTAGAAAAGACCCAGCTGGTCAGGACTAACATATGCAAGAGAACATCAGTTCTTGAACAAGGAATTACCTGAATTACTAAGAGCACATTCACCACAGCTTTCTTAACACAGCTTATGAATCATTCACTTTGTGATTTCCCCATAACAAAGTTGACATTTTTTCTTCACAGTTTTGATCCATTAGAAGACACAAGAAGAGGAAAAAGAGCTGGGAATCTCTGGGCAGTGAGGAGCTGATTTCAGCATCCATCTCAGCAATCATTCTACCTTCAGTACTAGGACTACAAGGTGAGAAGGATCTCTCACTCCACTGCACTATCCTGCTGTCCACTAGGACAGAATACAACCTCTAATTTCTTAAGCTGAGGTGACCTTGTTTCCTTGAGGACCAAACTCATGTCAACAAGGTGCCTGACATGCAGACACTTCAGTGCACTCCCCAAAGGTCAGTAATACCTCTGACAATGTGGCAACATTTACATCCCTCAGCCAAGACATGAGCTCTGTTGTGACACACACCTGCACTGCAGAGACAGACATCAGGCAAAGGAGCAGAGGTACAAAGAAAGGAAATTACTTTTCCAAGGTAGCAGGGAAAAGGCAAATTCGAGGCTATAACCCAGAGTCCCAATGCAGCTCTCCCACCACTAATAGCTGAGTTTCATCTCTAAAGGACTGTTAACCCTTTCTTACAAGTGTGCAGGATGCTGGCATGGATCGAATGCCTTCTGCTGAGAATTCAAAGTCATGTTTCCCAGTAACCATGACAAATCAATCCTGGCATCCACAGGAAAGGGGAGATGTGAATGGCTAGGACAGTTGTGATGGACAATGTGCCCTGGGAGCCCATCTCACCAAAGGCACTCTGTGATGGGAACAGCTGTTTGACTCCTAGATGTCCTTGGCAAAGCGAGGTACCTGGGCACACTCCCCATGCCCAGGATCACCCATCGCTGTAGGACGGTTCGTTGGAGACGTGTCATCACCAGCAACTGTGCAACATCTGACCCCTCAGATGACAAAAGACAGATTCCCAGAATGGGCAGAGAGGGATTAAGCCAAGTGGTAAATGGATTCCAGGGCCGTTCCAGGATCTGTGCTGACGAGGGAAGCCAACGCCAGGTGGCCAATCCAGAGCTCACACAGTGAGGTTATCACTTCCCTCTTTTCTTCAGATCCATAAATAGAACCCAAACATCACTTGGGCCATGTTAGAAAGATAAGATGAATCTCTCCCATCCCTTGCAAAGCCTGAAATAGAAGCCCCACTACTCCCTATCCTAAGCATCAAGCGTAGGATGTTGACATTTAGCAGTAGGGAAAATTACCCAAACAATGAACCCTCTCAGGTCTCTCTTCTCCCCTCCCTTTCCCTGGTCCTCTGGAAAATGTTCATAAAGTGAAGTGGAAAATTAAAAAAAAAAAAAAAAGCCAACCCAAACCCCAACAACCCAAACCCAACCTTCCTAAGGTTGTGGAAATAACACATAGAGGAGAGTGAGTCAGGTTCTGTTAACTGTGCAAGGGTCACCAGACCTGGAGACCAGGGATGATTCACCAAGGCACCAAGAACTAGAAGTGACCAAACAGAGGGTGCAGAAACAAAGTTGCATCAAAGAAGGGGAAGAAATAAGAAATTAAATGGTTCCATGTTGTGTGCACCTTGCTCTTGATCAAACATCGCTCAACTGGAACTGACACAGGATGATTCACTTGATAGTGGGGAGATTATTCCCTGTGTGCTTTGTCCAGACTTTCTTTATGAGAAGAAGGGCAGTCTGTAAACCCTCCATCCACCCCCATTCCCTGCTCCTCTCTCTCTTCTTCCCTTGCCTGAGATATTCAGCAGAGCCTCATCTCCCTGCTCCCTCTGCTTCCACTGCTCCTTTCCCACAGCCATTCCCTTGAAATTCGGCAGCATTATGGGACTCTGTTTTCCCTATAAAAGATGCCTTCAAGAAGATGAGAAAAGCAGGGACTGTTTAGGAGCACAGCATGCCACGGGGAGGCCCTCCTGGATGCCACTGGCACAAAAAGGACATTGTCATAAGAGATGGAGAGGAGAATGGGGCTCAGGTGCCTGGGGCGAATCCTGCCTGCCAGAATGCTCTCCTGCTATTCCACCATTCATCCTTCCTCTTCAGCTGTCCCTCCCTCCCTCCTTTCATCTACTAACCATAAAAATTCAAACACAAAATACTTGCCCTGAAAAAAATCCTGAATACAAAAAAAAAAAAAGAAAAAAAAAGAAAAAAAAAAAAAAAAAATCCTCCCTCTGCACTTCACAATGAGAGCTGTAAAACTTTTTCTGCTTGGAAAATTCTCCCGGTCAATTTTTCCTACTGTTTAATCCCTGCTTTGAGTTACACTGAATGAGTAAACACATTTTATAAGGTTCTAATTCATACCTAACCCATACAGTTTATAGCTTAACATAGTAAAATACACACACACACACACATGCACTTTTTATACACACACACACACACACATATATATATATATATACACACACACTCACACACAGAGAGGGATAAACCAGCTTTGGTCCCACTCCTGGAGCCTCCCAGCAGCAGATCTGATTGCTCTGGCATGTGCTGTGCCTTGAAAGCAGCCTGGGGTGCTTAGGTGTGAGTTAGCTGGCCTGGGGGGATAGTTTCCACTCCAGATTCCTGCAAACTCCTTTGTAACATATAATTAGTCAGTCTTGATAAACGTACAGCAGGATCCACCGCTCCATCCTTGGAGGACTAAGGAATGCCACCATGTGGAATCCCAGGAACAATTTTTGCCCACTTTCTGCCCACCTGGAGCAAAGGCAAAGGCAGGGAGCAACTGAGGCTGGGCTGGGCCAAAGACCTGCCTGAACCTTTAGGAGGGTTCCACAAGGGAAACTTTATAAACATTTTGAGCTGCCTGTTAGTGGCTTTGGACTTGGCTATAACCTGAAGGGGCAGGAGATCTTTACTGACAAAGGAATTGTCTCTCCAATTGCTCTGAACAGGCTGGCTTCTCTTGAGCTGTTGTGTTTCAGCTTTTTCTGATTGTTTTCCCCAGCAACTTGCTACCACATTGAACCCAGTCCTGTACTTCTGTATTATTGTTTCTCCTACACGTCCGTAGCAGCAACCAAGAGATCGTTTCCTCAGAGGAGAGAGAAACAGAGACAGAGAAAAAACTGTTGGTGAATCTCCTGCCAGAGGCTGAGAGAAGCCTCGGCAGCTCTGCTGACACGAGTGGGAATGGAGTGATTTGTGCCAGCTGAGAGCCTGGTGCTAAACCATGCAGCTCCTCTGAGCAAGAAGACCAGAAGACAACAGAAACACCCAGAGAATGTCCCAGACACTGGATTTTGTGGTTCTCCAGAAAAGCCTTTTTGCAGCATTTGCTTGATTTATGGGATCTGCTGCCCTGAATCCCGTTTATTCCCCTGATAGACTTTCCTCTCCCAGAAGGCATCCAATTAACCAGCACAGAAATCAGAGTGACAACTTATTTTCATTTCCTGAGTCACTGTCATATCTCCCATCATCTTGTTTTGCCTCATCCCTGCTTGTTTACCTCAGCTCCTCTTCTGTTCAGAAACCAAAAGCAGGAACAAACACAAGCCCCACCAAAAAGCCAAAGCCCACTGGACCCTGCACTGCCCCAACACAACTGCCTGGGCCTCCTCTCCTCAGCTTTGTCTTCTTGTCTTCCATCACAGCCTCTGCCCAAGCTGTCAGCAAGCAAAAAGGAGTTGACCCTCAAAATCCTTTTTGGAAGTCAGGGTGACCCTGCAGCCTTCAGGTCCTTAAGCAGCCTTGCACAAGAGACACCTTTCTTCTGGGTGGGAGTTTGCTTCCAAAGACCATGCTCCAGGTCCCAACTAGCAACAACCACAGCTGTGGCTGCCTGAACCACATCCCCATTTGAGCAGGTACTGTCACATCCTAGTTTTTCCTTCTCTTCATTCCTTCTGCCCACTGCTGCCCCTCAGACTAATGTTTCAACTTTTCAAGTGCAAAGATTGGCTTGCAGACTCAGCCTCTTTCGTCTGGGAGCTTTTTAGAAACACAGTCCTTCCGAGGGCGTGGAAAAGCCCTCCAGATCATCAAGGTGGGACCACGGGTGCCACTCCAGCCCATCCTGGCCAGTTCTGTGATAACTTGTCACTGGAAGGCACAGACAAAAGCCATCACTCATGGTAGCAGCCTGAAGTTGCTTCCAGCCACCCAAAATTTGAGATGTGGGCTCCAGGCCCCATAATGGTATTTTCATTTTCCTCCTCCTCCAAGAAAATAAACCGAGTGTTTATTTCCTGAATGCTCTGGTCTGAGAAAGGTCAAAACTTTCCTGCTGGAGCCAGGTGGCTGGGAAAGGCAGGCAGGGGCAAATATTTGCTGAATTTGTCAATGAGCTCTTATTCAATTTTTCATATTAATATTTATTTAGACATAATGTGAGAGAAACCTGCTCAGACCACAGCAATGTGGGTGATTCCACTGTTATTCTCCTCAAGCCAGCAACTGAGAAGGAAGGAAGGAGAGAGAGAGGGAGGGAGGGAGGACAGAAGGAAAAACAAAAACAAAGCAAGAGTGTCAGGGAGTTCACAGGCAATTTAGAGAAAGTGACAGGCTTTCTTCTTGGCTTAGCAGAAGATGGGATGCCCTGAGAAAGTCAATGTACCTATGGTTGGGCAAAGAGGTTGGATAGCTTGGCCTTTCTTGCTGATATTCAAGGCTCAGGTGTAGCTTTGAGAGAGAAAATTATCTCATTATAGAGCCTTTTTATTTTTTTTTTTAATCTTTTAAAGGGAGGAATCGTTAATGACATGGAGACAAAGAGAATAAACTGCAACCCCAGGCTTAGTAAATTGTGTGAGATGAACCTGATGTACGTCTTCAATGAGACAGTTCATTCCCCAGACGTAAGGACTGCGGTAAAATCTAATTTATCCCAGTATCCAGAGGCACCATGACACGACTAGGTAAGCTTGAAAAGATGGAAATTAGCAGACAAATTACACATCAGGTAAGGGACTGAGTATGGACAGATGAAAGAGGCTGTGTTGAAAAGAAAGTGCTGGGAACTGAGTTATCACTAGCAGGGATCCTCAACAATCAGCCTTGTAATCACCTATTTCTCACAGGAAATACAGCAGTGATTTTAGCACCAATGAAGTGCTGTATTATTAGTGAACAGAAGATCAGAGGATCAGTCAAAAGAAATTAAAGTAACTTGAGGGCTACAGAAACGAAATGGAATGGATTTTAATATTTAAAAATGCAAATCAACTTAAGATGGACATTAAAGTAGTACTTTTGTTAGCAGGAACCTCTGCAGGCAGAAACAAAGCAGGAGAAGGAGGAATGCCTGGATGCACTGGCTGGTTACAGTACAACCACATGGTACTGATGGATGAGAGCTTGAGAAAAGGAAAGGAAATTCTTGGATCTGCTTAGAAAGGGTCTTCCAACTGAAGTAAGGAAGAATCAAACCTTTGATAGCAAAAGGCTGAATGTGGTGGCCCACTACCTCCAGCCCAACCTGTTCAAAGTGGGACCAACTGTGGGGACAGGGCATGGCTCCCTGGGGCTTGATCCAGGAGAATTTGGGAAAGCTCCAGGGACTCCACCATAAGCCACATAGCTGGTGTATAAATCATCACTGCTTGGGAGCTGAAATCCCATTGCACTGTGGTGTCCAGGTGGAAAGACCTGGATGTATTTCTGCAGGGTTTTGAGCCCCAGAGAGACAGCTGGGAGCGTGTCCCCTGTTGCCCTCCACTGGATAGCAGGAGAATGTCACACTGCTGTGTCATGTCTGGGGACAGCACATCCCAGAGGCATCTCCTCTTTCAGCTGGGGTAATAGTCTGTGCTCTGGGAACAGAGCAGCTGAACTCGAGCTCTGTTTTTGCTCTGGCTGTGTCTCATGTAGCAACAGCTGGGGGACATAGGTTTGCTCAAACCACAGCCAGACGATTGGAAATAAAAACGATATTCATATATTAATTAACATCTGGTTACTCGTCTAATTACACGATACAATGTGCATGAGCTTTTTGTTCTCTTCATATTTTATGCATTGAATGAAAACCAAACAAATGTTGCAAAAGCAACACTGCAAAAAGCAAAAAAACAAACACTGCCCAAGTCTGTACTTACAACACTTACTGACACATCAGTTTAATTAACATGTAAAGGAGGACATGACTAAACCATGACAACGAACATGGTGGTGACACCGAACTGGAATTAACATCCAGCCTGCTCCAACCTGGCCACTTTTCATTAAACTGCCTTTCCCTTTGCATGTATTCTTTAAAAAAACCCAAACAAACAACAAAAAACCAGCAATAATTTGTTAAATTGAACAGTTCAGTGCCTGATTTAGCAAATTATTACTTAACCATTTTCAAAAGCCACTTTTAATTAAAACAGACCCTAAAAAAATGGCTGTAAAGCACCATCCCAAAGGAAAGAAGCTGCCCAACTCATCAGACAGTGGCTGGTGCTTTCTGCCACACTTTGGGGACAGAAATAACAAAGAGGCGGGAGGAAAGCCAGATGAACTAAGTCATCAGTCAGGTTGTCTGGTGGGTAACACATCATCCTGCCGTGTGGTTATCCCCATGCAGCTGGCAGGGGTGGGTGACAGGGCACCAGGGAGGTGATGGGGACACTGTGCATCTGTGAAAGGATATGGGTGGGCAGGGAAAAGAACAGCTGAAGGGTTGGCTTGGCACTTGGTTCCAGCTTAGGGCTGGGTTTTTCAAGACAGGTGCATTGGGAGAGGAGGTAGAGAGGAGAACAGATCCCCTTCCTGCCCCATGACCTGCAGAAAATAAATGCCCAACATGTTCTGCCCCACTGAGAAACCCAAACGGGCTCTGACACGATGAGCCACTTTCTCAAAAAGGTTGCACAACAGCACAACAACAACAAAAGCTCAACCCTAGGCTCTCAAACTCCCTTCTGAACCTGAGAGTGGAGTGACAGGAGTTTTGGGGCTCACAGAAGCAGAAGGTCACAGGGTTGTGGGAAGGAGCTCGCACAGAAGTGGGACCCCCCAGCACTCACCAGTGCCCACCCTGCTTGAGTATTAGACTAAAAATACAGTTCTGTTTTATGTTGATGCCATGGAGGGAACACAAAGCAACTGCTCCCCTTTTGGGTGGACTGGTGCCCAGGCTGAAAACCTCTCCAGTACAGCAGATGGTGCCACTGGGGTTTGAGCAGACATCTGGGACATGAGCTCTGAAGGGTTAATAGCACCAGCCCTCAGTTTGTTAGAGGGACCAGAGGCAGAGAAGGCTCCTCTCCTCATTCCAGTCACCCATCCTTCCCTTGACCTGGTCAGCACCCAGGTGTGATCCAGCCCACCTGGCTCATCTCTGTGAAGGTGGCCAGGAAGGACCTCACTATTTTATGGTCAGCCTCCCATAATCCAATAAAGATGTTTCTATTCCTTACTGGACCTGTGCATGAGGCTAGATCCATGCTCAGCTATTTGGGAAGAGGACACCTATGAGGACAAGCCCAGAGCAGAGCAAGTTGCACAGCCTCAGCTCAGTGCCTGAGCTCTTTCCATACACTCAGCTCCCACAACACTGCCAAACTTAAGTGTTTGGGTTGAAATTTTCCACACTGGGTATCTGCCTCTAGCTGAATTTTTTTGGAAAGTTTCAGATTAAAAAAAAGTCCAGAAGTCCAGCCAATTCCAACAAGACAGTTGGGAAAAAATATAGTTTTCCTCATGTTAAAAAAAAAAAGAGTAAAAAACTAAACCCAACTTACATCTTTTGTTATGAAGCCACAGTGTTCAGAGCATGGACTTGGTATTTGTACCAGGATTTGGCCTTTCAGTACCTAAAGGGGCTCTCAGAGGGCTGGAGAGGGACTTGTGACAAGGGCATGGAGTGACAGGACAAGGAGGAATGGCTTCAAACTGATAGAGGGCAGGGTTAGATGGGATATTGGGAAGAAATTCCTTATTGTGAGGCTAGTGAGGCACACACATTCATAGAGAGGCTGTTTGGCTTCTCCTGAGTTGGAAACCAGTCTCGTAGTCAGAGACCATGCACACAGTGAAGGAAAGACTACTGAAAGGTGGATGTGAACTGGACTTTAGAAAGAAGGACTGTGAGACATCATAGTCTCCACTACCCAGCAGCACACCTTCTGCAGAGCCATACTGGTACACAAGAACTTGCACCCACAGGCCAAGAGCCCATCACCCTGGTCAGTGGCCACCAATTGGGCTGGAAAGCCCCAGGTGCTCAAGCCAACTCTTATCTCCAGGGCTGTGTGCTTCAACTCTGCCTCCACCAAATGGGAATCACAACAATTCCCTGCCCCAGAGAAGGTTGCTGAGAAAAAGAATCACAAGACATGAAATACTAATGGAATAACATCTCAGAGAAGGAAGTCAGACCTTGATTTGCTGGAGTATCCCACTTCCCTCACTCAAATTCTTGACACCGTCTAGCACCGAGTGGGGCTTACATCTCACTCCCTAAATTGGGACACTTGGTAGGTAAGAGCTTGTCTTTTATCTCTGCCTTCTCTGTGGTCTTCAAGACAGCTTGAGTCTTCAGGGCTCCTACCCTCTGATGCTTCACCAACATCAGGAAATGTGCCAGGAGGAAGGAACAGAAAGAAATCTGGAGGAGACAACTGTCATGTGAAACTCCGGGGTGAATGGCGCAACCAGTTGCATGTCAGGGGGCTTGGGAAGGGGTAACTGGAGCTGGCAGGGTGGGCAGTTGCTCAAAGGAAACCACAGAGGACTGACCAAGCACTTGAAAGATTCCACACATACCTCCCAGATATGCAGCGGTTACAAAATCCCTGCCCGGATGGGGGTGGTGGAGTGCCCTTGGGGGGAAAAAAAAAAAAAAGAGGGGGAAAAGGAAAAAAAAAACAAACAAAATCCCAAACAACCATTCATGGGGTAGACAGAGGGCTGCAAGTCCTCTGCTTTCAGGGGACACCGCAGGCATCAAGACATTGCTGGCTTGGAATTTGGGCTATGCTTGCGGTCCCTGAGGCGACTCGGAAGCCTTTGGTCACATTAAGCAACGTTACATGATAATGCTGCAGCACTTTCAGGCTGAGGGAGAAGGAAAACAAAACAGATGACTCTGGATGGAAAGGCATTGCTGTAAACCTGGGAGGGAGAAGAACATTCCTTCGGATACTCTTTTTGGCTGGTTGCAGTCCTCTCCTCCCACCTCCCACCTCTCTCTCCCCTTCCCCCCCTCCTCCTCTTGGAGAATTGGTGACAGCAAGGTTTTTGGTTGTTTTTTACTAATATTTCCATATTACATAGAAAGTAAGAGTGTGAAAGGCCATGCAGAGCAGTGGCAGCTAGACAGTGGAATCTGCAACTGAAGGGTGGAGTTGGAGCACTGGAGAGGTGCCGGTTATTTATAGGGTATGAGAGAACACAAAAAATGTCTGGCCCCTTTAAGGCCCCTTAATCCAAACAACCAATGGAAAGGGAAAAAAAAAAAAAAAAAGGAAAAATAGAGAAAAATAAAGAAGAAAAAGGGAAGGAAAAAAACTGAGGAGAAAAGGCATCTCTGCACTAGACTGTAAAGTGTGAAGGAGGACCAGGCAATGGCCTGGTACGGTCCTGTCCCTCCAGCCAGACCTGTGCCCATGGCAGGGCAGCATCCCACTGGAGCAGTGGGACCGGCGTCAGGGCGAGGAGCCCTGTGCTCCCCAGGCAGCCCCGAGGCACAGCTGCCTCCAGGGTGGGACGTGGCAGCTGTTTAATCCATGACACAGCGGCGCTGGACAGGATGCGGAGATGAACAGCGCGTTCAAGAGATACCAAAAGGGAGACGCTGACAACGCCGGGAACACGGCCTGGAAATTCCCTTTCTTCAGTCTGCGTTCATGGAGCAGCCAGGGATCTTTTCTCTCTGATCTGAAAAGAAGATCCATGGGATGTGGTCGTTCACTGTCCTCACTCATTTTGGGATCCATAAGCTGAAGGATCATCTGTAAGGCCTTCTCGCGTCCAGGTATTTCAGTGCAGATGTGGATGCTCTGGTTGGACCCTTGGCCAGGCTGGTCTAAGAAGGGTTATTTGGCTCTAGGCCTGGAAGATCACCACTTCCAGCCCTTTCCTAGGATTTCTGTTAGATTTTAGGCCAGCTGAGCAATGTCTTCCCTCTACAAAATGTCTTTCCTGAAGATGAGCGAGAGGGGTAAAGAGGTGCCACACAAAGCACAGCGCTTTTGTGCTCTAACTAAAACTCCTTTTTGCTTCTTTCCAAAAGAAATGCATGAGGTTATGACTGTTTTTTTCTAAGCAGGCATAAGGGAATCATGAAGAGGTCCTGGAGGACACTCAGCACTTGGGTGATTTAGTGTACAGCAAAGTGGAGAAGTCATCAGCTTCGATGAACATACACCTGGAACCAGGGAAACTGAAGACAGACAATTCTGTGGATAGAGAGGAGTCAGTAAAGAGATTCAAAAGCTCAAGCAGATGACAGTGACACTAAATCCTCAGGTCTTTTCACAAGCCCTGCTCTTATTCCCTAGGATCCTGTTGAACCCATGAGCCTCCACTAATAGGTTTCATTCTCCTCTGCCAGTATCAAGTAACAAATGTCAGATCTCATATGGGAATCACTAACAACATAAAAATGAGATTTATATGGAAAGATGAAGTTCAAAAGAACAGTTACAAAACCCAGAAAGGTTTTGTTTGTACCCAAGTACACACAAATAAAATCAAAGTCAAACCAGTGCTGTTCAGGACTGAGATCACCATCGCCCATGACCTTCTCCCACCATCACTCTAATTTTGAATGCTGGACACTGGCTGCAAATTAATTTGCTGAAACTGAGGAAAATGCTTCCCTTATGTGTAAATAAGAAAAGGCCAAACATGCATTAGGTAATTTCAAACTTCCTTTAGCTGCTTGCTAATACTCCCTCCAGCTCCAGGAGCTCCAGAGCTCTAGCACTGCTCATGACCTTCCAAGCTCTCAAGAAGGATGACATAATGTCAAAGTCCTCAATGGCCAGTGGGTGATGCTGATTGAGTTTTTCTGCTGACCACAGAAGTGCCTAAAGCACCACAGATCTGGAACAAACAGAGGCGCGGAAAGGTGAAAAGACTTGGTCATGGTGGGGCCTGGACAAGAGGAATAAGTCATCACAGTTCTTCTGATGTCAGCGCCCCAGGGAGGCTGGACCGGCATCAAGCAGAGTAGGGAGGAAAAGGAGGGAAGAGCCTCTTCCTGCTTGTCACAAGGCAATTCCAGGAAACTCAGACCTCGGCTCTCCTCCTGCTCTGGACTTCAGCCACTGGCTCGTCCTGCTCAGAGAATCTGTCAGCACACCTCAAACCCTCGAAAACTGGGGCTTAAGCCAAGGCCCTCAAAAGGGAGAAAAGGAAGGATGGGAGACAGAGTCCAAAAGTGTCTTTCTGCCCTAAAGGTGAGCCCTTTGGAAGAGGTTGGAGTCCCACTCGCTCCGCCTGGGGACGACCTGCCAGGGGCTGTTTGATATGTGGAGTGAATGAAAATGTTACCCCCACACGGTGATGTTCCAGCAACTTTCAGCACCAACTTGTCTTTATCTTCTTTTGTTTTAAACACAGACTCTCGGGAAAGCAACTCAGCAGACCAAGCTGCAGAGCAGAGACAGAATAGAATTGTCTTTTTTTTTTGGCTTCCAACGCAAGAATGCAAAGCATTGTCTCTCTGGGAGGAGAAATAAGTATGGGCAAGTGTTTTGGCAAGAGAGCCACGAAGGAGAATGGAAGGCGAGGATGAGGCGGGGGAAGAGGAAGGGAGGGAGAGCTGGGGGTCAGATGGATGGTTTCGTCTTTTATAAATCTTGGATGGGGAAGAGGCACACAGATGGCTTTGTGTTTTAAAATGATTCTAATAAATCAACTCCATAATCATAATCAAAATGCCCTTGTCTCTCTTTTTTCCCTCCTCTTCCGTGGATCACAGCTGAGCAAGGAGGCTGGAGCATGAGTCTGGTGAGGGAATGGCAAGTACTCGAGGTGAAACCCGGCTGTGTGTGAGGGAATGTGCAAACCCACGTGCACATGTGAGCACAGCTGGGCGTGGGAGCCATCCCAGCACTTGCCATGTTACTTGTGAGTGAGCAAATGGCACGAGCAGGGGAAGGAATGAGCACGGGGGACTTTGCAGCTGGCAAGGGTGGGCACATCCCCAGGGGAGCCTGGGCCATTTCTAAGGACGAAGAAGGTCCAAGAGTGAGGGTGAGGCTGCAGCTATCTGCAAAGAGAGGAGCTTCCCTGATGGTGGGGGAAGGAGTGGGAAAAGGCAGGGTCTGGTCTCTCCCAGGCGGGAGCAGACGTGCCGGGGAGGAATGCTGCGTCTCCGTTCCAGCGCTCCGTCTTGGCTGCGAGGAAGGTGCAGCCTCTCCTCCTCCTGCAAGAACCACTGGGCCTGGTCCGTGGGGGGAGCAGAGGCTCTGGCTGTTCGGCTTTTCCATTTGGAGCTCCACATGGCACGAAATCCCATCGGTTTCCTTGCCAGAGGGAGCCAGGTGGAGAGAACAATAAAAAGCAGAAGGCGCGGGGCGGGGCGGGATGGTCCAGAGCGGATACAGAGGATGGAATTAATCAGCTGTCCGGGAGGAATATTAGAGCTCTTCGGCTTGTCGTCAACGCCTTCTCCTCCTTCCCAAAGACAGACACAATGAGAGACCAAGGAACATTTCCTATTGTTACAGGGGATTTGTCCACAAGGTCCAGCCCCATGTGGAAGTCATTACCGGCTGGGAGTGGTAGGTATCCGCACAGAACATGCAGCTACATGGGATGGGGGAGGGCGATGGGGAAAAAGTTGAGAGACCAGAGATGAAGGGTCCCTGTCTAATTCATTTAAGCATCCCGAGGGAGACTGTCACCACAGCAGCCCAGCTCCAAGTGCAGGGATCGCTATGGGACGAGGTACGGAGTGTTTTTCTCGGTATCACTCTTTGGGCTGAGCCAAAGTGCTTCTGTGAGAAGCCATCAAGGGTAGCTCAGTGCCCTTGATCAGAAGCGGATCATGGATTTCACTGCTGCTACTGAATGGGGAAGGGAGGGACAGTTACATCAAGGTTTCTCCTCCCTCCTCTCACCCTCCCTAGACAGAAAACCAGAGTGGTTGCAGCAGCAGCTGTACAAAGCATGAGAAGAGCCGACCACTGCCCACCTGCACGTCCTCCCACTCCAGCAGAACTTGGCCTTCAGGATCATCCGTGGAAAAAACATAATTATCCATGGGTGAGAGCCCAGGACTGAGTGATCAGAGAGAGTCAGCACCTCCGTGCTCCTGGGGGAGGGCAGATCCTTTTAGACGTTACATCTAAGCTCAGTTGTTTCACGCTAAGTCGTACTTAAGTCAGCAGCATCTCCAGAAGTGGTGATGTCAACATCCCCAGGACAGCCAGAGGAAAGGGGTACCTCAGAAAACAATGGGAAATCAGCATCCCAACTCACTTGCTGCCACTTCTCAGTCTCCCTGCTCCTAATCTATTCAGTACTGAACACGACTGAGAACAGAACAGATGTTGCTGTAGGTAAAACACAGTCCTGTGTACAACAAAGCTCCCCAGGTGCTCTCATGACTTCCTGAGCCATGAAGGAGCAAATAGAAACAAAGTCAGTCATGTCTATTGGGGTAAAAATGATTGTACGGAGCATATTTGGGCCATTTGGTCTGACAGAAACCATGGGATGCATTGGAAAGGGAAGTGAGAAGACAAAGGAGGGCAGGCACACAGTCGAGGGTTCTAAAGGGAAACAGTCAGTGCGACAAGCAGTGTCTGCTGGGATTTTCAGAAGCTCCAAAATGTCACACACAACTACCACAACTGCAGACAGGCACACGAAACTTCTCAAACCACTCATCCCAAACATCACTGGGGGAGCAGGACACCACTGCTGTGGGGAGACCAGGATGAACAAGGACTCTCAGCCACCCCAACATGCTGTAGGACACCCAAGACAACCGCCCCCAACCTTTTGCACCACAGATTAAGCAGATTTCTCCAACCTTCTGCCCTCCTGCAGGGCCCTGCTGCTCCACCCTGCCCCACCACACCACATTTCTTGCTTCCACCAAGTTTGCTGCCCACAGAAGCCCTCACAGAGCCTGACTCGGTGATACAATGCTGTTGCTGCTCTTCTTTAAAAAGTGAAACAAGATAAAATACAAAAACTTGTTATACTTCCACGGAAATTATCAGCGGGAAGCTTGGGATGCTCAGCTCCTTTATCTCCAAGGAATTTCACCTCAACTAAGCAGGATGTCCCTCCCCCCAGGGAAACTTTCAGCTGGGTTCTTTTACCAGCATGAACACTGCAGATTTTTCTTGTAAACAGTGTGAACATTTTCCTCAATTTATGTCCTTCAAGAACTCATTTTTACCAACACTTATGCATCATAACACGTTGCCCTCATCCTGCAAAATCTCAACATGGGCACAGCTTTGTGCCTGAGATCTCCCTGGTTTCAATGAGCTTTTCATCAGCAGCTTACTGGAGAGGCTGAAGCTGTGCTTATGTTTTATGGATCTGGAAAAATTATTACATAGCAATAGGGTTCAAACAGGAGTCCCCAGCTTCATCAGATGTTTGACTCACTTGGTACATGCAGTCTAAAATGGAAACAGGGGATGGGAAACATAATAAAATGTAATAAAAATGTCTATAAACATTTCAGGATATTGAAAAAAAACCTCTTTGTAAGTTCTATAACTTAAGAAATCATGAACATGTATTCTCACAAAGTTAGACTTAGAAGTAGCTCATATTTAATTCAAATTTGCATTGTTCCAATTATAACTACAAAGTACACAGGACATATACATGCATAAAATATATTATTACACTGTAAAATATATATTTATATTATTTAAATTAAATTTAAAATTGAAATAATACTGAAACTAAATATATTTGTTTGCCATATGTATTTGGAGGACACGCTATCCTCATCCTGTAATACCAAAGAGTATAAAAATAAGACTTGCTATTGAAGTCATGGAGCTCTCTTTTCTAATTGTTTTTTTTCTCTTTTTAAAGAGAACTTTTTGGGCAGTCTGTTTAACATGATGTACACACTCTCCTCTGTGGTACTGAAGATGGCATGAGTCCAGTGTGGATCTGCCCGGTCCAGAGGGGGAAGCCCAGCTGGCCAGGAAAATGGCTGTGATGCCACGAGGGCTCAGCAGGATGAAACCACCTCAGTGCTGCCTCATGGCACTGCCATCATCTCCTGTGACAGCAAAGAGGCCACGGCCACCACGGGGAAGGCCCACAGAGAGTCCCCACTGTCACCAGCCCACGCTGTGGTGACCTCCCAGAGCTCCTCTGGGGCAGCCCACTGGCAGCACCACCTCTCTCCCACCTCCCTTCCCACTCTCCCCCCACTCCAAGCTCTCCTTCCCCTTGCCTCTCTCTCTCTTTCACTCTCCCACCACAGCTGGTTAAAATTACGCTGGAATTTTGTTTTTCTGTCAAGTGAATTTGGACCTGGTAAATCCCTCCCAGCCATTCCAGTGGCCTCCCAGCGAACATCCAGGCTGCATGTAATACACATGATTTAAGAAAGGTGCTGCTGCTGGAGCTATTTCCGAGCACGTTCAGGACACAGGGCTGGGGGCAGCCAAGAGAGGCTCCTGAGGCTCCCAGACACCTGGGGAGGGATGTCAGGGTGTCCACATGAGGAATGGGTGGGAGAAGGAGGAGAGGTCCGAAGGCATGGTATGTCAGCTGGAGAAGCTCACCTTGCAAAGATGATACAACACCAAAAAAAAAAAAAAAAAAAAGAAAAAAAAAAAAAAAAAAAAGGAAAAATGGCAGCAGAAGAAAACAAAAACATCCCAGGCTTGGAGAATTCCCAGCCCTTTTGTCTTGAGAGACCACAGGAGCAAACATGAAAACCCTCCAGTGAGGGAAGCCAACGGGGAGCTGTGGTACAGGAGGAGAAGGACATGTTCTTGGCTGACCCAGGGAAGGGCTTGCAACAACATCTTACAATTAATCAGGCTGTGGGTGTGTACCTGCACTCATGTGCTCATGCCTGGCACGGCGTGGGGGCTCCCGGTTTGTGCCTGGGGAGCTGCCAGTTCTTGGTGGTCTTTGTCCCAGTTCTGCCTGGAGCTGGCAGAGCACAGCTCAGGGAGGCTCAGAGTGCCTGGGGAGGTGGGTGGTGGGACCCGGGTAGGGATGTGTCCATGTCTAAGCCTGAGAGCCTCCCCTGCTCTGCAACTCCGGTAGGGAACTCAGAGAGTCTCAAAATTGGTGTCCCATCTGCAGCAAAAGGCTTGGGTCACCCCCAAGGAACTCCAGGATCTCCCAAGACTAGTGAGGAATAATAGGTCAAAACCAGCTGGCCAGACAAAAAGTCCTCCTGGTTAAAAGTAACAGGTTTAAAAACACAAGTACAAGTCAAAGACATTTTGGCTTGGGAGAAACAAAGTGAGGCAATCCCTCTGATAGCACTGAAATTGCCCCATTATGGCATTTTTTTGGAATGGAACAATGCAATTTTAGCTTTCAAAGTGACTTTTTTAAGGACAATCACCGATGTTATAAAAATATTAAGTTTTTAAAAGGTCAGGAAGAGAAGAAAAAACTTTTCACTCCTGCACAGCAAAGCCTCCAAATGAGCCCTAAGTGGGTTTTATGAGTGGGCAAGGATGGGAGGTAGGGGCTGTAAAGGGCAGATTTTATTTAATGGAATATTTCAGTTATTGTAGAAGGAAAGAAGGGGAACTGTTCCCTTTGGTCATAATTAAATGCATGCATGTTGTGTGTATATATATATACATGTATATATATATCCACACACACATCTTTTCTCTTCAGACTGAATATCCAGGCCCTCGCCAGGTTTAATTAATTAATACCTGGTTGTGCTGGGCATGTTGATACCTGGACAATTCCTGATCCCAAAAGAGCAAACCAAAGGATGAATTAGGATCTGAAGGGCAAAGCAACAACTTAAACTCCCCCAATGGCTCAGTGGCAAACCTGCAACCAGAATCCAGGGAGCTCTGGGTATCACTCACTGCATTATGCACTTGGCCAAGTGCGTGGAGGAAAAGCTATTTATAAGGTGATGACTGAACAGCCAAAGAGCCGAATCCATGGGCTGGGTTGGATGTGAGCATGAAAGAGAGGAGAGAGATTGGGTGTGCATGGGTGCGTGCCCACAGGCACGTCCATGCCCACCTCCTGGATGGGGCCAGCAACCACCTCTGAAATCACCCAGAGGAGGTGTAAAGAAAAGAAATAAAATCAAAGGCTGAACTTGGTACTAGTCCATATTCCTCCTCCCCTCACCTCAAAGACAGCAATAAAAACGGTAAATTAACTTTTATTTTTTTTTCTCTTCGTCTCTGCTAAGCTTTAAATGATATGAGAAGTTTTTATATATAATATAGATTTATGGCTTTTTTGTCTTTCAGTTAAATGCCGGGTTATGAAAGAAAAGGAAGTTATGTTTTGGTCATAAACGGAAAGCACGCAAGCAGAAAATCATTTAGATATTACTATTGCAAACATGATGCCTGCATTTTTATGTGTATATAAATATATATTCATGCACGCAACAAAGATACAGAACCAAACCCCAGGCTTATACATCATGTTTATACACTATATATATGCGTACTTATAGAGAATTCACTTACTGACTTTCTTTTGGTGCTTGAAAACATGCCAGTAAAAAGCCAAAATGTCAGTAAACACACTGGATGTCGTCACTGTTTTCCCTCTTCAGGTCGGTTTCCCCAGTGTACAAAGGTCAGCTCCAGCTCCAGCATAAATTATTGCTGCCTATTTGACTCATAATACCATATCCAAATAATAACCAACACATGCTGGATGCTTTATGGATGAATAATTCCTACCTCAGAGAACTGGCAATTTAAACAGTTCAGGTGTAGCAAAACTGGGGGAAAACCTCACTGCCCAGGCTGCATGGCCAGGGGCAGAGAGAATCCTGTGCCCAAGCAAAGCTCCCAGGACTGAACCAGCACCTCCACACCTGCCCCTTGCTGGACCCAAGGCAGGAGAAGCACCTGGGGCAAGTGGTCAAACCTTTGCTAAAGCCCAGCAAACCTTTGGATGCTTCGACTTGGCGTGGAGCTGTCGCACTTTGGGACACCCAAGCGGGTGCCAGCACCGACGGATGGGACACTGCCTTCCCTTTGCAGGATGGGGTCGGGCTGTCACCCAACCCTGCCCTGCAGGCCCTGCTTTGGTTCAGCACGTGGCTGAGACCCCACCAGCCTCCACGACGCCCTGTGTCCCTCCTGTGTGTGACGAGCATGATCACAAAGCCCTGCGGTTCCTTGGAGCACATCCCCAGCCTGTGCTGGCTCCGGCCCTGACATGTAAATAATGACATACCATTTCCACGGCTTTCCAGCCTATTACACTGCTCTTTGGACCTTGCCTCCCATCAGAAGAGAAAACCTGCGTCCCTGCGTGACCCTCCTGGCGCAGCCAAAGCAAACCAACGTGCTATATTTGTTTTTCAAGCCCTGGCCAGGAATGATTCCCGTAAGGCTCAGCCTGGCTTAATGGAGCTGTGTCTGTGCTCTGCCTCTAAGCCTGCACTTGGCCACGGGGCTGGGGCTGCCTTTGCACTGGCTCGGGTAGGACGGAGCGGGGTTTGCTGAAGGTAACAGTGAGAAGCAGCAGCAGCAGGAACTGATGGTGGGGCAGGGGAGGAGGAAGAAAAAAAAAGGGAGACAAGGGAAAAAAAGGAGGAGGGGCAGACAGAGGGTGCTCCCAATCTTCCCAATGTATTGTGGCTGTTCTGAGACAAACTTGGCTGGACAGCAGGTTTCCACTGAGGAGCGTGGTGAGAGGACAGTCAGGGCTGCATGAGCCATCACCAGGACCTCCTCACCACCCGTGTCACGTCTCCACACTCACCCCCTCCAGCCTCTTGCCTGACCACTACAGCAGCTCCAATGTTTTCCTTGGAGGTGGATACTGCAGTTGTCCAGGGCAGGCTGTGCTGCTGGGGGTGCCACAAGGAGTGGTTTGGTGTCAGGGGGCTGGTGCCATTGCTCATGGCCCTGTTGCTTCTCCTCTCTGCTTCCTGACAGCCCTTGGGGCCAATGGGGCTGATCCTAGACCTGTCACCAGCTGCTGAGGTGCTGCCACAGCAAAAAACATCACAGTGTGCACCAAAACCACTGCAGGGCTGCACTGCCCTTCCCCACTGGCCCTTTCCCTACTGGTCCCATTCTTGGGTCAGGGCTACCCAACCTCCTTCCTCCCAAAGGAGCATCCTCAGGACTGCACACAACGTGAAAGATGCAGAAATCACTTTTGGGTCGTTCACCATCACATGTCTACCTCCAGCCAGTCACTTGTTCCATTCACTCCAAAGAGTGATGACATGAATCCTGCCCTAAGATAGGCACGTGAGATCCTGAGCTTTTTCCCACCACAATTAAGCCCCGTTCTCTGTGTCTTGTGAAGCCTTTTCCACTCCCATGGGTATCTGCTTTATTGCAGAGGTATCTGCAGTACAGTAGTCCTGGATACCACTAAAGCACCACATGCAGAGCCCCATATACAGACGGTCTTGAAAGCAGGGTACAGAGGGATTTCTTTTTCCAGGAGGCACCTTTTCCCATCAGGATTTCCTCACTGGATGCACTCAGCAGAGGAACAAGCAGGTTTGTCCATCCAATGATGTTTGCAGCCAGTTGGGATGTATTCAAATGGGGAAAGATTCAACACCTTAGGAAGAGAACGGCCATGAAGTTTGGATCCAGCATTAAACTTCTAGTGAGTTTGTGCTGTTTTGAGCTTCAGTTTTTTTGTTGGGACCTGTCCTCTGAGGAAGCACCCATTGCTGCTGGCAGGTGGGAACCCAAGGTGGTTGTATCCTCCACATCCACACTGCAGTCCACCCAAAATGCAGCCACTTCAACACACTTGGTGCCCAGGACATAGGAGAGTATTCAAATGCCCTCACCCTGTGGCCAGGATTACTCTGCATTGTGCAAACAACCAACCTCTGAGCCCAGCAACCCTCACCAAGGTCAACTATAATGAAGAGACACATCTTCCTTTGAACATCCTCAAACCCAGCAAACAATTACCCAGAAAACCACCAGAGAATCATGTCTGGGAGGTCTGGGTGTTCTTGCACATCCCAGTCTCACATGTTCAGGCAGAAGGGGAGGTGAGCACTCCAAGGCCATCTCGCAACCACAGGGATCCTCCACCCCTGGGCAGCACAGGCAGAGGGGAAGAGGAAGTTGAACTTTTAACGGTGAACGTAAAATATTTCTACTAAACCAGAAGCTCTGCCCAGAGGGTATCAAACGACTCAGCTGTGCACAAGGAGTCCCTTGCCCCTGGGTATTGTGCCAGGCCAGCCCAGGCACGTGGGAACACAAGTCACCGCTTGTATCAGGGTGGAATTAAGAGCATTGAGTCAAATTCCTGACCACAGCCACAGCTGCCCATGGGCTGTGGCTCCAAGGGAACCACGGTGCCCACAGCAGCATCTGAGAAATGCCACCTCCGGTCCAGAGCTCCCCCCTGACCCCCCATCAGTGCCCAGCGAGTGCGTGGGCATCTCCCACAGCCTCACCGCAGACACAGCACATCCAGCTGTAACATTCCAGCATCCTTCCCCAGTGTGGTACTTGATGAGCTAAAATTATATTTCTGCAACCTGCACCCTCCCTGGTCCTGCTGCAGGGACAGGGCAGGGCTGTGGGGTGGGGAGATGGGGGGCCTGCAGGGTACAGCCTGGGCACAGTGTTGGAGATGCCACCCTTGCCCAGAAAGTCTGGACGGGCTGGAGCACAGGCAGAGCTGCAACTCCACCTGGAAGCTGCCTGCTCCTGCCTACCTGCCTTGGGAGGGAGGGAGAAGGCAGCAGTCCCACATGTCCCTCGGGATGCACGCTGCTGTCCTGCCTGCAAGGCAAGGCAAGGTGGGACAGGGAAAAGCAAGGCAAGGCAAGGCAAGGAGCACACGGCGAATGGCAGGGCTGGGGCTGCCTGAGTGCAGAGCGACCCAGACGGGGCCCCCTCGGCTTCCCGGCCAAGGCAGGACGGAGCAGCCCAGCTGCTCGGGCTTGGCTTCTCCTTGCATGGCAGCTGGGGGGGGAGCCAAGCGCAGGGAGAGACGGGGAGCGTGTGCGTGCACGGGGGGCTGCAAACACCCGCCCCCCCTCCAGCCTTCCCTCGGCTTGGGGGGGAAAAAAAGAAAAAAAAAAAGGAGTAAGGAATTAGTAATTAGAAGGTGAAATCAGGACATAAAAGAAGCAGAAAATCGTCTCAAAGGGTGCTTTTTTCTTTTTAAAGGTTTCACCAAGATTTTTGCTTTTCCCCAGGGTGTCCTTTGCAAATCAGGCCTCACTGCAAAGGCTATTGGATATGACTCTGACGTCAGCAGGGAAAAGGTCCCCAGACTCTCATTAGAAAGGGGAAGAAAAAAAAAAATCTATCCTTTTTTTTTCCCCTGACCAATTTAACCTTTTCAGAACAATAAACAGGCTGGTTACAGGACAAAACCAAACAAGCAAAAGGGTTGTGGGCTCCACTGCCTGAGGATGAGGGAAGGTGTGTGGTGAGTAAATGCCAAGGGTTTGAGCTGGCACTGTGGCCAGGCAGCCCCATGCTCCCTATCCTGGCTGGCTCAGCACTCAAGGGCTCAGCACCAAGGGGCCCCTGGGCAGCAGCACCATGCCCACAAACAGGGTTGTTTTTAACCCTTTGCTGGTCTGGGAACTGAACATTTCACCACCTGAGTCAGTGTTTTGGCATCAGAAAGGGGTCCTGAGATGCTGTGGGGCAGCTGCCTGGAATGGAGAGTGGGAGCAGCCAGTGGTACCAAGGACAATGATGGGTTTTGTTCCTGGCTCTGCTGTTGAGCAGCCACAGTGCTACAGAAACCAGAGAGTGGGACAAAATGCTACTCTGCCTTGCCCCAACACGCAGCCAAACTGAGTTACTGTAATTGTCCTGCTGAAGCAGCTCAATGGGTGAACAGCAGCAGCTTCCCAAATGCCCCTTGAAGACCTCCCATCCATTTTGGAGAATGCTTGGATGTCAGGTTTTGCATGATCCTTGCAAACAAGCTCTATAAAGAGTAGTGTAGGGTTATTAGTGTTCAGAGCCCTTGGTTGCCATTTCAGGGAACAACAGAGGTGTGAACGAGGCCCTAAGGGGCCAGGCTCTCTCAAGAAGGGTCCCAGCCATCGAGACTGTGTCCAAGTCTCTGGAAAATAAGATACTTAAGATGGTGAAGGGTCACACCTAAAAGAAACAGCCTTTTCTGAATTATAAAGATGAGGCTTGTTGGTGTGCAGCCCATGGGACTGTGCTGATGGAGCCTGCAACAGCCGGGGTGGGCAGTGACCCAGAGGGAACATCTGCTCATCCTACCTTACTTTGGGCCTGGTTTTCTCAGCCTGGGATGGGCAGATCCTGGCAAGCAGATCTGGCAGGTCTGCTCGTGAGAACTGGGCTGCTGCCCTTCCTCAGGAAGCAGGAAGGACAAATTGCCCCAAGGTGAGAAAAAGACACCGCGAGTGGCAGATCTGGCTGATAGAGGAGGGAGGACCAAAGGACTGGGTGGCTTCTCCAGCCTTCCAGTTGCCCACGCAGGACCCCACTGCTCTCCAGCCCCTGTGCACACTGGGGGATGCTGCAAGGTCCCTTCTTCTCTTTCTGGGTGCCTTTTTGCCCTGCGCAGCCCCTTCCCTTGGCCCTGCACCATTTCCCACACTGTCCATGGAATGAGAAGGCAACTCCCCACCTGACACAGTGCGACTCTGCTTTAAACCCTGCCCTGCACACCCTAAAGCCACAGCACCCCATCCCACATGCTCTCCCATCCCACTGAAGGCACTTTTCCTTGCCCCCATCGCGCTATAGGGATGCACAGTACTTCCCCCCGCCGCCGATGCCGGGACCGCGCCAGTGCTGGATACCAGTTGCCCCAGTTCAGCTGTGCTGGCGAGAGAGAGGACGGGAGCTTTGGCCAGATCTCCACCCAGCCACGTCCCTCCAGGGTGGAGAAGGAGGAAGCACAGAGGCCTCTCGCTCCCAGCCGCCTGGCCCCAGGCTTGGCTTGTCTGCGCCGGGGCGGGTGCGCAGACAGGGCTCTTCCCTCTCCCTTTTCCTCTCCATTTTGTACTGCACTGTCCAGGGCAGTGAATGTGGAGCCCATCAGCCCAGAAAGCTGGGATTGCTTTCCCACCACTCCCCTGTCATTAGCACCATCATGTCTGTCCTGTGGCACTGCCACCCACGCTCAGCCCTTCCCTGAGGTTTGACAGGGGGGTGCTGGGCTGGATGAGCCCAAGATGGGCTGCAGGGACCTTTCTGGGACAGACAGATGAAAATCCCTCTGCAACAGGGCTAACACCTCTACAGGTTGGGTCCTGGACATTTTATTGGCTGTCACTGAATGCAGGGGGAAGTGAAGCTCATCAGCAGTGGACAGGGAAAGCAGTACTGTTATTCTTGGGATTAGGATTTAATCTCCTCAATTCCCTGCCCCAGACACAGTCCCTCCTGCCCTGGCCACAGCTCAGGACATCCTCAAACCCCACAGGTTTGTCAAAGGGCATCAAAAGATGCCAAACCTTGTCAAAGGAGAGAGGGCAGAAAACAGCTGGGGATTCCCAGCTCCCACTGCTCCCCAATCTCCAGGCTGCACCTTTGCAGACATTCACCCCAGCTTCTTCTCCCCTTTCACTTCCCCAACCTGACTAAGCCCCCAGCCCAGCAAGGCCAGCCCAGCTCAGGCATCACCTTGATTTTACCCCACTGAGACTCACAGGGGGGACCCGCCAGCATCGACAGCAGCTTTGTGCTGCATGGGATAATCCTGGGGGGATGGTGATAAAGATCTCCTCATCCCCATGGAAATCGAGCCATGTTCCTCACATACCTCCACTAATTCAATTTTACACTGTGTGACTAGACCTGCCAAACCTTTATTATTCTTTCCTCTTGAGAAGTTTGCAGCAGAGGGGTACGGTGGGCAGAGGGGAGGGTGGGGGGCACAAGGGAGGGGTGAGCTCCCTCCTGCCTCTCCTGAACCTGATCTCTGCAATAAATGCTCATGCCTGGTCCTCTTCAGGCATGGTTCATTACTCTCCTTTCAAAACACGGGGCTGAGGATGGAGGGCAAGAGAAGTCTGAGGCAAATTTGTAATTGCTTGGAAATACCTGGGGCAGGAGGCAGTGGATTTATGTGAGTGTAAGGGAAAAAAGCCCATGGAGAGTATCCTCTGCAGCTCTGCTAACATAGCTTAGCCTGGCATGGACTACAGCTTGTCTCATACTTAGTCTCTACTTCTGAGATGCCCCAGTTGGGACTGGCAATGCTTGGGAGCAAAACAAGTGCTGCAAAACAGTCCTTATGATGTTCTATAGCTCCTTGGGTTTGCATCTGCAATAACAGATGTTTCTGCACCTGCAACAGCATCTGCAGCTAAATGTCTCTGTAAAACCCCGATGGATCATGTGACATCTGACACAGCACAGGGTGCAAGAAATCCAAAAAGGTGTTTTTACATAGGGATCATCTTTTAAAGTCCATGCAAGACCCATTCAGAGGATACACAAAAGGAAACTGCCAGCTCAGAGCCTCTCAGTCTGCAAGAAGATTTCTTGGGGGAGCAAATAATAGTACAAGCAAGTGCATTTTCACAGAAGACTGGGTCTGGTCCAGCACCCAGGGCTGGCACTGGAAAGCAGTTGAGCCATCAGACTGGAAATCTCAGCCACTTATTGCAGCTGGGGCTCTGAGCAGCCTGATCTGGTGGAAGGTGTCCTTGTCCATTGCAAGGGGTTGGAACAAGATGATTTCTAACCCTTCCAACCCAAAACATTCTATGGTTCCTCACAAGTCCTCTAGATGTGGTTTCCTGCACGTGAGGTCATCATCTAGAACCAAGATCAGATACTCAGCTTCCAAAGGAAATCTGATTTTGAGCCCGTTCAGAAATTTATCCCAAATAGAATATGGATTGAGTTCTGCTGGTGCCAAATGCAACTGTTCAACTGAATTAAAAAAAAATGGGAACCAAGACACACAAATTACAAGATGCATTGATGAAGCTACTAATGAGGGTGTGCAAAGCTTCTTGAGTTCCCAGTCATCAGAGATCAGAGGCAGGGGAAGGGTGAAATTTGGATACAAGTAAATAAATAAAAGAATGGAATGGTTTGGGTTGGAAGGGACCTTTAAGATCACCTCATTCCAACCCCTACCGTGGGCAGGGACACCTTCCACTAGACCAGGTTACTCAGAGCCCCATCCAGCCTGGCCTTGAACACTTCCAGAAATGGGAAGTCTACAGTTTATTAGATATAAACACACAGAAAATATGGAATTCAGTATTGTTTGCAGGATTTAAAAAAAATATGTGAAAAACCTGATAAGGTCCAACATACACAGAAAGGCTAAACCTGAGGGCATTTTACATCTTATTATTTTACATATTACTGAAGCTTTGATGTGTTTCATACCACTAAACAGCCTACACTAAGTAGTTGTAATATCTACAGCCTCTCCTGGCTACTTGAAATGCAAATTAACAGTGTGTTCCAAGTTGATTTAACTTTCACATTCAATAACTGAGGCTTTTTTCCTTCTCTCTGCCCTTTTTTTTTTAATAATTTTGCAGCGAGATTACCCACTAGTTTTCTTTTAAACCTTAAATTACTCTTATGCATTCTCTACATTAGTTCCACACTGAAGCTATTTGTTTGGGATTAGTTATACTTACCTAACTCGAGGGGTGCAGGGAGGATTACTGGGAGTTTGCAGAGGGCTCTGCCAGTGGAAAGCACTGTCTAAATGCTAAGTGTTATGAAGTCAGATGAGCTATTTACTGATCCCAATTGGTAATATTCCCCCCTCCAAACTGGATGCAGAAATTGAAAGAGCAAAATCCTTTTCTTGGAGAGACAAATAGTGACAGAAGGCCAAGCCAAGGTCCACAAATAAAAGAAATCCTAAAACATCACTTAAGGTCAAAAAAGGGCTGAGCTTATTGCTGATATGAATAAGCACTGAGTGAGTGGAGCACGGGCAGAGAGGCTGCAGGGGGGCAGGAGGCAAACCTACACCTTGTGGGATCTTCCCTCCAGCCTTTCCCCATCATCCACTACACAAACCAAACACCCAAACAGCTCATCTGGCAACGGCTTGCAGCCTGGCTCTTACACAGAGAGACAGACCGAGCTCCTGTTCTTTACAAAGATGAGTTTTACTGATGCAACGTGACCTTTTGCTGGGCAGTAGTATCGATTGTTTCATCTTGCAGCAGCACCTCAAGGTCCCAGGAGGGATCAGGGTCTTGTTGGGAGAGATTTTATATGCATACATATGAGCAGGCAACCCCTGCTTCAGGGAGTTGGTCTCAATGATCCTTATGGGTGCCCTCACTGTGATGGTGAAATACTGTTACCATTATAGTCCCACATGGGATCTATACAGACACACATGGCAAAAAAAAACCCTAAATCAACCCACATCTTCAACAAATCCACCATGACTCTATTTATAGAGATGGGAGGGTTAAAGGGAGCACGGCCCCTTCCCTGGTGCAGACCCTGCACCTAGAGCTGAATCCTTCCCAGACACAGCCAGGAGAATCCAGACAGAGGTGGAGGAATGAGGGAGAGAGGAATGGGGATGAGGATAAAACTCATGTGTCTGTACACATGAAAGTTTTGGGAGAAAGCTCTGAGAAAACATGCTGAAGGGATGGGGACAGGGCAAAGGTCCTTGTCTAGAAGCCTATTGCACAGGCAATTAAATTGAAAGTGCTGGGAAGAAACTCAGAGATATTCAAGAGGTCAACAGCAGAGAGAAAAGTGATCAACAAACACTTTAAGGTTGAATGATGGAGCTCTGAGAGGTCTGACCTAGTTGAAGATGTCCCTGCTCACTGCAGGGGAATTGCACTAGATGGTTTTTAAAGGTCCATTCCAACTCAAACTAGTCTATTATCCTAATACAGGCTCTGGGGTGGGATTTTTCCCTCAGAAAAGAGACAGTGCAAAGCCCCAAGTTCTCTTTTTCCCAAGTCCTCAGCTCCTGGTATGGGCAGATGGTGAATAGGCACCAGAACTCTGCCAGTGAAACCCTCCACAGGGAGACAGGCACTGGGTTGTGTGGGCAACCAGAGGGGTATTAACAAGGGTGAGGAGACAGGAAAATAGGCAGAGGTCTCATATCTCCCAAACAAGCCATCGGACCACCAGGAGAGTAGCGGAATGGTGCTTGGGATTGGCTGCTGACTAACAGAGGACTGTGTGTCCAAAAGGTGGTCTTTTCTTCCCTGTTTGCTTCTCCAGGTATATGAGTTGGCCTAACAAGAGCTATTACCTCCCCTAACAAACCACATCTCACTAAATATTTCTTCAAAGTAGAACTCAGCAGAGAAAAAAGAGAGCACAGGCACCAAGAGTGCATCTTCACAGATGCAGCTGCCATTCCATGGTTGGGAATTGCCACCAGGATGGGAAACTCTCACCCACAACCGGTGGAAAAAGAGGAGACAACATCCTTCAGCCCCCCCCGCTTCACCCACCAGGGACCAACACGTCCATAGTGTCCTTTCCCCCAGCCACAATTATACCATGAATTTGACCTTAAGTTTTGTAATAGTCTGGGGTGACGAACAAGGCATTCTTGACACAGTCAATGTTTGTGAAAAAAACAAATGAAGACAGGAATAAAGAAGCAGACGCTCGGCCGCAGACTGCGCCGGGCTCCGCTGTGGTTGGCATTTACAGCCCACGGAGGCTGTGGGGAGGATGACCAACCAGGGTGGCCAGTGGTGCTGCCGGGGCAGGGTGCCCTGGGCAGGGTTTTGGGGTCAGAGAGGGGTTGGTGGGCACCCACTCTGCGGGCACCCCTGCCAGCCCTCAGAATTGCTGCGGACACTGACAGGCTCTTCACCTGGAACAGGCACCTTGGCTCTCTGGGTTGTCACAATGCTGGGATGTGCTTGCCCAGAAATTCTTCTGGAAAGGCCTGGGGTTAATTTGTGGGGGTAATGGCTCAGTTCAGCCTTTAATTCCCTCTGGCAGTGCTAAAGTCCTGCTTGCCTGGCCTGCCAGACCTCCTACCTGACCTTGGGCAAGTCCCTCCATCTGCTCAGGCCCTGGGCAAGGAGCTGTCCCATACACATCATACCTGATACAGTGGAATTATCACCCCAGCAGGGACCATCAGGCTCTAACAGAGACTGGGTGGAGGCCTCTTGGGAAGTTCTCTCAATTATCCATGAATCCAGAAAAGCTTCCTAACTGAGAAGAGAAAATCTCTTGATGATTTTTGTCGCATTTTGCTGATTTCTCCTACAAAGACAGAAAGGGAGTATGGCTCCTCATTCTCTCTGCAAGCTTTAAGAGCACACAGAACAGCATTTGCAAGACAATTTGGTGGTCACAGGGGACTGGGTTTTATTCCTCAATCGAAAACTGGCTATTGAACACCATTTAAAGAACAAAATAAAAATAAACCAGCAATTTCTCCTTTTATTCTCTCCCCATCATCATCATTAACCTTCTATCTGCATAATATCCTTTTGCCAAGGATCTTCAGTGGAGTAATAAAATTTTAGTACTTAAACCTTATCAGTGCTCTGTAAGGGAGTACTCTTCTAATTTCAGAGAGGGGGAAACCAAGGCACAAAGAACTGGAATGACCTGCTCAAAGTCACGCTGAAAATTATTAGTCGAGCCAGGAATAGATTCCCCGAGCCCTGAACCCCGGGAGGCAGCGGCCCACAGGTATGCTGCTCTTACAGGCCAATTAGCTTTTATGGAAACGTTTAAGGAAACATTTCCTTTCACAGACTCTGCCTGCTAATTTACTCCCGAGCTTTGTCATCCGTGAGGGAAAGTGTCTCAGTTTTTAGGCTGTCGCGGAACAACCCGGCCCCTTCCCTCGCTTGAGACAAACGCGCTTTCAGCAAGATCTGACAGTACAGAGCACCAGGCCGGTTAAAAAAGGGCTGCAAGAGGTTTTTTCTGTGGGTCCCTGCCTACTAATTAAGTCTGATTGCAGAGAGTTCGTCAAAGCAGAGGGCTTTGCGCGGAGACACAGCCCTGGGGACGCCAAGGCTCCGGGTGCGGAGGCTTTGCTTTCCCGTGCAGGGCTGCTTGGCTTTGGTGGGGAAGAGCTGATTTTCCACCTAAATCCTCAATATCTCAGGTCCTGCCTTTACAAGAGACAGTAGGGCAAGGCAGGCAGGGGCAGAAGAGAGGAGGGATGGGATCAGGCGAGCTGGCACAGGAGAAAAGCAGCCCCCTGTTTGCTTTCCATCGCTCTCCGTGGAGAAACAGTTAATGGGTTGGGAGGTTTCCACCCTTCCAGGATGGAGCCTTTTCCTCCCCTTTCGAGTGCCCCCTGCCTTCCTCCTCCAGCGACTGGGAAGCTGTGACTGCTCTACACCGCTGACACCTCGGCTGCTCTGGAAACCCATGAACTGTTTGAGAAAGGTCAGCTGGCAGCCGCTGCATCCCTTCTCCTGCCTTCCCAGCCCGGATGGCCTTGGGCAGTGCAGGAGCCCCCTCTGTAGGCAAAGACCCACAGCTACCAGCATCCTCTGCTTCTTGCCATGTTTTTTTTTTTGCCTCTTTGTCCACCCTGACCCCTTTTTGTCCACCCCAACCCAAACACCCACCACGGGGCCAGAGGGAGAGCAGGGTTGTGGGGCTCGGTGCCAGCCAGGGACCAAGGCTCTATAGTCAGTCCCATTACACAGGACATGAACCAAGGCTGGACATCCCACAGGACAGCAGATTTGCCATCAAAACAGCTGATATCTTGCCAGCTTGCTGTAGCAAAATAAAATAAGCATATCTCTGTACAGCCCCAGGCTTTGATATGTCTCCTGGGTTGAGAGCTGCCCTCTCTCCAACCTCTCCAAAGCAGTCACCTACTTTTCTCTGGTCTCTTGCCAAAGCTGAGCTCCTCAGTGCTGCACAAGCACTTTCCTAGCCCCTTGGTGCCTTGGTGCACTCCTTCACAGTACAACAGAAGGAAACCATCCACCCCCACTGTTCCTGCATCCTCTCTCCTGCACTTCCTCATCCCAGCACTGCACAACACCCAGGTGAGACTCTCCAGCATTGCCACGGCTGCCCCAAACTACTCTCAACCTCAGATTCTGGTTCAAAATGACCCCATTTGGTACATAAGTTATGCCACTATATCCAGCCCCCAGACACTTGCTGGGGCCAGCAGTGAGTTAAGGGCAGATGAACACCAGACTGGAAGTAGCAGAAGCAAAATTCCTGCCTGGATGTAAACAAGCTCCCTCCTTCCCAAAAGAGGAGCCTTTCTGGGGGTGGGAGGTTAGCAGCTGAGTCAAGGGCTTCTGGCAGTTGTTATCAGCCACTACTCCCACAAAACTCTGACCACAGCCTTTAATAAAAGTGTGAATTTGCCCATGTTTACTGGTGTCTGTCCCCACCAGTTACAGTTCCTCCTCCCTGGAGATGCTCAGCTTGTGTTCACCACATCCTTTTTCATACCACCAGCCCTTCCACACCCCTCCTGCTCAGTCATACACCCAGAATATTTCCTGCAGCCTTGTAAGGATTTGCTAATTTATAGGATTACAGAACCATGGAATGGTTTGGGATGGAAAGGACCTCGAAATTATCAAGCTGAAACTTCCTTGCCATGGGCAGGGACACCTTCCACTAGACCAGGTTCCTCCAAGCTCCATCCAACCTGGCCTTGAACACTTCCATGGATGGGGCAGCCACAGCTTCTCTGGGCAACCTGAGGCCTCACCACACTCATCATAAAGAATTTCTTTCTAATAACCCATCTAACCCTGTACTCTAGCAGTGGGAAGCCATTCCCCCTTGTCCTGTCACTCCAAGTCCTTGTCTAACGTCCCTCTCCAGCTCTCTTGTAGCACTTTTAGGGACTGGAAGAGGCTCTAAGGTCTCCCTGGAGCCTTCTCTTCTCCAGCCTGAGCACCCCCAGCTCTCTCTCAACGTGTCTCCATAGGACAACAAGAAACCCCATTTCGGATGGTCTGTAGTTGGGAGAAACATGCTCTTACCCATCCCTGTCCCCCTTCGTACAAAGCCCCAAGAAATGTGCCCCATGACAAATGGGGGTGGGGCAGAATTAGGAAGGAAGATGATGAAGATCTAAAGCCAATTTGTAGGCGCCCTGAAATAACTTGATTTCTCTGGTTTTCTGGGAGCGCTTCTGTCCGAGACGTAACATTACTCATTTTCAATTGGAGAAGTTTCAGCGTGCAACAAAAATATCTCAGGCTCAGTAATGAGGCAAGAAATCGTGCTTACGTAGCTGAGCAAGTAACATCACTCAACTTTCCTGTCCTTGTGGCGGATGAAAAATGATTGGGGAATAAATTAATCCTAATAAATGCAGGATTCTGATCAGGCATACATAACCAGCGATGCGTCTGCAGGATGAGCAATTGATGAAGCCATTGCTTCAAAGGTGCCTTGATGCAATTAGTCACCTGTAAAACATGCAGCAGAGGAGAAAATCCTGCTCCTTTTGTTAAGGAGCAGGGAAACGCTCCGTGCGTCCGAGTGATTTATGGGATACAGTGCAGCAAAATTAGAGCACGCCGCAATTAGGGCCGTTCTCTCAGAGATGAAAGGCTGGGGGGAGATAAGTGAAAGGATGGACAGGATACAGAAGGGCCAGATGAAGGCAGAACGCCAACAATGCCACATTTCTGTGCTGTTGGTTTTTAACAGGGACCATTTCCCCTTTGCGCAAACCGTTGTGAAGGGGGAAAAATCAGGCTGCACATGCAAAAAGTGGTGCCACTGAAGATGAATCCAGTCATTAATCACCAGCATGAGTATCCGTAATTAGAGCTGCCGGGAGTCACAGGAGCAAGAGTCAAAGGCTCTAACAGGATTATGGACAGATCTGGATTGTTTTATGGCTATATGAGCAGATAAAGGGACTCTATCACGTGCTTGAGGAGGTTGTTGGATAAGCACAGGGGAGACGGCATTTACCATCCCCAACCCCACGGCCCGGCTTCGGTGTCCACCACACCCTGTGCCCACCACTGTACGTGCAGAGAGGAGGGCAGGGTCACCCCGGGGGAGAGGACCCTTCCTGCAGCACCCGGGGTGCAGGATCAGCCCCCAGCTGGGAGCTGAAGGTTGCTGGCTGACCCGGTCCCGGCGCAGCTTGGCCTGTTCCCATGGATGCGCCAGCTGTTCGTGGCTGGAGGATCCAGGCAGATGCCGAGCAGCAGACCCTCCTGCACAGCTGGAGCGAGCAAGAAAAGCCTGTCCAGCCACCCACCTCCAGCTTTCCAATATTCCCCCCATCACGGGCCATCTCTCTGGCTCACACGTTCCTTTCTCCAGCCCCGTTCCCAACGAGCTCTGGCAATGTCTCTCCGCAGCCACCCACTCTGGGGCTGGGAGGGAACAGGGAGGCTGGGAGCTGGGGCCAGGCACAGCAGGGGTCAAAAGTCCTCCCAAAAGCTTCCCGGGGAGGGGAACACGCAGCCTCTCTTAAAGTCTGAGGGCCCCAGCACCCAATTTTAAGCAGTTATTGTTGCTTCTCTGAGCTCATCCTTGGGGACTGGAAAAGGTCTGGGAGATTTTAAAGACAACTCCTTAACTTAAATAAGGAGACAGTGATCATGCCTTTATCCCCAGAAATCAGGGTGCCAAGGTGGGGCTGTGCTTCCAGACACCATCCCACCATCCTGGGAGTATCCAATAGAGGAAGCTCCATCAGCTGCAGAGCTGTTGGAAGACCCCCTGTAAAGTCAGGATGCTGAGGAGGAATAGGCCCTGCAGACACTGCATATTGTCTCCAGAGGGTCTGGCACACCCCAGAGCACCCAGATGGGGTGACAATCTCCCATCCATGAGAGTTGGGGCACCAGGGTGGGGCAGACCCGATGGTTTCTTTGATGCTCCTCCTCCTGCTCACTGTGTCCCAGCAGGACGGGCACATCCACCTGAGCTTGACACTCTCCATCTACCATGACAACCCCCAGGTTTTCCAAAGGAACTGGTAACAGAGATCCGAAAATAATCTGCAGCCAAGTGTGAACTTCTGAGGTTTGAGAGCAGCCAGCACAGTAAATGTTAACTGCACAAAGATTTAGACCCCTTGTTCTTAACTGGTTCTTCTGGATTTAGAGTCCACATGCAATTTTTACTGCTGAACACCTCAATTTCCCAGTCCACGCAATGGAGTTGGTGAGATTTATTGATTTCCACAGATGACAGCACAGGATAAAGAAGAGCCAAGTATTATCTGTTATATTGTATAAGCTCTCCTCTCACAGCACAGCCGAGCTGCTGCTACCTGCCCTCTTGAGCATGCACACATCTGGGTGTGCCACAAAGGGTGTGATGGGGAGAGTGGTATCTCAGCCACACCTCAGTGTTCCCTGACTCCACTGTCACTGCAGGCAGGTGTCCAGGGCTGGCACCAGGGAAACCGGGAGTGAACCTCATTAAAGCTAGCAAATTGACCCACTGGGTGAATGGATCTCTCTGGAGTTGAAATCCAGCTCCTCTCAGTGTGGGTAATCATCACACTGGGGAGGCCAGTCCCAAGGACAGCCCAGCCAAGGATGGCAGAATGACTGTAGGAGCCTGGCTGCTCTTTAGGAAGAGCCATTGCCATGCTCTGAGCTCCAGTGAGGTATTTCCTATCCCAGCATCACCCTATTTCATCAGAGTGAGTCATCAGACCACCATGGAAAACCTCAGGATCTTGCTTCTGTAGTCGTGATCAGAAACATCCTTTATTAAATTAATGACCATCCCCTATCTGTCATCTCACTGTTATTAAAAAGAAATGAGGGCTGGAAGGAGTGTTCAGACTGGTGCCTGGAGCCAGACTTGTATCAGCAGAACTCGTGTCCAGCAGCACTGCAGAGCTGCTCCCAGACACAGCCCACAGGAACAGGAGGAGATATTAACCCACACAGCAAACAGCTCTGCAGCACAAACATGCTGGGACTCCCTTCTCCAGTACACCTCAGGGTGCTGCTCCAGTGCAGGATCCCTCACCACCACAGCTCCAAAACACTCATTTGGACACAGGGACAAGCTCATCTCACTGGCACTGACTAGATCAGCGTGACATCCTTCCTTAAATACATCTCTCACACGGGGCACAAGGGACACATGCACTCAAATGCTCACTGCTCTAAGTGATCCCCTCTGGGATGCATCAACCCCTTCCCCACGGTTGGCACCACACGAGTAAGCAAGGAGGAAGACCTTACTAGGTCCAAACACCAACAATTCAGCACATGAAGGTTCTTCTATCCCGAGGATCCTGGAGATATGACACCCATTTGAAAAAAAGGATGTCCTCTCCTCTGAGAACAAGCCCCGGCAGCAGGTCAGCACCATCCACCCCTCCCTCCAGCAAAGGAGAGGTCACAGTCCTGTTCTTTGGAAAAGCAGGATTACAGGGGCAGCAAGAGTTCAGAGACAGTCGCTCCCAGCAAAGACCAAGTCAACCTGATGCTGAGAGAAGACCGTTCCTTGACCTCACCACACAGGTCTGATCAGCAGGAACCCAGCATGGGAATGCTGCAGAATATCCACCCTATCCCCCATAACCCAAACTAGCCAGAGCAGTATTTCCTATTATGTCTCCATAACCTAATCTAACCCCCTCTAGGGTCTGCAGATTAATATCTGGGAAAGCTCACAAGTCCAATCACCCAATTACAGGGAGGAAAGGTTTATCCTATCTAAACAGCACGAAATGTAACCTAGACCCAGCTGCCCCCTCGCTCCGAAGAGCCAGATCTCAATCCCTGGCAAGCTGAACAAACTGGGAAGGGGTCACAGGGGAGACTGGGAGGGTCTCTGTTGTATCATATGAAACTGCAGGAGGAGCAGTTATTTTAATTGGCAAATCCCCTGACTCGAGGTTTAATCCCTCTCCATTTTTACTGATCTCCCCTCACACAACATGGGGAATAGATGAGAGGCCCCACCTTGAGCCACTGCCCAGCAAGAGGAGCCCCCCTCGATTTGGTGAGCAGGGAATGGTGGTTCTCAGGACACACAGTGTACCCAGCTCAGCCTGGGAGATGCAGAGGTGGAGGGCTGGTACCACCATGTGCCACTGAACGTGGATGTGCCTGAGGAAGGGTGAGGGCTGGAGCAGATTTGATGCTGGTGGGGCAGAGCACACACCTGACAGGATCACAGCCCAAGATCATTGCAACATCCTCAGAGCACGTCCTGTGCCAGGGTTGAGAGGTTTCAAACAGGACAGAATAGGCTGTCCCAAGGCAGTCTCTGTGCCTCCCTGGAACCCTTTTCTATCCTTATTTCCTTCCAGAGAAGTGTGGAGGGACACTGTCTGACTTTTTGGATTGTATTTCAGCCACTTGACAAAGTTGAATACATGGGAAACCTCAACAGCAGCCAGAGGACTGGAAAGCAGATTCCCCATCCCATTCAGGATATCATCCCAGGCTTTGGCTAGAATGAGAGGAACATGCAGAATCTCCAGGAAGATCCTACCCTGGCAGGGAATCCCAGTCTGGGCATCATTCAGAGCCCATCCAAAGGGAAGACTCACCTAGTTTGCTCAGTGAGAATGCCCAAGTTTCCTCCCAGAGCAGTGTTGTGTTGCATCCACAGATGCCCCATAGCCTGTATTTTCCACACCGCTCAGGGCTGCAGTGCCAAGCACCAGCTTTGCAAACACAGACTGAGCTTCCCTCCAAATTCCAGCCACAATTTATTGATTAGAAAAGCCTGTCTAGTCAATAAAGGCTCCTATGAAAAAGTTCCACTGCTCTGCACTCACATGCCGTGATCCATCTGGCTGTGTTAGCAGCCTTGGCTTTTGATGCTTTCTGACAAGATGGATTTGTGGCCTTGACTTTTCCAGATCAGGAGAAACTTAATCCTACAGGGTAAAATTACAGACCAGCAAAAAAACTCCATGACTGGCCTCTTTAACTACCATGTAAAGAAGTTCAGAGCCTTCTTAGCTTAGAAGGGAGCATCTACAGCTCTCCTTAGCCTTGAGAGGGAGACAGCTCTGAGCAGACAGCACAAAGCCCTTGGCAAACACAGTGCTCCTGAAGTGCATGACACAGTCGTGGCACCAGCCAGGCTGCTCCATCCTCTGCAGACAGCAGGGAAAGGGCAGACGGTCCCAGGTCTCCACCTATAAAGTGCTTTGGGAGAAAGTGAAGATAATGCCCAGTTCTGGCCAAAAGGTGTCTGGGCAGATAAAAATAAAAAACCCTGGAACAACCCTATGGAAATGTGAATTAATGAAATATTTCGGCAACTGACTCAACCCTAATTGAGAGCTGAGAACCCTCCACCTCCCTTCTGCTTTCCAGGATATAAAAATGACACTGGTAGGTGGAAATAACTACAAGTGTCCCAGTGAGAGAGAAATCAGAGCTTCACAGTGAGGGTAATGGCCAAAATTAAGCACTTGCTTGGTGCTATTACACAACACATCCCAGGAAGCAGCTTCCAAAAACTTGACCTTCACTTCAAAGGCCTCTTTTTGAATCATCTTTCCTTTTGTTAACAAGTGGATTCAGCACTCAAGACGGGTACTCTGGGTGTTGAAAACATCTTTACCCATGTGCTTGCAGAAGAGGCAGGGGCAATGTTCATATATTTACCCAGCTATAACTGGACCTCAAGCTCCTTACTAAGGGCAGCATCACCTCCTGCTGTGCTACTTCACTCTGGTGCTCAGCCTGTTTGGCAGCCAAGACTATAAAGATGATTTTATGGCATGTAATAGGAGTGCAACCTGTTTGTACGAAGGCTGCACTGACTCCTTACTGACACAGGATTTGCTCCGGCAGGAGAGTTCTTTTCTCCTCTTCCAGCCTACCCCTGGTTTTCACACAGCAGTAGCAGCACAGCTTGCACACAAGAGGGTGTCTGGAAGTGATGGTTGCCATAGCTATATCCATACAGCCCTGGCCATCCAGACACGTCAGAGCTGTGCTCCACACCACAGAGGGAAGATATAAATAAGATACTCCTGAGCCTCGATTCAGAGCACAACTTGCAAGTGTACAAGACACTCAGCCTTCTGGTTTGACCTCTTTTACTTTCTTTTATAGACCTGATACATATGCAAAGACTCCTCTGCAGAGCAGCTCTGCTCCAGAGAAGTCTGCAACGCTGGCATGGTGATGTGCACAGGTTTTATATAACCATATTCTCCACTCCTGCACATCACTCTGCCCAGTCTGCTCTCCAGACACACTCCCAGGTTACCTGCTGGCTCTTCTCCACACCACAGTTCTGTATATCAAGGGTCCCAGCACACCAGAGGACTGAGCAGGTTGACAGACTCCACATTCTCCTGCTCTGAGGTCTCCAACAAGCTCACTCAGCAGGCTGTGTTTCTGTTCACATCCTTTCTTTGAGGATTACAAGCTGTTCTGGATGAGGGCTACCTCTTCGGAACGTGATCACTGCAAAAAGACCCCAGAACAGCCAGGATCCCTTGATGTCATAAACTCTTAAGAATCTCTGCTCAGACCTCACCTGCCCTGCAGGGACAGGGCATCTCATGACCACCTGCTGTGTAAAAACAGGTGAGCTGTTTGTTGTGTAGTTTATCCAGTCGATACCCTGCAATGTCCCCAGCTACACTGACTCAGCTGTCAGCACACACTGAGCTGTAAAGTACCACAGAAATAGGCAGAAAACCACAGCGTGAGAGCCTACAAAGCACAGGACAGAAGATGAAGGGTTGGGAGAGAGGGAGAGCCTCCCAATCCTTCTGTGACCTGCACCAGCAGCACAGAACCAGCAGTGCATTGTGGCATCACTTTGTTCACATTTGCTGTCACCCTCAGCCACAGTGACAGCAAGGGACACTTCGTTTCTCTGCATCTCCCCAGTTCTGCCCACTCTGATGCTGGAGCACAAGCAGGAGGGGATGGATTCATGCTCAAGGACAAAGCTACTGCCAGTGCTGTGCATGGGTACAGGGCTGCCCACCTTGGTGGTGGGGAATGACAGGGAGGTGCAGAGTAGTTCAGTGGCCAGCCTGGGGGTTCTGACAGCAGAGTGAGTACAGGGTAGGGCACAAAGCTGGGGGGATCCAGGACCTGCACCCCCTTCTGCTCTCAGAGGTGAGTACTGTCCCATGTTGAGGTTAATTCACTGTCCAGCTCTAGTGACCTCAGCACAGGCATTTTACCTCTGTGTCTTGTTTGTGCCCCTTTGTCTGCAGAGAAAGGAGAGTCCATTCCTACATCAGAATGTGCAAGGTCTGACTTATCATCAGCAAAGTGCTTGGAGATACCCTCACAGCTCAGTCCTCAAACCACCCCCTCATCTTCCACTGTGCAGGCACATGGCAGCCCTCACAAAATCCCCCCAGATGTGTGTTCAGAGACTCAGCAACAAACAGAGGGGCAAGAGGGGAATAAAACTGCACCAGGGAAAGAACATTGATAAAGAGATCGAGTAGCTTCCAGAGTCACAAAGCATTACAGCAGCAACACAGTCCCCTGCCCAGCCCAGAGACTGCAGTCCACCACACAGCCAAAGCCCAGTCCCTCATCTTCCCCCAGCCATCCCTACAAATGTGCTACAAACACATTCAAAGTGGTTTTTTTTTATTTCTAAGCCTTGCATTTTGCTCACTCGCAGCAGCAGCAGTTCCAACCTGCTCCAGCCCCCAGGCGGGTCCGACCTCCCAAGTGGGCCCCAGAGATGGTCCAGGTGGTGTTAAACCAGGCACAGCTCTGCCTGTCTCCACACCAGGATTTCACCCTTCAGCTTTCAGACAAGGCCTCCCACCTCAGCTCCTCATCTCCCATCCCTACAACAAGGGCAAGGATCCTTCTGTCCTCCTGCCCAGCATGAGCTGGAGGACGCTGCACTCCCCATGCAGGACCAGCTCAGGCAGAGGGGCTCAGCTGCTCCAGGGGACTTTCTAAGCCAGGGCCACCACAACTAGCAGTGGTGATACCCGCTCTGGCACAGGTAGGGACACGGCCTGGCTTAGAGAATGGAGACATAAAAAGCACTTTGCACCACAGTCATGTTATCCCCCCATCCCCCCACAACCCCCCCCCCCCCCCATCCCCTTTGGAGCTTCTTAACTTCAGAAACCTTCCTCCAGAGGAGTGTTGGAGTGACAGAAAACATTTTCCAAGCCTAATATCAGTTCCAGATGTTCACAGCCATTTCAGTTTGTACCTCACCCTGTAAAACACATTTCTCCCTCTCCCTCTCTCAAGTGCAGCGCCTGCTTCGTCCATGACATAATGCGCTGGCGGGCTCGGCCGCGCGCGCACACACACACACACCACACCACGCTCTCGCCCTCTTCGAGAGCCCCATGTTCAAACAAAGAGCATCACTCAACTACAAAGCCGTCGCACACATGGAGTTATGAGTAATTTCCACAAGTTTTAATAAACAGCTTTGGGATGTAATTGCTCTCCGCGTTCTCCGCTGGCTCCCGAGCGCAGGGCCCGCTCGCTCCCCGCGTGCTGGTGTTGAAAGCGTGGTTTGTTTCGCACACAAGTTCACCTCCTCTCAGCCTCAGATGGGCCAAGGGCTGTGTTTTTCTAAGCACCAGTAACAAGCCTCTTAAAAAAAAGCTCCTGCAGCCGAGGGCAGCCGAGCCACGCAGGCTCCCGGCTCCCTGCGCCCCGTCCTGCAGCATCACCCGCTCGTGTGGAGCCCAGCAGGGAGCAGAGGGGACACACGTTAGACCAACCTCAAAACTCCCTCCTGACTCTGCTCCAGGAGGAAGAGGAGCAAATATTTTCTGGTTCAAGGGAAAAGCTACATCTTTTAGTTGCAGAGCAATGGGGAGGCCAAGGAGTTTTGCGTGAGTGAGAGACTGGAGGCCTGTGTGGTGCAGGAGGAAGGCAGAAGGCAGTTGAGGCAGGGGTCAGGTACCATCTACTTTGCAACAGGGCTGATGAACAGATTGAGACAGCTCTAGCCTCAGCCAGTGCCAGGAATCACAATAAGAAATGGCTACAAATGCAACAAAGCAAACAAAACCACTGTCCAAGCACAAATAACTCACTCATTTAAACTCAAGAGATCCAAGGGATGAATGGCAGCAGCCTCAAGAGCTCTCCAGCCTTGCTGGATCCCCCAGCCCAGAGCTGCCACACTCTGCCAATACCTGTGATGAACCTCCCAGCACCATGAGCAACCTGCTCCTCCCTGCCAGCAGCTGAGAGACTGAGGAGGAAGGACAACGTGCCAACATCCATTAAAAGCCATCCAAATTTCATATCCCACACGCCACCTCCCAAAGATTCCCCCTCTGGGGTTGAGTTACTGTTTTTATGGATGCTGCTCAGATGGGATGAGTTGTGGTGCAGCAGGATGGGTGGATGATGGTGGGGAGGGGACACCCAGGGCAGGATTTTTGGTTGGGTGAAGCCTTTGAGAGCTGTAGCAGTCAGTACCTCTGCAAACCTACGCAAAGTATTTGCAGGAATCAAGTCATCTGGCATTAGAGGCCTGTAGGGTAAGAAAGGAATGAAGACAGGAATGTTGTTTGGTTATAAGCAGCATAGAAAAAAAAGGGATAGATTTAGGATTGGTTTTTCTCTTTAATTGTTAATAGGGTCATTCTGTCCCAAACAGTCCCCCAGAGCAGGGAGAGGGGAGGGCAACTCCCCACAATGAATTCAATTGCCTGTCAAACACATGGCAGTCATAAAAGCAAAATAATAATAATAATCTGTATTTCCTACTCTGGTTGCCAGGCAAAGATCCAGTCACTTCAAAGGATAAATCCCACTTTTCCCTGGTCTGGCCTCACCTGACTGATGTGTGAGCAATCTGGAATCACCATACAAAACAAAGCCCCTCCTTTGGTGGCTTATTTTCTTTCTCCATTACTGGAGGGTGTCCCTTCAAGATAAAGAACTAGCCTTCATCCATGTCAGGAAACAAGAAACATAACCCAGGGGCCATGGCCACATTGGGCAACCCTGGAACTGGATGCTGCAAAGGTGTAGGAGAAAGGCCCTGTATGAGCCAGGAATCAGAGTTCCCTCTCACAGGGGTCTCCACAAACAGCCAGGGCCACCAGGGTGTGGGGGTCTGGCTCTCTACAGAAGAAACAGGCCAACTCTTATAGCACACAATTTTTGGATATGGTGGCATCTATGTTGCAGAATAGATGGGCCTGGGATGAACAGAGAGGGTGGAAACTTCCCTGTGGAAGCTGTCTCCCCTGAGACAGCTCATGGCAGCTGAACACTTAGCTCAGAGGGTCTTACACCACTGAGGAGAAGAAAAATCCCCACCACAAGCTGAGAAAGCTGACCCCAACCTAAGAACTGCCTGTGTGCAACTCCTGATCTTTCTCCGAATCGTCTTCCCAAGACTGTTTTCCCAACAGGGAAACACAGCCAAACATCTTGCCAGGATTCCCTGGGAGCCCCTACAAGTCTGCACAAGCACAGCGAGGCTCCCCACTCCGAGACCAGCTGCCCCCCAATGAGTCCCACAAGCTTCTTTAACAAACTACATCCAAAATCCTCGGGCAAAAAGCAGTAGGTTCTGCCTGGCTTTCCATGCAGCACTACCATCACTCAAGGTCTCAAGTCCTATTTTTTGAAATCCATCATTGACTCACTCAAATCCAGCCCCATCCTTCACAGCCCTACGCCTTGTCCAGCAGCTCCTGGAGCATGGCTTGAAATGCTGACAAAGCCTTTGCAAGGCACAGAGCACTCAGTACAAGCCTGGGAGCTAAATTCCAACCCAGGGAAGTTTCAGATTCCCCTGGAGAAGTTTTGTGCAGCTTAAATGATCTCCCTAAATACTGCAGGCTTTGAGTTCCTTTGATAGGTGTGCAAGGTAACTGAAAGTGTCCTTTCAAAGGTGGACATGCAATGCAGTACTCACTGGAATAGACCAATAAAGCCCCTGAGCTGTTGAGGGATGACCTTCCCCCTCCCCACATCCACAATCCTGTGGCATTTCAGACTGATCAGATCAAACAGCCACTTCAGAAACTCCAACTCACAGCTCTCCTGCCCAAAAAGGACAAAATATTTCCTTCTGCCTTACTGCATTTTTGTATTTCCCCTTCCCCTCCAATACCCACGTCTGCAGAAGCCTCCAGAATGGAGTGGGTTTGATACCTCATGTAACACCTTGGCTCTGTGCACTGTTTTCCACCAAAGCAGCAGCTCCCAGCCAGGCAGGGCACAGGAGGCATCACCTTTAACCCTCTGCTCCACGAGGAGTTTGCCCTCACACCCACCTGTGTAGAGGTCTGTGTCCGTGTACTCATCCACCTTCTTGTGCTGCAGGACGTAGTCAGACACCTTTGTCCCAATGGCAGGCTGCACATCCAGCCACTCCAGACTGACCACGGTGCTGGAGGGCTCCACGTTGGGGGAGAGCCGCAGGCTGGGGCAGGAGACAGGAAAGAAACCAAATTAGACATCAGCTCTCTTTCTGGGGAGGAATCCACCTCTAAAAATAACCCAACCCCTGCCAGGGCTCACACTCATGCACAGGCATGTGCACAGAGACCCCTCAGGGACAGAGGGAACAAGGGCAGAGCGGTCAGGTGAGCACGGAAGAACCTCCAGTTGAAGGTTAGTTGGGTTCAGCGTACTGCAATGTGTGCCCTTGCCTCCCCCTGCTCCTGGAAAAGCCAAGCTCATGTAACCACAACCATGCAAACCCCAAACACCCCTTCCAAAGGGGCCTTCATCACCTGGGAGAACTGCTGAGCTTCAGCAACCCACAGGGAACCAAGGACCAACACCCCATGAGAAAAAGAGGAGAGGATCCAGCTTCTGGAAACCTAGTGGGGCTGAGTCCACGGGAGGGAGGGTCTGGTCTGCATTGCCAGCCAGCAGAGGCGAGGGAGGGCGGAAGGAGGGAAAGGAAGGGGCAGGTGTGGTGTGAATTTACCCAGCTGCAAACAAGCAAACCGCTGCCAGGTGTGAGTGAGAGCCAGAGCAGGGCAGCTGTGCAGGAGCTCCTGCCCAGAGCAGGAACAACGTGGGCTGGGATGAAGGCAGAGGAGCTTTGTGCTCCTGGCTGTGCTAGTGCAGGGGCGTCTGCTCCCTCTGCACTGGGGTAAATGACAACACAAGTACAGGGATATGGGGAGTCTGGCTCCAAACATACAGCATGTTTGTTGGACTCGGGATGGGAAATGAATCCCCTCCGAGGATATTGGCTCACTAAGAAGGTGTTCTGCTCCTTGTGGCTTGCTGGAGCCAGTCTTCCTGCTTTCTCAGCTAATTCCCCATCACTTTGCTCCTGATTTGCTCTTGCTCTGACAAGCCACAATGAATTGCACTGTAATTCCATTTCTTTCAGCATTTGAAATCCCATTCTACAAGGCCTGCTAATCAGGTGATGAAAATCTATAAGGAAACCTTCCAGGGCCACAGCCGGAGCCAGGATATCCTAAAGGCATCACTCACACTGAGAGGGGGGCTGGACTGCGGCCCCCGGGCCCAAAGGTGCGGAAGGAGGTGCCCGTGGGCTGAGCCTGTGGGAAAGGGGCTGGTGCTGGGTCACAACCCATGGGAAAGGGGCTGTTGCTGGGGGGCTGTGACCCAGAGGAGAACTCGCACTGATACGTACACAGGCGGAGGGAGAGGGCTGCAGTTCGGGAGTCCGTTCTCATCGAAGGCGTTGAGGTCGCACCTGCACCAGTCTTCGATAACATCGCCTTTCCCCGAGCACCAGTATGAGCTCATCAGGGCTCCCTTGAAGGCCTGACATGAGAACAAAAAGTGTGAACACGTGTGCTGAGGACTCAGTGAAATCCGGCCAGTGGCTCAGCCGCATGGGGCTGAGCATCACAGGGGAGGGTGTGAGTGCAGAGCCCTGGGAACAGGAAATACGGGATGGGGAGGGTGTGTGTTGTCCTCCCCAGCTCTGCAACAGACCTGCTGCATGGCCCTGGGCACGTCCCTTCCCTGTGTTTAACTCCTGTTCATCCCTGAGTGTTGCTTTTGGAGCGGGGATGGGGAGTGTCTGCACAGCCCTACGAAGGGGATCTCCTGTGGTGGAAGAGCCTGAAGGAGCACAAATATAAGTTCCTTTTTGACAATGGACATCATGCACATGGTACCTGCACCCTGCTGCTGTGTACAATGAAGCTCTTCCACTCTTCCACATGTCCATCTGCCCAGCTGTTTCTGTCCCCCTAAATTCCTACATTCCCAACAACACAGACCACTTCCATCCTTCTCACAAGTTTGTTATTCATACAGATTGCCCTGTTGCAAGCAAACTGCTGCTTTATTCACTTGCATAAGAAAGACTCTCAAGCAAAACAGCAGTATCTGGAACAACAAAAAAAAACAAACTGGAAAATATTTGCAGGCTGTCCCCACCCTGACCAGGAGCCCCCCTGACTGCTTCTAATGATGCCAATGGATCCCTGGAATAACGGCTGTTCATTTCCTGGGGTCTGAATTTCCAAAGCCACCCAGGCCTCCCATGTGCTCATCCCACAGCTTGGGGTGCTCAGTGTCAGTCCCCACATTGCAGGATAGAACATCCCTCACTCCATATCCTGCTGCAGTTCAGACATCATGGATTTATGGTGGTTTCTCCCACTACCCTTTGCCTTTAATTAAACCTCCAGCCTGGAAGACAGGGTCTCTCTCTCTCCCTGCACACACACAGAGCCAACATTCAGCCCGACCCTGCAAAGCCACAACGCCCAGCTAGAATAATCAGAACACCAAAACATCACCCACTAAAACAAAGCTCTGTAAACGCTTTTGACCTTTTACGAGGCACATTTTGGAGGTGAAACACCTTCACTGGTCCTCATCCACGCTGAGCAGCCCCATTTCCAGCAGCATTATTCCTCCCATGGAAAGCTGCCTGCGGAAGCCTGGCCCCGGCGATACCGCCCGTGCTGCCAGGGTACGCCTTTGAGATAAAACTGTGCCCTATGAGGAGGACAGGGACAGCTCAGACTGCAGCACTGAGCAGAAAACTCTAGGAAAAGCGCCATCCCGGGGAGGTTTCTGAAAGGAGGAGGTATAAATAGAGCCTGACGTCAGGGCTCCCATTGTCCGGGGTTTTGTCGCTCTCCCCCAAACACCCCCAACACCTTTAACAAGGCGCCTCAAGCCTCTCACGCCTTCAAAATTTTCTGCTTCCAGGCATTTACAAAATGGGACTGTGCCAGGTGGAAAAAAATGGGGAGGGGAAAAAAAAAAAAAGAAAAAAGAAAGGAAGGAAAAAACGCATGAAAGAATGAAAATGTGATGTTATTTTACCCTGTTCTTTGGATGTAATTGAAGCGCTGGGCTGCAAAGGGCATCCAAATAATTGGAGAGAAGGATGAAGAGAGGAGTTTATCTGACACGCGGATAAATGGATGCAGACACACGTCTGCAGGGAGCGGCGGGTCCGTGCAGGAGAGGAATGGAACCTGATGTGTGTGGATGGATGGGGAAGCGTGTGCTCTCCCCAGGAAGCAAGATAAATACCCTGTGCTGAGGGTACCTGTGTGCACAGACACGCGCTGCAGGCACAGACAGATGTTGGGTGATCCCGGGAAGAGCTGCACTGTCACACTGATGACTCTGCTGTCCCCCATCCCCAGCTCTGCACACTCCCTCCCTGGCCTCTAACCCAGCTTCTCCCTGCTCATCCCCAACGCAGGGAGAAAACCCCACCTGCCCCATCCATGTCCTTTAGCCAAATTCAGTAGTCAATTCCTTCTGGTTTTCTTTTTCCTGCTGTTAAGTGCAAGCTGGATGAGCAATCCCCTTTGCTTTGCCTGCCTAGCCTTGCATACGTTCTAATCAGATCCTGCAGGTACCCAGCTGTCATCTGCCTTGTGTCACCCTTCACACAAATGAGGTTAGTGGATGGATGCGTCCTCTGGCCACGGTCATTACAGCGAGCACACCTACGCACTCTAACTGGGTTACCAGCTCCTGCCTCCATCCTGACTGAGGCCAAGGCCAGCCTGGGGAAACCAGGGCTTGTCCCTGGCTTGTCCTTTTGTGCTGGGCACTGGTGAGGCCACACCTCAAGTCCTGTGTCCAGTTCTGGGCCCCTCACTGCAAGAAAGACATTGAGGGTTGGAGTGTGTTCCAAGAAGGGAACAGAGCTGGGGAAGGGTCTGGAGAGTCAGTCATGTGAGGAGTGGCTGAGGGAGCTGGGGGTGCTCAGCCTGGAGAAAAGGAGGCTCGGGGGGACCTTCTTGCTCTCTACAACTCCCTCAAAGGAGGTTGTAGCCAGGTGGGGGTTGGTCTCTTCTCTCAGGCAACAAGTGACAGGACAAGAGGAACCGGCCTCAAGTTGTGCCAGGGAAGGTGACAACCACATGAAAACCTCTCCTTCCCTTTCTCCTTCCAACAGTGTAGACCAGAAGGTATGGAACCACTCACACAAACGCAGGAGAACAGAGGCTGCCACCTCCACCAGGAGCCCAATGGCACAAGAAGACCAAGAGCAATGGACAAGGATACATAGAGGGTGCTGAGATCCATCCCATGGGAAGCTGCAGCCTTTGGGAGAGCTTCACCTGCTCTCCTGCCTTCCAGGAGACAGAACCTACAAGAAGTCCATCTCCAATGTGACCATTTCCATACTGGATGCTTCATCGTGGTGTTCACAACAAGTCACCAAGCTGTGAAAACCCAAGAAGGTCTGGAATCGTGAAAGGCTTCCCAGGAGCAGCGTTATCCAGCCTATCTGCTGGGAATGGCAGCGGCCCCCAACGTCCTGTCCTGTGCTCGCCAACCACTCCCCGGGACCTCAACACCCCTCTGTGCCCTAAGGCAATTTTATCTTTCATTTAAAAGTATCCAAATTGTATTGTTTCCCTGTGAGTCAGCCCATTTAGTTTACGTCCTTCAGTGCCAGAGGGGAAATTTATGAGATGAGAAACTGGCTCGAAACGTTTATTTTCTAGATGACGAGTCATGCCATTAGATATATAGCTTTATGAATCATAGGAACAGCATCTAATTTGCTCTTAAAGGTATAATAGGTCTGACTCCCCACACCCATGCACACACATATATTGGATTGATAGTTCCCCCCTAGGATGGCTAGTTCATTTGTTTTGACACAAGCAAGACTTACAGGACCATAAAGTCCCATCTTACCATAAGCTAAGCCTATTCATAAAAAAAATATTAGGGAAACGAACGATCAGCTAAGCACATTTATCCTACACTCGATTGCATATGGATCTTTCTCCTGTTGTTATTTGTGCTCAGGGGGAGGCCATTTGGCCCCATTTTATAGCTTAGACTCTCTGCAACAGAATAGAGAAGAACATTTCCTTTGTCCTCTGTTAGACCTGGCTGATGGAAGGAGAAGCATTAAGTTATTTCTGACCGTGGTTTTTCTGTTGACATCCCAGGAGAGGTAAGTTAGAAGACGTGAAGGAACCTTTCAGATCAGCATTTGCAGGACTCGGAACGCACCACAGGGGCTGGTGTTCACAGACGGGGTACTGGAAAGGACACATGTTGGGTGCTTATCCATGAATATCTGGTCTTCTCCATGGCTGCCAGGGACATGGAAATCTGGCTCACTGAATCTGAGTTTCTTTGTGGTTGCTGTGCACGTGTCACTCTCTGGGAAAATTAAAAAGGAAATAGAGGGAGATAAAAAACCAACCACAAGTAAGCACGTAGGCTGGACAGAGATGTACTGCAGATAGTGGAGATGATCTAGAAGATGGAAATTTGATTCATTTGGAGTTTTTCACTGGTTTCCTTGGCCTTTGTCTGCTTGTTTGTTCTTTTCAATGTAGAAGGAGAAGAGGAAGAGTGAAGCAGGCTGGGTCATGCCAGCAGACAGCCTCATGTCCAGGGACATGGCAGCCAATGGAGACACCCTGTCCCTTCCTGTTTGCAGGGTGGAGATGATGCCTACACACCACCACCTTCCCCTGGGCACAGGTAGGGAACACTGGAGGAGGCAGTGGGCTGCCTGGCTTAGCAGGAAGCCCAGTCAAACAATGATGTCACCCCATACAGTACCTGACACCACAGAGCCACTGACCAGAGCTCCCAGACACCGCTGACTCCAAGCAGTCTGTGGATAGCAAAACCAACACTGGCTGTTTATCAAGGGAAAGAACAGGGGATTTAGGCTCAAGCAAGGATTTCACAGCCTCAACAGGATGCTACCATGATGGTATGGTGGCTGGAGGAAAAAGCTTTCCATGCCCTTCCAGCAATGCTCAGTGCTGTTCACAGGAAATAAATGCTGCTCCTTAGTCTAGACATCTCTGGGAGGAGGAAGGCCAAGGATTTCCCAGGCCAGAGACTCTTTCCAGGATCATGCAGTTTGCGTCCGAAAGTCTGCTCCAGGTTCACAGCAAAGGAGGATGAAGTTTCCCCACTGCTGTTGGCAGGTGATCTCATCCTGTGCTGCTCACACCCTCCCTGCCTCCGCTGCCTCTCCCCTGGGAGCAGGATCAGCAGCACTTCATCCTGGGAAGGCACATCATCGGTCTGCCGGAAAGGTCAGGGTGCTGGAAGGGACCCAGGGTGGGCAGCATCCTGGTTTCTGTTATTTATGGGGTCCGAGGGAGCAGCAGAGGACGCTGTAAAACCTGGCAGCAGGGGAAATAAAGGCCCTTACGCTGCAGCGAGCCCCGTCCCGGGGAGCCGGCTCCGCTTTCACACCTCGGCACAAAGCTCCCCATTATGGCCCGGTGCGGGCGTTACAATGCGGTCATTCTTCCCCTGGAAACTCGAGCTGGATGTGGGCTGGAGCTGCAGCAGGATGCTCAAGGGATCGAGGAGGAGAATAGGAGCCAATTAGCAGGTATTAAAACAAAGCAACAACAAGTAAAAAGAAAAACTCCCCAGACCAAACAAACAAAAAAAAAATCTCCTCAACCACACAAACTGTCCCCATTCTCCCGGGCTCCCTGTCAGCTTTGGTGGTGGAAAAAGAAATCCCTGGCACTGGCTCCCCACACCTTCAAGGGCTGCTTTGGGGAAGCTGTGTGTGCACAGGGAGGACAGTTGTCCTCCAGCAGCTCTGCCACCGGGTGCTGTGTGGGGACCAAAGTGAGTCGATAGCCTTGGGGACATCTTTCACCCTGGCCAAGGCCACCCTGCCAGCCTGGGGACACCAAAGAGGACAGTGGTGGCCGTGCTCTGCTCAGAAGGAGATGGTTCTTTGGGGCGGTCACAGAAAAGAGGTGGGAAGGAACAATGGGGAATTTTGCTCCAACCTCAGTTACCACCTGAGCTGGTGACCCCCTGGCACTGCTGGCACAAACACACTGTGGTCCATGCACGGGCAGGAAAGAAGCTCTCACTGAGAGCCTGAGAGCCCTGCCAGAGTCCCAGCCACACTCTGAGCTCCTGCCAAGGCCAATGGGACCAGCAGCACAGGGACATGCCCTTCAGCAAACCCCCACACCAAGGCCGGGCTGTGTGTGCTGCAAGGAGGCCGTGGCTGCAGCAAATGCTGAGATTACTCAATTTTCAAATTAAATCAAGGTCCTAGGGGTCTTCCAAAAACCCAGGCTCCACATCCATTTGTCTCCTTAAATACACACAACAGGGGTTTGAGCCCATTTCCCACTAGGAGCGAGATTGATCTCTCTTGCCTCCCTTCCCCACACTCCCCTCACCACACCACCCTCTAAGCACTTCTGCAGCTGGAGGAGCTGTTCCACGGGAGCAGCTTTGTGCTTGTTTCAGGGTTTTTTTTTTGGGGGGAAAAACAAACAGAGTACAAACAGGAGGGACCACACTGCTCAACATGCCTTCCCTTTTCTCCCCTCCACTGGCCACAGCTGCCCTGTGGCTCCAGTCATGCACATGAGCATCCCTGTCAAAGGTGCTCTTGGGAGGGATGGGGAAACAGGGCATCCCTGCTCTTCCTAGGGCCTCTTGCCTTCCTGCAGCCCAGCCAAGGGTCAAGGAGGTTTGCAGAAACCTGGGATCTCCCTGTCTCAGCCTGTGCCTCTGGGTGGACTCCAGGGCTGTGCTGAGCAGTAAGAAGGATGTTGCCCACCCCATGGCATGGGGTGAGGGCAGGAGGAGCATTTGAAGGTAGAGGAGGAAGGTCACCACAGCCTGGGACTCTAACTGGGGTGATGTGCAGCTCTCCTCTTCTTTGACTCCAGGATGTTCACTAGAGGGAAAGCACCCAAGGTCACCACATCCCTTTTCTCTCAACAACATCCCAGCCTTGAGGTGTTGGGGGGCATTTTGCCAGCAGAAAGCCCCACCACAGATAGAAACTCTTTGCTGTTGGTCCTGGTCAGCCACTGACGCTGGTGGAGGTTTCTTCCACAGCCTTGCAGTGGAGAATCTCCTCCAGCTTCACCTGCACACAGTAATAGGGGGAACACTGTGGGGTATGCACTGCTGCAGAGCACAAAGGAAGCAGAAGGGAGATGTTGGGACACTGGTGTAGATCAAAACACGATGCAGGTTCCAGAGACATCCAGAGAAGACCCTGGAAGGTGAAGCCAAGGTCACAGCTTCCCTGGATCTTCACACCTTTTAAACTCACAGTGTGAGCATCCAAGACTGAGGAGCAATGGAGCTACGACAGCAATGGTGCTATAAACTTATCTGGACTAGCTGAATGTCACCAGCTGATGGGGACCAGTGCAGAGAAGAATCCAGCACTGCCTCTGCTCCAGCAAGCAGTCCTTGCTGTGAAACCTTCCACCCACAGACACATCATTTGTAACAACTATGAAAAAAAGACATTCAACAAAACCCTTCAAAGGTGCTTGGACCTTCAAACGCATCTTCTTGAACCTGGGAAACTCTTTGCCCAGCACTGCCACAGTCCCCAGCCAGGCTGAGGCTATCAGTGACCAGGCAAGTTCTCTGACCAACACATTAAACCACAGGGAGAAACAAAAGAAACTCCCAGCAGGGGCTCAATCTGTAGTTTTCATCACATCCAAGAAGGAAAAGAGGGCCCTGATACACTGCTCCTCCCCACTGCTGGGAGCAGGAGTGGTGCTGGAGCTGGCCTGGGAGAACAGATCACACACAGCTGAGAGTTTCCTTGAACTCACAGTACAAATGCCTCAAGACAAATGCTCCCTGGGCAGCAAAAAACCTCCTGAAGTCCTTTAAATTTCAAGTTCTTGCTTCAAAGCAAGAAGAAAACAGCAATTCCCAATGACATGGAAATAAAGAGTTTTCCAACTTATTTCACGTGGGCAAAGTAATATATTTTCACCTAATCTCTCCCTTGGAAACGGTCAGTTTTAGCTGAAATCAAACATGCACACAAAGAAAAATCACAAATCAGCCCAAGGCAGACACCCAGTGTGGAAACTTAAACCCCAGCACTTAAGAGTCTGGCAAGGTCATCAGCAACCGAGAACATGGCCTTGGACGGGGTGGTAGCTGTAAATTTTAGGAAGTGCGTAACTCACTGCTCTGAGGCAGATGAAAAGACAAAACCTACTGAAAAAAAAATACACATACTGAAGAGGGCAAAATGTCTTTACCTGTGTCCTGCCTCATATCTGCTGTTGGGCTTATACAGCAAAAACTTTCAGCCAAGTTTACAGAAGTTAATATCCACCTCATTAATGACCTCGCTTTCTCTCTGTACACATACAGCATTAACTATGTGGACATGTATGCAGAGAGGAAGAGCTTCACTGTTTACAATTATTAATTTTTTAATACTACACGGGAATTGGAATGTGTCTGCAGTTCCCAGGAAGCCAGCATTTGCTGTATTGATTGAGGATCAAACACTCCAGCAGTGAAAGGCAGGCAGGGGACAGCTCTGCTGTGGAGGCTGTGCTTGGAGATGCCTTGGCTTAGCCCAGGCATCTGCAAATCATGTTTATTCCATGGGTGAACACCACTGTGAAGTGCCTGGGATCGCCCTGGCCTCCTACTCGGTGCTGAAAAAGGACATTTCATCATCCAGCTGGTACATGAGATGCTCCTGATGGCACCCACCCTGAGGGAGCCTCTCCTGGAGTGCAGAGCAAGGTCATGGTTAAAGTGGTGGCTTTCCAGGGCACAATCCTGGGTTTTGGTGACAGGATGATGGCCCCGTGGTGGTTGCAGCTCCCCAACACCTCTAAACGCCTTTTCCTTTCATGATCACCCTCCCTGACTTCACACCTGTGTGGGAAGATGAGGGGAAGGCACATTCCTGCCCCTTTGGGAACCCCTTGACACTGAGCTCACAATGTCACAAGAGGATGGGGACATATTCTCATACAGGTAGCACTAACCCCACACCAAACCACCCTCTCTAGGGCAGGGACATGGCCCCCATCAGCTCCACGTCCTCCAGAGAGGCAGGCACAGTTCTGCCCAGCTCAACAAAACCTCCAGTGCCAAGAGCCAAGGTTTGTGCCATGGTGGCAGTGAGTCCCTCAACAGTGGTGGGATACAGCCCCCAGGCACTGGGACTCATCCCTGCCCACAGGGACAAGGGCAGCAGGGGGAGAGGGAGAGAATAAAAAATCCTGCAGGAGAGAGGCTGGTGGAGAGAAGGGCAAGAAGCAAGTTGAGGAGGAAGGGATGGAGGGAACAGGACAGTGGATGAGAAGTGAACAAGAAGGGAAAGGAAAGTTCTGGAATTGATGCAGCACAAGCGATTCATGCTAAGGGAATGGGAATGGTCAGGGAAGGCAAAAAGCACTCCTGCTGCAGCAAGGATTTGGATGGTCTTGGATGGGTTGTAGGGAGAAGGAGGATGAGAGGGCCTGCTGTCAAGAGAAGCCCACAGCCAAAACAAGACCCAAACAAAGCCAAAACAAAACAAAACAAAACAAGACAGCTAGGGGGTGGTGGTCAGAGAAGACAGGGTGAACCCACCCACCCCAGTACCCTCTGCTGTGGATGGAAAAGGTGATCTGTCCTGGCACGTGCCGCTCACTGTCAGCTCCCAGTGTCCCCTGGGCATCCCCTCTGGCAGCATCCTCCATCCTGCAGCCACCCAAATCCCTCACCCTGTCACCTCTAACCCCAGCACTGCTGATCAACAGCTCCCTGGGGTGAAGGGAGAGCAGAGTCACACACCCCCTTACGCAGACAGGCCCCTCCACCCCTGGGTGAGCAGGTGGAAGCAGAGGAGGAGGAGGAGGAGGGATACACAGAGCACAGCCCCCCTGGAAGATGTCTGGGGTGTCTCTGGTTTGCTGCCTCGTTGGGGTTTTGTTTGTTTGCGTGTTTGTTTGCCGGTTTTCCCGGCGCCTCAGCAGAGAGCACAATGCGGGCTGTGCTCCAGCTGCAGCTGAAGGGGCCAGCCCCTGCAGGAGCCAGGGGAGCAGGGAGGGAGGGAGGGATGGAGGCTGCTGCTGGTGAAACACAGGCTCCAGCTCCCCAGGACAAGGATGCACCCCAAGTGAGCACAGCAGCATTGGCAGGGCCGAGGGGACAAGTAAAGAAGACGAGGAGGAGGAGGAGGGGACCTTGTGCAGCCAGGACCAGAGAGACAGGACAGCATTGCTACCTGGTGATGAACAGGGTCCATGGAGATCCTCCAGATCCTGCTTGCTTTCACAGTTACCCCTTCCTCACTGGCTAACCTACCTCTTGTATCCCAAAAGGAATGTCTTCCTGCGGATTGCTGGTGGGAAGCGCATCTTTCTTGCTTGAAGGAAACCAGCTTTCCCACTGCTCTCCCTGTACCCGTGATGCCTCATCCCAGCACTGCCCTGGACATGCTGATAACAGCAGGTCAATGTCTACACAAGGATTGCCCACTGGGAAGAGCAGGCATGGGTGGGGAAAGAATGCAGGAAGAAAAAATAGCGGGAGAAAGGGAGTTTGGGGAAAAGAGCTAGAAAGACAAGAGAACTGAGGTATGGAAGTCAGGCATGGTTGCATGGAAGAACCAGGTGGCCTGATAGATGGGAAAGCAGGAAGAAGATCAGGAGGTAAACAAGGAAGGACAGTGCCCATAAGGGACTTGGGTGCCAGAAGAAGTATGGGGGCTCTTCTGCCTGTGGATCTGGGAAGAGGATGAAGCATCACTCCTGGTGGTCACACCTCCATGTGCCAGGAATGCTTCCTGACCTGCAGCCCTCTACATCCCACCCACAGCTGCTGAGCACTGGCTCACTCCAGGCATCCTAATCAAGTGCAGGCTCAGTGCTAATAAGTGACTTTAAGCAGGTCTGTCATTTTTGGACTCGAGATTGGGGTCAGAGGGCTGCAGAGGGGGGTGGGGGTGGCAGCGAACTGAGAAAGAGGGAAATCAATCTCCACAGAATTAACACTGAAGCTCTTGCAGAAGTCCAGCCCCAGGGAAGGGTGGCCTCCAGCCTGGCTGGCCCCTCCTGGAGTAACAGTGACCTCCTGTGGCTGTGGGACTGTCCCAGGTGGCTAGTTGTTCCCTCTCTCTGCACAGGTGCTTTGAAAAGCCATGGTTGAGCCCTGCAGGGCTTTGGCCACCCCTCACACAGGTACATCTGAGATCTCAGAGCCAGGAGGGAAGGACTGATACCCCTCCACAGGACACATCCTGCACACTGGTGGACACTGGGAATGACTGTGGCCTTGGCTGCTTATGGCATTGCCTTCACTATACCAAAGGCAGGGAGATGCAGGTCTGAGGGGGCTGTGAGTGGTGGGCAGCAGGATCTGCCAGCTCTATCCCTGACACCATCCCGCTGCATTCCCCTCCCAACACACACACCAAAACACCACCTCACCCCAGGGAACCCAACATTCCTGCAGTGACTGGAGAGGGGGCTGAGAGGATCACAGAGATGGGGCTGGTCCCTCTCTGGCTCACTCACCTCCCTGGTGTCGTTCTCCTGGATCAGGGCGTACAGAGGCACCACCCTGTTGATCTCCAGCAGAACCGGTGTGGGGCTGAGCTGCTCCTTCCCGGGGCGCCGGCACAGGTGGCAGGTGGAGGGGCAGCGCCCTTTCTCCTCGCAGTGAATCTCCACACCAGAGATGAGGTGGTCATCAGACAGCATCTGTGCCGTCAGCAGGCCTGACAGATACGTGATGAAGGGCATGGACTTCAGCTCCTTCTTGTTCCCAAGCTCAGTTGTTTCTGGTTTAGGGAGACGGAAGAAACCAAACAACATTAAATAGATCTCGGCACGGTCTTCTTCCCAAACCCAAACCTTGCTGCAGTCAGGAAAAATCCAGCTGCTGAAGGTTTAGGCCAGGTGGGAGCAGGAAACCAGAAAGGTTGAGGAGAGAAGGAGAAAAACAGGACTTTCATGTCATTGCTTGGAAGTGTGAGCATTTCCACTCTAGAGCACTTCTAGAGTGACAGAACTGATCACGTTCTTCTTCTCTTTTCTAAGTTGTGTTCCCAGTCTTCCCTTTTCTAACTTGCACGTTCACTTTATGTGCTCCAAAATGAAACAAAACCACCCCAGTATTATCTTCACTGCTGAAGAGAAACCTTCCCAAAGGGACCAGGCCGAAGAGCTGAGTGCCTTCACCCTCACCCCAATGCCAGCCCCCTCTAGCCTCTGTGGTCCTTAGGTCACCCTTTTGAGTGACACACTATCCATGGTGCTGGGAAGGACCCAAAGAGGTTGCAAAGAGGGAGCATGGAGGGATGAAGCCTTTGGCAGGGGGGATAAGCAGGTATGGGAACAAACTCACCGCACAGATGAAGGCGTTACCAAACCCAAACTATCAATACTCTGCCCCAAGGAAACAATCAGGCCTTTGACACCCACTGTGAAACCTCCTGGTGGTCTTCACCACAGGGAGACAAAACTGGAGAGCCTTTGCTTCGCTCTGTGTCTGTCTAAACACTTGCTAAGGACAAGGGAAGTATCACCCCTGGTGACACCCGGAGCGAAGGAGACACGACTCCCATCTCTGCCCTCCACAATTTAAATTCCAATTTAAATGCTTTGTCTACAGATGGGTTGATCTAAGAAGGCCCAACTTCCATACCCTGGTGTCATATCTACAGAAGAAAAGCCTTTCTTCATCCTGTGCCCAACACCATGAGCTGGATGGCTGTTGCCTCCAACAACAAATTCCCAGTCCCAAGGAGGAGTTGAAGAGGAACAAGGGATGTCTCAACGCCCTGTGCTTGCAGGGACATGCAGCTGATCTGGCAAGGCACTAGTCAGTTAGAAATACAAATAAACACAATATTCATTCATGGCTCCCAGAGCCCTCCAGGGTAGGGACAGCCCTTCCCTGCTGTCTGGCTGTCAGGGAACACTTCTGTGCACAGGATCAAAGCTGTCACAGGAAGAATGAGCAAATTCCAACCAACTCATCTTTTAGCGGAATAAAAGGGGGGTAGTTGCTAAGATAAATTAAAACAAGGCTGTGAGATGTCTCAACATCTAGGGAGACACTGGTGTGCACAGACATGGAAAATAGGAGTTGGAGCTGGTTATGGAGAGATTATTTTCTAGAAGACCAGCTCTAGGCAACTTCAAGTCTCACAAGGGAAAGCCTTGAAACCTTAAAAAACTGAGTGGCTCACAAAGAGGGAAATTACAGGGAGATACCATGAGCCTCTTCTTTCTCGCTTCTGCACAAGAGTAACATTTTTTTTAAACATCAGTACTGTACAAAAGAACTATGTTAATTACAATTCTGAGCTGCAAAGCTTCTTCACAAGAGCTGAAGCAGCGATTTCAGAGACCCTCCACGGGGAAGGAATTTTTAGAGCCATGCTTTAAGGAAGGACATGAACACAGAGCTGAAGAGACAGTGGAATCAGTTATCTCATGATTGGCACTAGGATATCAAGCCTTCTTTCCTGAATTATTGGCTCTATAGCAAAGAATTATAGACCACTATCCCTCATCTCCTTGCTCAAGGGGTGGAAAGCATCAGCTCAAGGTGTTTCGTCCCTAGAAAGCTGAAGATTTCCTCAACAGAGATGGTGCTTCTGTCTTGTCCCACCCACAACATCCACCACTCGTGGCATCTCACAGAGGAGTTACTCAGATCTGAGAGGTATTTTGCCTCCAAAACATATTCCTGGACCTGCCACAGCAACTACAGCCTGGGAAGAAGGGATTAAGGTCCCTCTATCTCCCTCTCTCCTACCTCTGAGATGAGTTCTGGTTATGTCCTCAGCCACCTGCATGCAAGGAGTGGGCTCAGGATGGAGCCCACTCTCCCCATGGTAAACCTGACAGTGAACTGAGGAAACCACATGTTCCTGGAGGCTCAGCTTGGCTTTTATTACCTATACAGAGCAGGATAACCTCCCAGGGCACTCTGATTACTCCTGCAAAGCTTCGCTCCTGGGGAAGGGCTCTGCAGGTGATCACTGCGAGGGCGCTCCAAAGGTCCCATTACGGCAGGAGGATGAGGCTCAGCTGCAGGGGCTGCAGCAGGGAGGATACAAGCATTCCTTATCAACCCCTGAATCTGAACATGCTTTTGCTAACACTGCTGGCAACTCAGCTGAATGCTGGCAACGTCAGCCTGGGAGCAGAGCGCCGCGGATGTGGTTAGATGTACCACGGCAACTTGTGGGAGTTATTAGTTTGTTTATCTCAAATATGTATTTAGGGAGAAAAAAACCCACCAAAAAACAACACCACAACAAAATAAATTAAATAGCAGCCTTGTGCCAGGCGTCAGGCCTTGTGTAAGAAAGGGAGGGTGAGCAGCACAGGGTGTGCAGAGGTAGCATTTGCCTCTTGGGGCGCCTGGCTCTGTCTCTGAGCTTCATCAGGATTTTATAATCCCACAGCACAAGGTGACTGACTGCACACAGGGGTCCTTGCTTAGGACGCAGCAGTTGCTGATGTGGGAAACACTTCCAGCATTACCAGCAGCACCTCCTGGTGCCTGGACAAGAGGGGAGCATGATAACACCACTGCTATAACAACAGCGACAGCATAATACCTAATTCCTTTGCACTGCAGTGCTCTTTGGTCTTGAGAGCTCCCAGGAGACATTGGGTTTGCTAGTGGTCTGGCATTTTATACAGCACCTCTTCCAAAAGATTCCCAAGTCATTCCAAAACTGGGAATCACTCCACTTCCCACAAGAATGCAGCCACCTCAGGGATAGGATGTGGTAGCTCTTCAAAAGCAGAAATGCTGGGAAGAAGGAGAGAATGCTCTCCAGCTGAAGCTGTAAAAGGAACGTCAGGAACTGACCCAGGTAGGGGTTCCTCCAGGCTCACCAGGTCAACCCCACCAACACCAATGGGCTGCTCAGCCAGGCTGACTTAGGACTTGGGATTTGCATTTTATGGAAGAGGGAATTCTGGTCCACCTTCCCTGTACCCCACCCTCCCCTGGACAGACCCAGTACCACCATGGGCATTGTAGTGGGGGCTTACAGACAGGACACATCCACTGTTTATCACCTGGTGGAATAATACCCTGTTTGTTGGCAAATCCATCGAAAGGGAGTTGGAAAGAAAATCAATAGACGTGTTTTCCTGAGGATTTCTCTTGCACTGAGGTATTGTCAGTGCGGTCACCACCAGGTCTGGGAAGAGCCCGGACAGATTTAGTGCTGCCCACTGTTAGTGATGGGCAAACACTGCTGGGAGAAAGGAGGCAGTCAGCAGTGCTTCTCTGTCACATGCATCCATGTGTGTGAGAAGGACAGCACAGGACAAGAGGGAATGGCTCACAGAGGGCAGATTTAGATTAGATGTTAGGAAGAAATCCTTCCCTGTGAGGGTGGTGAGGCCCTGGCCCAGGTTGCCCAGAGAAGCTGTGGCTGCCCCATCCCTGGAAGCATCCAAGGCCAGGTTGGATGGGGCTTGGAGCAATCTGGGCTAGTGGAAGGTGTCCCTGCCCATGACAGGGAGTGGAATGAGATGAGCTTTAAAGTCCCTTCCATCCCAAACCACTCTCTGATTGCTTGAAGCACAGCATCAGCCCCTGCTGTGCGACCTCCAAGCAGCCACCAACACCCACATCCCGGGGCTCACATGTGGGCAAGGAAGGGCTCCCCAAGGAACCACTACCCAACTTTTGGGACATGCAGCCATCCCGTGGCACGGCATCCCACGTGGGAATGACATCCCCTGGGCGAAAGCACGGGTTCAGCGTGGCCGGAGGGATGCAGGCTGCGAGTGCGGACCCCACAATGCGCAGCCCGTGGGACCCTCCACCGAGGGGGGGACGCGGGGTCCCGGTCACGGCGGGACAGCTGTGGCCGTGGCGGTCCGTGAGGCCCTGCTGCCCTCTCGTGGCACCGCGGCAGGACCGCGCTGAGATCCCGGGATGCGGCACATCCCGGCATCGCTTCCCTGCCGCACGCGCCCCGCGGCCGCTCCGCCGGGAACGCCTCGGGATCTCATCCTTCCATCCTCATCCCATCCACCCACGCCTCGGGAAGAGGAGTGTGGCAGCCCGATCGTGTAACGTCCCTGAGTCACAACACTTGATAGCCTCCCGAGCGTGAGGGTTTGTGACCCCTTTTCATCTCCTGCTTACAGAATGTTAAGGGGTTGATATGGACTTTAAGGATCATCTTAAAGTCCCAACGCCCCTGCCATGGGCAGGGACACCTTTCACTAGCCCAGGTTGCTCCAAACCTCATCCAACCTGTCCTTGAACACTTGCAGGGATGGGGTAGCCACAGCTTCTCCAGGCAACCCGTGCCAGGGCTTCACCACCCTCACAGGGAAGGATTTCTTCCTAATATCTAACCTAAATTTCCCTTCTTTCAATTTGCACCCATTACTCCTTTTTCTATCGCTACAGCTCCTGAGGAAGAGCCCCCTCATCTCCACACTGCCAGCCTGCCCCTGCCCCTTTCCCTGATGATGCTGTGCCCACAGCTCACAGCCAATTAACCAAACTCAGTTAAACACAGAACGCTGCACCCCGACACCCAACATCAAGGACTGGCCAAGGAGCCACACTACAATGCTCCCACGAGCCCCCCTGCCTTTCAGTGCAGCCCCTCAGCCCTGAGGATGATCCCAAAGGCACCAGCAGGGAGCATCCGGAGGCAGATCATCCTGGCTCCCCACAGGCTGGATAGGCAGGATCTCACCTCGGCTTCAGATGAGACATTTACACACTTTCAAGCCTGAAGTATTAAGAAAAAAATGCCAGAAGAGCTTCTAGAGACCTCTGATAAACCTCTCTAAAAGGGATTGGTGCAGGCATTCCATATGAGATTGCTTTGTCAAAGGAATTGGCTCTGCTGACCCCGCACTTTCCCCACTGCCCTTCCACTGCCTGCAGTGGCTCCCAGGAAGAGCAACCCAAGCCCTGCCCTGCTCATCTGACCTCTGGCAGCATCTCAGTGCTCACCCCATTGCCTCTGAGACACTACAGTCCCTCAAGGATGGCTCCATGACCCCCCAAATCACCCCCCACGGCAGCTGGTTCCCTCCCTGCTCCAACACATCCACATGCCCCTTTCCCATGGGATGGCTGAGATCTTCCCAAGCCGGCCTGCTGGATGGCTGGCTGCTGGTGTGGGGCAGCCCCTCAGGGTCCCAGGCTGGATGGCCTTCCTATCCTTCAGTGTCATGCCTCCACACCCCCACATGCTGAGTAACATCACTGACTCATCATTATCACCTCTAATCAAGTCCAGAGAGCTCTTTGTTTTCTCCCCAGGATGCACTGAAAGATTATTTTCTATTCCTACCACTGTTTTTTCCTCACACTGCTCACTTTCAGGTGTGGGTAGCCTCAAAAAATCTGCCAGACCACCCTGGTTCAATGCTTACATCCTTGTTTTTTTCCACTGGAAAATACACTGGGGGCTGAAAGAACCTCCCTGGTGAGGCAAGAAGTCAGGAGTGAACCCTGTGTCCTCTCCCTGGGCACAGCAACACCTCCAGGGATCCACTGGTGCTTGAAACAGGGGAACTGTAAATCTCACTCATTTTCTTTTGCAACCCTGGTCAGGCTTTGCATCTGCTCCACTGCCTCTGAGCGTGTCCCCTGCCCACATTTGCTGATCCCTGCTGCTTCTCATTGCTGTTGGGATGTAGGTCCCTTCAGACTGAACTAGTCTACTCTAAATAAAGTAGAAAAAACCCGCCAAGAACAAAAGGTGGCAAGACTTGGTGCATTATGCAAGTTGCTTTCTTCAGTGCTGGCTGGAGTGGGTGAGCAGTGGAAAAGTGCTGCAGGCAGAGAGGCCACACAAAGGGTTTTTGGAAAATGGTTAAACCAAGGATTTGCCTCCTTCTCCAGGCAGTGAATTCCTCTGAGCTGGGGCCTCCACCTGCACATCAGCCCTGGGCTGATCACGGGACAGTGCCTGGATGCCACTGGGAACGATGGTGCTGCTGGTGTGTGAAGGACACGGTGCCCCTGCACCTGCCTGGGGTTCTCCCTGCTCCCACAGAGGAAGCCCCAAGCCATGACATTCCCTGTGCTGCTGTGCAGCCCCAGAGGGTCACAGTAAAAGGGCTATCTCTCTGCCATCTCTAAAGCAGGTCACAATGGCTGAGCAAAAATGTGGCTGGAATGGGATTGGTGTTAGTGACTCCAGGACATGGAGGGTCCCTTCCAACTCAGCATATTTTAGGATTCTATGAAACACCAGGCAGAGCACAGACATGATCCAGTGGCCAAAACCTGTCTCTGGCTACCACTGCCAGCCTGCAATGCCTGACAGGCAGAGGGGTCAGAAATAAAGGGTGGAGGGACGAGGAGGAGAAAGAGAGATGAGGCAGGAGGGAAATGACTAATCCATGATTAATGACTCTGGTGATCAGCCCTGTGCAGGTGTAATGGAGCTGCAATCCTTCAGTACCTCCCAGGAGGGAGCAGGAGAGTGGAATGACCAGGCAACACAAGCTCTTTTGTGATCAAGGGTGAACCCCTTAACTGGCTGGTTCTCCACAAACTGGTGCAGAACTGGGGGACTCCATGAAGATGATTAAAATCAGCCAAGGTGTGGATACCCCAGAGCATCACCCTGTCAACTGCTCACAGTTGCTGTTCTGAACCCAAAAACAGTCCTTTCTGTCCTGGAGCCCATGGGCTGCCCCAGCACAGGGTATGGAATGATAAAAATACACCTTTTCAATACGTGATGCAGAACGCATCAAACGCCCAGACTCTGCTGGGGGAAGGGAAGAGAAGGGAAAAGGGAAGGAAAAGGAAAGGGAAAGGGAGAAAGGGGAAAAGGGGGGAAAAGGGGAAAAGAAAGAAGAAAGGAAGGGAAATGAAAGAAGAAGGGAAAAGTGAAGGAAAACGAAAAGGGAATGGGAAAGAGAAGGAGAAAGGAATAGGGAAGGGAAAGTAAAAGAAAAAGAACAAGGGAAGGGGGAAGGGGCTGCTCCCGCAGCAGCACTGCCTGACCAGGCAAAGGGCAGCGCACAACCCGCGCGTTCCAAACCAGCGCACGCTACACCGAGAAAAACGAAGCAAACACGTTTCCGTTCGCCTTCTTTTTAACGTCAACCTTCCCAGACAGAAGGAGCCGCAGCACAGGCTCCCATCCCGCGATCCCCCTCCCAACGCCGCCATTCCCGGCCTCCCCCTCCCGCCCCGGGACTACACCTCCCAGCAGCCCCCGCGGCGGCGGGCGCGGCGGTCACGCGTGCGCGCGGGGCACGCCGGGAGCGGCGCGGCCCGGGCG
>NW_020884901.1:7863305-7890207 GCF_003945725.1 Corapipo altera | reverse complement strand
GGGTGCTCGCAGCGGACCCCCATTGATCATCCCATGGGATCGCGCCCAGACGGAGCCTGGGCGTGCGCCCCGAGCTCGGCGTGGTCAGACACCAGCACGGGTTATCCCATGGATGCGCCATCCCTGGGAGCGCCCCGTTCCAGGCTGGACGAGGCTTGGAGCGACCCGGTCTATGGGGAAGGTGTCCCTGCCCATGGCAGGCGGTGGAACGGGGTGATCTTTACGGTCCCTTCCAACCCAAACCTTTGCATTGTCTGTGCAAAACCCACACCCAGGCTCTGTCCTGCGGGGTTTGTTGTTGTTGCTGTTGTTGTTGTTGTCGTGACAGCTGCTGTCAGCAGCGTGGATTTTGCAGTGTTACCCCGTTATTCTCACTCGTTAAGGGCACGGGATCTGAACTGCGAGTGAAGCCCGGTTGCCTCGCCCGCAGACGCGCTCGCTAAAAAACCACCAAACCACAGCAGGAAATTTCTTTTGAGGATGTAAGGAAACCAAACTGGCATAATTCACGGAGCTTTATAGCTTGATCCTCAGCTGAGGCTTTCTGTAATACCCTGCTCTGCGTCAGAGGAACTGCCTTGGGAGGGACCGATACGCAAGAACAACTTGCTGTTAAGGAAACTTCCATGCAGGCACAGCCGAGTGCGAGAGGGAGATAAAGGGAGAAATAATGTCACGTTACCGACGGCACGCTGGCATTCCAACAAAAGGGGTTATGTATGAGAAGAATATTGTACAAATCATCTGTCTGAAAAGCCCAGCCTGACTTAAAATCCCCTCCGCCATTGTTCTTTAATGAAAATACTTGTTTTAAAGGTACCTTTCAATGTAACTCGCAGCACCTGGTGCCTGTGCTGCTCCCTCGTCCTCCCCTGAGCGAGCCTTTTGACGTGTTTCCAAGGAAAGTAGGAATAATGAGCCTGGTATCCTGTGTTTCATTTTTAAAAACCGTTTTAAAATACAGGTTTTTCATCCCTCAAAGGAAGGTTTCTGTTCTCCGCGGCAGTGCCCAGGCTTCTGCCTCCCCAGCTGTGATGTGTGTTAAGACAAAAAGGGAAGAGTGCTCGGTGCCAGTGGCAGGAAGTGCCTGGAGTCCTCCTGCACCCAGATGCCAGGGATACTCATCCTGCCACCACTGAGGATCAGATCCCAGCTTGGTGCTTGCAGATTCTGCCACACCACTGAGTCCCTCCCTGAAATATGGGCTTTGAAGGGATGCAGCTGATAATTTTAAATGACTTTTTTTTTCCCTTCTCTGTATGAACATAAAGAAATTTTGTTTGTTGCAGTTGTTTTCTTGCATGTGAGAAAGTGGTAAACTGAAATACACTGGAGCTTTCTCGAGGAGGAAGGAGGCAAACCCAGCAGGGAAGCAAGAATGCTGTGTGCATTGAGCCATTACTCAGAAAAAGCTGTCTGTTCACATCTCTCTGCCACCCTCTCTTCATTTCAAAGGCTAACTACTTCCTTCTCCTCCTCTCCCCTAGAAAAAAGGTTTTCTTCCCTATTTTTTAGTGGCAAGGCAATGCAATAGCAAAGGTATTGAAACCCAGTCTACTGAATAATAACTTAATGATGTGAGCCCTGTTCTGTTCCTTTTGAATGGATGGTTGCTTTGGCAGGAGAGCTGCTGGGATCTGCTCCCTGCTGGGAGGGATGGGAGGGTGGAGAAACCTGGATTGAAGCTGAACAGCAACCAGAGTGGTGTAAAACTGAACCGGGAGACAGGAATGAGGTCAACGCTGCAAGACTGTGAAATGAGGAGAAATTATATGCAGTTAAGCTGAGTTCAGGGACTAACTGGCAGTACATTCGGAGTTTGGATGTTTGGAGTCGTCTTTTAAATCCATTACTGCTCTTATCTGTCCAAGGTAAACACAAAGTGTTTAATTGGCATGTTGAAACATGGTGCAGCATGGCAGAGGTCAGTGAAATGCACTGGCATCAAACCTTCTCTGTATATTTTCAGTGTGCACAGTCACTCCCCACAAGGAGTGAAAGCTGACAAAGCATTCCTGCTAGTTTCACTTCCTGGCAAATGCATGAAACCTTGAGCATTTATTTTGGCTTTCTAGCAAAGCAGAGCGAACCAACCACATTTATTTCGTTCGTATCTGATGTCACATCTGAATGCAGGTCTCCAGAGGTGATCTATTAATGTCCTAAAGCATCGCACCATCTGGTTCCTCTTTTGATGCGCAACATTTTGAATGCTTGGTTTAATCTCCCTGGGTTTCAGTAAATTATGTAAACTTGGAGGCTTGGCAGCAGGAGATGGGCACCATGAGGAGATGATTCAGTCATCAATATCTATTGGGCTTCCTTATTGCTGCCATTACACTTCTTTCAGTTGCTACTTACAAATGTTGCAAGTGAATAATTCATCGCACTGGGAGCTGCAAGTTAGTTTTGAAATTTGCCCACTCCCAGATTAGCTATGACTAATCCATCCTTCCCAAACGTGGAGAAGCTAACTGGGTTTCTTTTCTGCAGGGTTGGGTGATAAAAGTCAGAAATAAATTGCACGTATATGCAACTGCTGGTGCTGACATAAATCACATTTCCTTTTTTTTTTTTTTTGCTTTCTGGACAGAATTGGAGCACCTTGGAATAGATGTGAGCACAAGACACGGCGCCGGCTGAAGCTGCCCGGGAACACCATGGCTGCCGCCCCTCATCTCAACTCGGATGCGCTCCGAGAGGTCCTGGAGTGCCCCATTTGCATGGAGTCCTTCACTGAGGAGCACCTGAGGCCCAAGCTCCTGCACTGCGGGCACACCATCTGCAAACAGTGCCTGGAGAAGCTCCTGGCAAACAGCATTAACGGGATACGGTGCCCGTTCTGCAGCAAGATCACGCGGATCACGAGCCTGGCTCAGCTGACTGACAACCTCACTGTGCTCAAGATCATCGACACCGCTGGACTGGGGGAAGTGGTGGGGCTCCTCATGTGCAAGGCCTGCGGGAGAAGGTTGCCAAGGCACTTTTGCAAGAGCTGCAGCTTGGTTTTATGTGAGCCCTGCAAGGAGGCTTCACATCTGCCCCAAGGGCACAGAGTCATTGCTATCAAAGAGGCTGCTGAAGAGCGTAGGAGGGAATTTGGGACGAGGCTTGCCAGGCTAAGGGAGCTCATGGGTGATCTCCAGAAAAGAAAAGCTGCTCTGGAGGGTGTTTCGAGAGACCTGCAATCCAGGTACAAAGCAGTTCTGCAGGAGTACAGCAAAGAAGAGCGCAAGATCCAGGAGGAACTGGCCAGGTCACGCAAGTTCTTCACCACCTCTTTGTCTGAAGTGGAGAAGGTAAATAACCAGGTAATGGAGGAGCAAGCCTACCTGCTGAACTTAGCAGAGGTGCAGATAATGTCCCGCTGTGACTATTTCCTTGCCAAAATAAAGCAGGGGGATATAGCCCTCCTGGAGGAGGCGGCAGACGAGGAGGAACCAGAACTGACAAACAGTCTCCCAAGGGAGCTGACTCTGCAAGAGGTGGAACTCCTGAAGGTGAGCCACGTGGGACCACTGCAGATCGGGCAGGTGGTGAAGAAACCTCGGTCTGTTAACGTGGAGGAGTCGCTCCCGGAAACCGCAGCATCCTCGTCGGTGTCATTTAGGGAGCCTGACCTGGTGCAGGAAGAGCCCAGCTGCACGCCCCATTCCTCGCCAGCCAAGCCAAGGATTCCTGAAGCAGCCACGAGCATCCAGCAGTGTCACTTCATCAAGAAGATGGGCTCCAAGGGCAGCCTGCCAGGGATGTTCAACCTCCCCGTCAGCCTGCACGTCACCACGCAAGGCGAGGTGCTCGTGGCAGACCGGGGCAACTTCCGAATCCAGGTTTTTACCCGCAAGGGCTTTCTGAAGGAGATCCGCCGGAGCCCCAGCGGGATCGACAGCTTCGTGCTGAGTTTCCTCGGAGCAGACTTGCCCAATTTGACTCCCCTTTCTGTCACCATGAACTGCCACGGCCTGATCGGGGTGACAGACAGCTATGATAACTCTGTCAAGGTGTACACCATGGACGGGCACTGCGTGGCCTGTCACCGGAGCCAGCTGAGCAAGCCCTGGGGCATCGCCGCGCTGCCCTCGGGGCAGTTCGTGGTGACCGACGTGGAAGGGGGGAAGCTCTGGTGCTTCACGGTGGACCGTGGCGTGGGGGTGGTGAAGTACAGCTGCTTGTGTAGCGCAGTGCGCCCCAAGTTTGTCACCTGCGACGCCGAAGGGACCATTTACTTCACTCAGGGGCTGGGGCTCAACCTGGAGAACCGGCAGTACGAGCACCATCTAGAAGGAGGCTTCTCCATCGGCTCCGTCGGCCCCGACGGGCAGCTGGGGCGGCAGATCAGCCACTTCTTCTCGGAGAACGAGGATTTCAGGTGCATTGCTGGGATGTGTGTCGATGCCAGGGGAGACCTCATTGTTGCTGACAGCAGCCGTAAAGAAATCCTGCATTTCCCTAAGGGAGGTGGCTATAACATCCTGATCCGGGAAGGACTCACCTGCCCGGTCGGTATTGCCATCACTCCCAAAGGGCAGCTCCTGGTGCTGGACTGTTGGGATCATTGCATTAAGATCTACAGTTACCACCTGAGAAGATACTCCACCCCTTAAAGGCACGGCTGTAAGCAAAGCCTCTCCTGGCAGCAGACATTCTTCCAGCCTCCCTGCAATCCAACAGGAACAAGCATCAAGCCTTCAGGAAGACTGTGCCATAACCGAAGGGGATCTGGCATAGAGGCCATAATGTTTTGTGTTTAGAAACAAAATAGCTTTTGTGGTGGTGGTGGTCTGCTTTTTCTTCTTCCTTTTTTATATAAAATCCACACGAATAAGAACGAGCGCAAGGGAAGGGATCCATCCCTTGGAGAACTGGTTCCTTGCTAAGCGACTGGTCACTCCATAAACCTTCTCACCTCCTTATGCCACATCTCCTGCACCCCCAACTTTTAACCATTGTGTCTTTCTTTGTGCCATAAAAGCTGAGTGACTGCTCTAAATCACCTTTCCATACAGAACTAGCGAGGCAATCCTCCTCTCTCTCTGTGGTACTCGCAAGGAACTGGGTAGCAGTTGTCTGGGCAACTCCTAGAGAGAGCAATTTGGGATTGCATAAAATGAAATAGCCCTCATCAACCACGCGGAGATGGAGCTTTACTCCCACCCTGACAAGGGACAGTTGTCTTTCTCCCATTTTTCTGGTGTTCAGGAGATCACCCCGTCGTGCCATTTGTGAGCTGAGTCTGTTCCATGTGTAGTGAGTACTGTGCAATCATGGGAGACCAAGCTGAGGCAGAAAATTGCCCTCTTTATTACTGAGTAGTAAGAAGAGAGGGGTTTTATTACTACTCAGAGTCCTGCTAGGTAGAAGGGGGTACAAAGGGAGGGGCCTGAAGGAAAAAAAACCTGAGGGGAAACCTAGGGTTGCTATTTACTGCTGTTTTATTATTAAATGTATCCTCAAAACTGTCTTTGGAAGGTGTACCTGGTATCTAAAATTTCATGGGGAGAGGGGAAGGGGTGGGGGAATGAGCCTGGGAGATTGTAGAAAATGAAATTAAATACAACATGTTGTATGTTCACCTGCACTTCACTACTCTGCATTCCAGACCATTGCATTTAGGAATAGGTTTCCACTCATCTGCACCTCCTATGAGCAAGTTACTCACTGCTGAGATAGGGATGGGGAGGGGGGGGACTATTTCACTTCTATTTTTTTCATACTTGGAAGCACATCCATTGATGCACTGCCTTTTTTTTCCCTTGCACAGCAAAATACTACATTCCTCAGATTTTCTTTTTTTTTATTTTTTTTTTTTTTTTTAATACGGCACCAGCAGGCACCAGAGTTGCTGTTCATCACGGCTTTGGGCCAAATGAAGCACAAAACTGCAGCTGTGTGAACCAAGGCCCCCACAGTGCTACTCTCCTGGCTGATAAATGTGTACCTCAGTGTGGTGCTGCTCGCCCAGAATAGTTTATTGAAGGAAAGATGCATTTAAATAGGGCACAGTGGTAGCATGTTAATCTGCCACAGATAATAGTTACACTGCAGTGCATTTATTTGTTGCTATCAACAACGTAGTTGCAAATTTGGGGCCACGACAGACAATATAAAAGCTGATTTTATGGTGGCTGCCGTGCTCCAGCAAATTGTTTGCTACTTGTCCTACAATGTTTGCAACAGGTGATTTTTTTTTTTAAGCTCTCATATAGTCTCCCCTAATGAAACAGCAAAGTGAAACAGGTTTTCTGAGCTGCTGCTGCTCCAGATGGGTGTTTGGCAGTTACAGGGTTTGCAGAAGGAGCGCTGGGAGCAGATTTTGGTGGGATTTTTGGGGTTTTTTTTCCTCTTCCTGTTGTGCTCAGCCAGAGCACTGAAGGGGCCAGCACACAAACACAGCTGTGTGATGGAGCTGCCCCTCCAATCAGGGCATCTTCTGATTCCTCTTGCTGTAATGCACTGGAAAAAGCTTGTGGAGAAGGGAGCTGAGGCAGGAGGTGGTAGATGGTGCTGAGGGAGCCCCGGGGACTGAACCCCCTTCCCTTCCTGAGCTACTCCCTGTGTTTGCCAAGGCTGTCAACTTGCACATCACTATTTACACGCTCTGCTTCTCTTTTTTGGGTGGGAAGGGGGCATGTGACAGCAATCTGGGGAGCCTTTCCCACCTTGCATGTGTGTTTTGGGGAGATGGGGACGATTACTGGGCCGTGCTGCAGTTAATGACATTGTAACTGGAGGCATTTTTCCAGTATTATGGCAATGGCAGTTCCTCTCCTTCTGATGTCTTTTAAACATTTCTCCTGCTTCCAAGAACTGCTCCAAGCAGGAAGCTACCGTGGACCTGAATAACTGAAGCAATATTATCTGTGATAATATGTACCTCTGTCATTTTCTGTTCCCATGGATATTTTTTTTTTTTGCAATAAACAGCACACTGTACTAGCAATAACATTTCCTGGAGTGCTTGAAGGGACATAAAAAGCTGGTCCAGCAAACTGAGCAGTTGGTTACACCAGCCTGTTCCTGGTTACAAAGTTCAAACAAAACGTCTGTCATCTGTTTCTCACTCGGAGAATTAAGGAAAATAACACTACCCTGTGATGCACTGGTGGGCCAGGACACTGCTATCAGTGCCTGGGGCTGTGTCTCGCCTGCAGCTCTTCTGGTCTGGGCTTTCAAGCAGAAAAGGGAAAAAGGAAACCTGCTGTCCCTGCCCAGGGTCTGCATGTCCCCTGACAAAACTCTCAACAGTGACTGTGAAATGATTTTGCAGAGCTCTGTTTTTTTGCTGTTGTGCCCCCACACAGTGTTGTGATCGTCTGCCAAACAAGGAGTAATTAAGGATTGTGTTGAAATAGTTGGCTCCTGTACCTGGAGAAAGAGCTTGTCTGGTCATAGGTATGTGTTTGGTTTTTAAAGATTGTGTAATAAAGGAAAAATTGATCCAATTAAAAGTGCATTGCAAACGGCTCATTTTCTTATTAAAACACTACATCTCCTCCCTTTGGTGGCAGGTTGGATTTTACAGCCAGTGGGGATTAGATTGGGAACACAATGGCTACAGGACCCCTCTTCTCAGGTTGCACAGGATAAATCTGATCTCCTTGGCAGGAGATCAGGGAACTCTACCTGACACTTCCCTACCCACCTCATAAACAAATGCTCAGGTTTTGAACCTTAATCCACTCTGATACTCCCACAAGGGCAATATCTTCCTTGTCACCATAGGCAGTACCTGATGTTTCAAAGGCCTGCTTCAACTGAAGTGGCTCCAAGTGCTCAGTAACAGGGCGTGGGAGCCTGGCTGAAGGCTCCATCCCTGTGTGCCTGGATCATCCATGAACTGCCAGCCCTTTGCATAACAAAGGGCCTGGGGACAGGCACAGTCAGGTGAGGAACAACTGCAGACACATCAGGAGCTGAGGGCTCAGCTGGACCCCAGACTTCCCTGTGTTTAGACCACTGGTCCCTCCTGGGCAGCACCAGCTCAGGCTGTTATTCTGTTGTTGCACAATAATTAAATTATTTTAAGGATCCAGATGTCTTAAGACTCTGCTTTGGGAAATCTGGGGCTGAACCAGTGAGGAAACCTGGTCTGACTGGGTGAGTGTGGGGGGTGTAGCTGTGAAAGGGCCTCAGTCCCAGCTCAGGTGGTGCATTGTGATGGCCAGAGAGGCTCCTGGATGGCCAGAGAGGGAAGTTTCCTTAACAGGCACACCAGCAGCACGTGCAGGTTGTCCCCTGGTCCTGCCACCCTTCTGGGTTTGCTGCTCTGGGTGAAGGATTTCATCACTTGGGCTCATCCCAGGTGATGGGAAGCAGCACTTTAAACTGGTGTGAATTGCTGGTTTATCAAACACATTCCATTCCTTGCAGAACAGCTGCTGTGTGGTGCTGTTAGACCCACCCTGCCACTTTATCACAAGTTTTGGTTTCTTAGGGTAGAAAAACGAAGCCATGGGTATTATCTGGGGCAAAAACAGGAGTTAGGGTTCCTAAGGGGGTGAGGGGGAGAGCCTGTTCCTTAATCAGAGGGGGCAGAGGTACAAAAGTAAAAATTAAGCCAGATGCTTTGAGTATTGTATAGATTAAGTGATTTTTCTGGGTCATTACTCAATGCGAGGATTTAAAGTTATTTCATTTTGCACAACTAATTACTCGACTTGCCTGACAATTCTGGATTACAATGAGCAGTGCATAAGGTCATTTAGCAGACTGAGTCACAGCACATATTGTAGACTAAAGTAAATTTCACGGCAACCAGTTAAAATTGTTTTTACCTCCTCTGAACAAAATGTCAAAATCTGAGGGTTGGAAATAAATATAATGACATAAACCAAGGAAGTAAGAGTGTTACAAAGGTAATAGAGTGGTTGTTTATAGGGACAGATCTCAAGAACAGGGAAATTCTATACGCTTTACTTCTCACCAAGCAGGTATAAGGAAAACTCATTATCTCCTTTAACAGATGCAAAACTCTCCTTACAGCTTTCTTAATGCACCTAATTGTGTCTAGGAAAGGAAAACTAAAGGTTCCCGTGGACTAGTTCAATCTTAATTGTGTTAATGGCACTATCAGACCTGAAGAGAGATGAATGGAGCCTTGAAAGGACAGGAGAGACCCACAGACCCTACTCAGAGGAATACAGACTACTATTTTAGCAGAGTTCCAGGCTCTATCCTTAATTTTATAAGGATATTTATGAAGAGAAATATAATTTACGAAGATCTTTTGTCAAAACTGCTGAGTTTATAAGAAAACATGAAAACTGTCGCCTCTTAAAGGTAAATGCAATTAATGGCATGTAGTCCAAGAGAAGAGAAGCAAGCACCTGGGAGGGCAGGGGCAAGAAAGCCCTAGGGATTGTGACAGGACCTGCCAGAACACAGCCTCTCCATGGACTATTTCCATAAATGATCTGTTACAGAGAGGGAACATCTTTCACATCTGTAGCAGCCACAGGCTCAGCCTGCTGAGTGCCCAATGTGGCCAGGGAACCTTAGCCAAGGAAACTCTAGATAGACATCACAGGAAATGCAAGAAAAACAAACATTTCTTGCACTGCAGACCTAAAGCAACGTTATCAGCTGGGCAGTGAAACCCTCTGGATCTGCTCCATCCATGCGCAGCACATCCCGAGCCCATCAGCATCCCTCCCCGCTTCCCAGCTGGGCTTCTCCACTGGGAACAAGCAAGCCAGAACAGCTCTTGGGGAAATGTCACTGGGGCTGCCAGATTTGGCAATCAGAGCAGCTCTCCCCTTTCCCTAACCATCTCCTACTCCTTATCCAGCCAGACTGAGGGGGCACAGAGTAACCACGTTTCTGATAAGAGAATGAAGTGGTTCTCAGGGGTGGATTTACTGGATAGAGGGATCATTCTCTTTCCTCCTGTACATTTTCTGAGTCTCTGTGGTGGGCTGACTCCCAGCCTCCACCTCCAGTTTTCTTACTGAGCATGTTGGTGCGGAATAGCCCAATTCTGGCCAGCAGCCCTGGCTGTGTCCCCTCCTAACACCTTGCCTATCCCAGCCTAGTGACTGTGGGGACAGAATGGGAAAGGAGAAAAGCCTGGGTGCCATGCAGGCACTGCTCAGCAGCAGCCAACACGCTGGGGCGTTATCCACACTGGTTTATCCAGAAATCCAAAGCACAGCACCACAGGGGCCACGACAAAGCCACTTCCCTCCATCCCACCAGGCCCGGCACATTCTTGCACACAGCAGGACGTGGCTGAGGCACCACGTGTGTCCCAGCTGCCAAACGAAGATGCTCACACAACGGGTACAAACTTAATGAGGTGCTATCAGCGTTAAATGCTGCCTTCCATGGGGGAGAAAACCGATGTGGGCTCCCATGGCACAGATCAATGGCTGGGTCGATCTCAAGGTTCCCGCTCGGAGGCCACTCGATGAGTGAAAGCATTGCTTGGCTGCACAGAGCCAGAGCAAGCAGCCCCCCAAAAAAACGGGCTTTTAATCACTCTGTGTGAAATAAAATTGGAGTTTGCTTTGGTCTGCTCACGGACTAAGGCTGTTCCTGGGAGGGAGCCTGGGGGATGCTCCCGTGCCTGCCCTGGAAGAACACAGTGCTCGTTGTGCACAGCCATGCCACAGAGCCTGTCTGGCTCTCTCATTTGCAGGATTCCCTCCTGCAAATCCTTAGGAACAAGGTGTTTCAGCTGGTGTAGAGTTAATTTTCTTCACAGTATGGGGCTACGTTTTGGATTTCTGAGCTCAAACCACGACACAAGGGCGAGCACCTCATTCTGCCCAGCACACACCTTATCCACCTGCAGGAGGAAGGGGAACACTTGGCACTCCTCTGGGCAGAGCAACCTGCTCATGCCAGCAGTGACAGCAGCACTGACTTTGTGCTGTTCCTGGCCAGAGTTGGATCCCTTTCCCCTTCACTTGGCTGAGGAAAACACTCTGCAGACACGGACCCACGTCACGGGATCCCGTGCCGGCGGCGAGCGCTGCGTTCGGGCGGCTCCAGCCTCGGCACAGAGCCAGTGCCTGATCCCAGCTGCCAGTGGCGTGGTCTTCTCTTCAAAACCATGTTTTCAATTAGGGTTTCATGCGCAGATTGTGCCTTTATTGGCGGAGGCCTCCTCCTGAGGCCCAGAGATTGATTTATGAAGTTGATTAAAATATTAAAATAATTTTGTGCGATGCTGCAAACACCCTGCGATGTGCATTTTTCTCATAGTTGGTGTCGTTCCAATTAGTTTGAGCCTCTCCTCTTCCCCTCCTCTTGTGACCTGCTTTGTTCACTAACAAATTACAGTTATCCTGGTCCTGCTTTTGTATTTGTTAGAGATGACGCATATGTGTGTGCACTGAACAGTTTGGAATGGGCTGGTGAGCAGTGGGGAGCCCGGCAGGCTGGAGCTGTTCTGAGTGGAGAAGGCATCCAGAACTGTGTAACTGGAGGTATTTATTCTGATCTGCCTTATGCCACTGGCAAAATGAGGGTGAATCAGTGGAGAAGCAGGGAATAAAATCTATCTATCATGAACAGCAAGCTCTTTCTCTTGGCTAACTGGGATTTCTGTGTGAGAGAGCCCTGGGTTTCCCGTGATGCCTTCTAAGTCCACAAGCTGATCTCCCCAGGTATCATCAAGAGCCCTGAACATCCTCGATGTCCTTCCAATAGCATTTTGTGGCCATCAAAGAGCTAAGTACAGCACTCGTCCCCTCTGCACTGCCCATAGCACCAAAGTTCACCCCACCAGCTACCAAAGCCACAGGCGGAGCCACACACGAAGCACAGAGTCGGAGCCAGCACCCAATGCCCAAATGCTGCACAGTCAGAAATCAAAAGTTTATGTCCAGGCATTATATGCAAACCCCTGGGGCGTCCCTGGGGTCCCATGAGTGCTTTGGTGCTTCACAGGCAGTGGGAAGGACGCTCTGGATCCTGCCCTGGGGCAGCCCTGTGAGCAGTACAGGGCAGGCACAGCTCCGGGAGTGTGGGCAGGAGCCGGGTGTGGAGCGAGGAGCTGCCTTGGTCAGCTGCATACCATGGACTAAAATGGAAATCATCCTGTCAGGAGGCACTGCAGGCCCTGTGCCACCACGGGGCTTTGTGGCTGAGCCCTGGGAGCCGCTGCTGCCCCCAGCCATGGGGAAAGTGGGAGCTTGGGAATGGGAGATATTTCACCACCAGATCAAGCATTGCCACCGTTCACGTCCCCTCTGGCCCAGTGTCATGAAACAGCAACAGTGCTCATGCCCAGCTCGGACTGCAGTGACTGCCTCTCATTCCCACCCGGCATCACTTGAGAAACCTGTGTCTGAAGTGATGGCACTGGGACCACAGGGCACTCCAGGTCTGCTCCCCACCACCCGTGTTTGCCCCAGGACTGCAGGGAGCGCTCCCGAATGATTAATAACATCGTGAGCACGCAAACAACCCACCTCCACGGCGCTTTCTCCTGCTAAACAGGGGCATTGCTATGGCAAACTTCATTTATCACTATTTAAAACCCAAACAAACGAGTACAGGGTGTTATAAATACGCTTACAAGACGAGCTGCGCCGGGAAAACAGGGGAAAAAAATGAGCCAGGAGCAACGGAGGAGGCGTGTGGGAGCACATCTCCATTTGCTGGCTTCCATGGAGCGAGGCTGCTCTTGGCAGCACCTGCAGGGCAGGATTCAAGTGCTTTGATGACCTCTGTCACCATCAGCCCTACAATGGGCCCTGTAATATACCACAGATGTTTTTTGAACAGAAAAATATCAGACCCGGGGAATATCCCCAACTCCCTGGAGGAGAGAGATGAATTGGCAAATGGAAGGCTACAGCGATAAGGGAGTTTTTATAAACATAACCTAATTGTATTACTTCAAAGTCCTGAAGTTTATTGCCCTGTTTAATGATGTGTCTCGTTATTTATGGTGTAGCACAATGAGTCTGCTATTGATTTAATGCACTTCCTTAAAGACTGTCATTGTCACAAGCAATAAAACAAAGCCATTCTGAGACAGCTCATTTATGTCACATCTCCATCAGCCGACCCCGAGCACCCCCAGCGTGTGGGGGCCACCGTGGTGAAGGGGTCACCCTGGGGAAGGATGGAGTCAGAGTGTGGAAGCTGAAGGGCAGGAGCTGGCAGGGTGGGTTTGCCTGGCTCAGGGATGCTGCCAAGGGACATGTGCCACTGTCTCTTGACACTAGGCACTCAGTCTGGGACAAGTCTCCTGCTTGAGCCCACTAACCAGCATGGTGAAGGTAAATGCATGGGGAGAGGGGGTGATTTGTGCCCCTGCCCGTTCCCGCCGCCCTCCTCACCTTTCTGGTACTGGAGCCAGAGCTGCTGCTGGACCTTCTTGCTGGGGAAGTGGATGGTGCAGCTGAACTCGGAGCCGTACAGCGCCTCTGCGATGTAGTGGGAGCCAAACTGCTGGATGAAGGAGAGCAGCTCCTCCCGGCTGCTGTCCTTGTTCAGGATCTTCAGGATGTTTGCAAAGCCTGTGGGAGGGAGGCAGGGGATGGGTGGGTTGGCCAGGCAGGGCTGGTAGCCACAACCCAGGCCAAGGAGCCCCACAGGATCCCTGCTCAGGTCATACAAGTCCCTGGGTGGGTGCAACGTACAGTTCCTCCTCTCTTACCCCCATCATCTACCTGATCCTTTGGAATCCACAACCTTTTATAACCCTGGGCTGTGGCTCTGAGTTCCTTCTATGATTCCTCTCCCTAAGAGATTTCTCAAAGCATTTTACAGGGATGTGCACGTGGACACATGCACACACACAACCCCTCCTGCCAGCTCCAGTCTGGTGGCACATCATCAACGCTCTCCCCAGAGGATGTGCTTGGCCTTTCCTTGCCTGTATCCATAACCAGAGGTGTTCCACCTCTAGTCCACACACCCAGCACAACTGATGACTATTTTTGGGAGAGCTGGAGACAGCCCAGAGGGACACACGGGGCTGGGCTCATGGCAGCTCCACAGGTGTGCAAGGGCTGGGGTTTGAGCAACATCCCTGGAGACAGCGGGGACCTCTGGCATGGGACAAGGACATGGACCCTGCTCTGTAGAGGTGAAATGTCCTGGAGGCATTGGTGACTCCACAGCACCTCAACATCATTTACAATTGCTGATATCATCGTTTTGGTTCAGTGGTGGAATGGAAAACATACTGCAAGAAAATACGTCATAACTGTCACCAAAATGAGATTATCTGGCTGGTTGCTTGCTTGGTTTATTGAAAGGGAAGGTTGGTGTAATAAAAAAAGCCAGAAGAATTCATTTTGAGCTGAACCCAAGTATTTTTTTCGGCTCTGAGCAGGTTATTTCATTTTGGGGCTGTGCAGCCTGTTAGCACTAAATCTTTTTTTTTTCTTTCTCTCTCCATTTAAGAACTCGTTGATTTTTAAATAAAAAATGCTATTTTGAAATGAAAAGGCAAAACATTTCAGGTCGCAACAAAATGTTTCAGCATTTCTGAAACAAAATGTGTAGCTATAAAAACGTGGAAGTGAAATGTTTTGACATTTGCAGGATCCTCCCACCCACCCCTTCTTCATCTGCAACTCCCGGCTTAATATGACCTGCTTTTACAAGAGCTTTGGGTCCTTTTGATACCACATTTTTTTCAAGTACTTACTGATTTTCACATATACATGTACACACAGCCACCCCCCATGAATCCTCCCCACAGTGCTGCTTATTGGCTTCATCCTGACTTTGACCTCAGGTCTTGGCTGAGCCGCACAAAGTCCCTGCCTCAGTTTCCACCCTGTAAAAAGGAGGAAAATCTCTCTGCCTGCCTCTGCAGCAGCACTGGAGGTGGGAAATGTCAGTGGGATGCTTGGGGCAGATGGACACCACCCACCCACACAGACATGCGTCTCCCTGCCCCTGGAATCCCTCACCTGCAGAGAGGGTGATGGAGCTGAGCTTCACCCTGTAGAGGTTGCTCCTGACCCGCCAGTGCTGCACCATGGGGTAGCCCATTGCCTCGTCGTACTTGATGTCCCCTGCAAAGGAAGAGCCACTGCTGACCACGCTCTGGGGAATGCTTAATGCTCCCACCAGGCAACTGCTTTGTCAGGGGTGAGAAATGGGATGGTTGGAGGGACAGAAACCTCTTTGGCAGTGATGCCACAGGGCCCTCGGGCTGCTGGCAGGACCAACACTGCGGCTGCCGGGAGCTCATGGGGACAGAGATGCTGCCATCTGTGTCAGGGTGGACTCACACAGCCCTTAGACTATTCCTGCCCTAGGCACACACAGGAGGGATGGCACAAAGGACCCTGAGATGCCAGTGGTGCTGATTCCTCTCAGGAACCATGCTGGGATCCAGGGTGGGAAAAGGGGTTCTTAATTCTGCACTTGCCCCAGGGGCACTGAGCCTGGGGGCAGCTCATACCAGTGAGAAGCTGGAGGTCGGGAAGGGGCTCCGAGAGGACACCACGGCACTGCTCCTCCACGGGCAGCGGGATCACCAGGAGCCCGTCAGCCAGCTGTGGGAAGTCCTTGATGAAGTTATTCTCCCTGCAGAGAGAAAAAGACAACTGCAAAGCAATGATGCAGGGCACGGCCGGGCAGCGGGGCTGAGCTGCCCCGGTGGCACTGGGACAGGCAGCTCAGGAGGGTGAGGGACATCTCCTTGAGCAGGAGCTCTACCAGGGAGTGGGGATTGCAGCCCCTGCTGCAACCCGTCCCTGGCTGTGCAGCCCTCTGAGGTGATGTTTAATGAGCTCCCCAGGGACCACAGCTCCATTAGCACTCCAGAAGCATGGAACTTCTCTCAGCCTGGGGACCCAGCTACTGTTTTGGCCCAGATTTTCCAAGTGGGCCACTGGAGAGGGGATAGAGAGTGGTGAGGAGAGAGGAACAGCTGCCACACCTCAAAACTGCCCCTTTCCACACCTACAGCATCTTGATAAGGACAGTCAACAGGCACCAGACCAAGCCCTGCTGGGGCTCCACACAGTAGGCAGCACCATCACCCCACAGCTTCACCCCCAACGACTCGCTCTCCAAAAGGAGCAAAAAGCACTTTACAGACAGGCACCAAAAAACCCCACTCTCGTGTACAGCTCACAGTGCAATTTTACTACACATGCAGGATCTTTTCTAACCTTGGCAGGTATAACACTGTATAATAGGCCCCTAATGAATTGTTTCTAGAACAACGGTACCGGGGAAATTATTTGAAATGGTGAACAGACAGATCTCTGGGAGACGAGCCTCCCGCGGCAACCAAAAGTGCCTCACGCCTGCGCAAAGGAAAACAGGAGGGGGGATTTTAAATATTGATCTTAGAACCAAAATATAGGCCAGGAGGCTCCATGTCCTCCAAGTATGGAGACAAAAGGGCAGCGGAGCAGAAGAAAGGGAGGTTCCTGCAAAATCAGGTCAGCCCCAGGAGCCAGGGGGAGGTTCAGGCTGGCACCGCCTGCCCCAGCTGTGTTTTTTGGAATAGACTTTCTGTTAAACAACAGCTGGTTTCACTCACCTTCACTGATTTTACACCTCACAGCCCATTCCCTGGGGGGAAGCTTCACCATCCCATGATCATCTCGCAAGTGGGGACATCCTGGGTATTTCCATGAGTCCCACTGCAGTGAGATGCTGAATTCATGGAACACTTCCCCAGGGTCCTCCCACTGCTCCAGGGTCAGGGTACGGCCAGTGCAACCTGAATGACAGGTGAGCAAGAGGCCACAGCACTGTGCAACCAGCCTGGGGATGTTCCCAGCCCCGAGGCAGGCGAGAAGGACGAGGATGAGCAGCTGACGATGGGAACACGTGAGTGGGGTCCAGGAAGTGTTCAAGGCCAGACTGGATGGGTCTTTGAGCAAGCTGGTCTAGTGGCAGGTGTCCCTGCCCATGGCAGGGGGCTGATACTAGCAAGGTCCCTTCCAACCCAAACCATGTCAGGATTCCCTGGCTGCACAGGCAGCAGCTGCCTCCTGCTACACCCCCACCTCTGAGCTGTCGGCACCTGATTGTGTCTCAGGAGCTTAATTTTAGGCACTGCCAGAGAGAAAGTGCTTTATCTGTCTGAGGGGAAAAGCCTCTTGCTCACACCGTGCTCACAAATCTCCTATTGATCCTGCTGGGTGTGGGATCCCCGTGGTGGAGCGTTCTGCTCTGAGCCCTGCGCTGTCTCAGCGATGCAAATGGGGAACTGCAATTACTGCCGGAGTCGGGAGCCGTGTGGGTGGTGGGAAATGGGGCTGCAAAATTAGGCATGTCGGGAGGGAATAGGGCAAGGAGCGTGTTGGAGTCTCTGCTGCTCTGCCTCAGCAAAGCAGGGAAAACATCAGCTCTGCCAAATCCCAAAGCCATGGAGAAGTGTGATGCTGTACTGGGAAAGAGGGATGCAGCTGCACTGAGCCCGCCTGCCATCCTGGAGCATTGGGATTGTCCCCTCCCTGATGGCTCAGCCCCATACCCTGAACCACAGGTGAGCACAGAGGCCAGGAGGGTCACTGCCTGCCCAGTCCCACATCCCACCTCCAAGAGGACCAGGAGGGGATGCCCAAAAGGACAATGTCACTGGCTGGTGGCACCTTCCCAAGTGCTCTCTCACATGAAGAGACAGACCTGGTAGTGCCAGAATAGCTCAGCCCCAGGGGACAAAAACACATGGCATGACAAACACCAGAAGCTTGTGTTCACCCACTCCCCTGCACCCCAGCACAGGGCAGAGAAGATGCAAAGAAGCAGCCTCTCCTCTTCCCCCCGTCAACCCACCTGAAACATCTCACCAACACTTGCCTATGCCATGAGCCCATAAAACAGCTATCCTTGGGCATGAGTCTGGCTCATCCTTGAGGCAGGACAGCCTCAGGGGCTGGTGGTCCATGTGTGGGCAGCTAAGGAGGGAGGAGCTGGAGGAGACACTCCCAGCTCAAAGGGACCCACACACAGCAGCTGCCTTTATGAGAAGGTAGTAACCCAACAGCTGCATTCTGCAGGCAGGGCTGCTTCTGCAATCCATTTGTTTAACTGCTGTGCACTTGAAAAGTCAAGGAAAAACAAGGAGCAAGTGGGAGCCAAGGTGTGGGCACACACACCAACGTGTGCCCACAGCATGCTCCCGTAAAACGAAGGAGCAGCAGCACAAGGCAGAACTTCAGGAGCACTTCCATGATATATTTTTGCTACCAAAGCCTTCCTGCATCTCTTTCCCCTCTCCCCACCTCCAGCTCCCCACTCCCTACCATTCCAAGGAAGTGATGAGCCAAAGCCATGCAGGGGGAGCACTCGCTGGGTGCAGGATAGGGGCACAGTACAACTCCTCTGCAGAGCCTCCACTGCCTCTGCAGGTGCAGGATGGCAAACCAGGAGCACAGGGGATGGGGACACACCACACAGGGGACACTGCTGCCAGAGCTGCCCAAGGCATGGCATTCCATGGATCTGCAGCCGGCAGAGGGCTGCAGCTCCTCTTCCACGGGGCCTTAATAATAAACCCGTGGCTTGTGCGCTGCTCGCTGTGGAGGCACAAAAAAAGAGTTCCTGCCAGGCTTTTGTGCTCTCTGGAAGCTCTGATCAAAGCCATCGGGCTCTGTGGGAGGGACAGGGACACAGACAAGGGGAAGGATGTGACAGCATCCCTGTGCACGTGCCTCCATCTGCTCCCTGCTGAGCCACCTCTGCACAGGAGCAGGACCAGGTGTGGGATTCACACCTGGTGATGTTTCCAAGAGGCACGGCAATGCCTTCATGACCTGGAAGTTCCTACCAATCATGGAGCCAGGTTCATTCCAACGGGATCAGGGGGTAGCCAGGCAAACCTGCTAGGCTGTTCTGCTCTCCCAGCATCTCCCCAACACTCAGGAAGCAGCTGCCAGATACTCAGTGGAGCAGCGAGCACGCTGCTCTCTCCAGAATCCACCCAAGGGCACAGTGTTCTCCTGCTGGGTATCTAAGCATCTCCTGGGGCATTTTGCAGATACTGAGTTATTATACAAGGAAATGCAATTTCTCCTTCTCAGCCCTGGTCCCCAACAGCATCCAACCCAGAGTATGTGCCTGCCTTGGAGGGAACTGACTTCCATATAAATGAATCTGGTCAAATAGCCAAAGGCTTTAGAGAGCTCTGGTACCAGCAGGTGGGCTGAGGAGGAAGACAGTTGTTTGGATTAAACTAAGCTCAAAATCCTGGCCTTGATGGACACTTGGTGTAACCTTGGAGTCATAAAACATGCCTGTCACCTCTGGTGACACAGCAGCTCCCCTGTCCCAGGGTGCTGGTGGGGTAACAGGTGCTCAGGTACCAGGATGGGGGCTCAGGCAGTGAGAACCCACTGTTCTCCTGTTCTTTTGACACCAGATACACAAACTAGCCACGTTTTTGGGGACTCTGACCTTAAACACCACCCCCAAGGTCACGTGGCTTGGTGCAGTGCAGGGCTGCATTGCTGCTCTCCACAGCACTGGCAGCATCTCACACAGCCCATGGGAAGCCTCCAAAAAGGACCAGTGTCCCATAGCACCCCTGAGCAAAATGGACTTTTAGGGAAGCAGGAGAGCTTGATGCAGACACTGGGGAGTAGGTGGAGTCCTGTGGTCCTTCTGGATGGGGCCACAGCTGGCAGATTCTGGTCCATGGCATGACAATCCTGACCCTGGGGTACTCCATCTCCTTGCTGAGACGCTGAAAGCCAGGGCCAAGCTTGCAGTGAGATTCTGGCCTGCATCAGGGAAAGGTCAGCTGGTAGCTGATCATTCATTTCATTTTCCTGTTAGCAGCACTCCTGGGTGAAGGAGCAGCTTCTCCTCCTCGGCTCAGGCAGCTGTGGCTTCCTCCCTTCACACTCTGCTCCCAAAGGACATGGCCTTGAGGATGGACTGTGCCCACCAACACTTTTGGAGACCCTCCTTGCACCTGTACAACTCCCACTGTGAATCCAAGCACCAGCTGCCACGGGGCTTCCTGCCACCACCCACTACCTACAGCAGATAAACAATCTGCATTGCAGCAATCGGGCAAGTATATTCATGAAGGGGTAAACATATATATATAAAATGACCCCACAAGTGATTAGCTTATGCCCTGAAGCGTGAGATTTAATTACCCTTATCTGAGCCAGCACAGCTACAAATGTTAATCACATTATCATCCAGTGAGCTTATGTTCAGCAAAGTGCCTACGCAAGGACCGCGCTTTCTGCTATGCAAGTCTGAGAGGATGCCTGCTCTGGCAAAGAATTATTTATTAATCTTACTTCTTTCTGTCCCACATTGGCTCAGGGAGAACATGATGGATTTGAGGCTATTTAGTGCCAGCTATTTAGTGCCAGCTTTTCACCCAACTTTCCCTTGGAGAAGTTCCCACCGGGGTGGCTGCAAGCTCAGGAGAACCCAGCCTGCATCTGACAGGGGGACATTGAGAAATAGCTTCTTTTTAGCTTGTCATCACCAAAATAAAAATTGATCTGGAGTCACTGGGAGACAGAAAAGAGAGTATCCTGTTGCCACAGCCACTTAGGAGAAGGTAAGTGGTGAATTATAAAGGTTTAATGCAGCAGTTACTTACTCCAAATTCACTGGGCATTAATTTCAGTGAGGCCCCAGACCTGTAGAATGGGGTAGGATTAAAAAAGTGACACTAGTCGGGTTTTGCCAGGTCCTGGAACCCCTTCCAGCTCCCCAGCTTTCAGCCTTAACCATGGTTTGCAGTGATGTATGGTCAGACCAGGCTGTGGGGAGAGAGAGGACAGACAACCCTGATCCCTCCCGTGCGGCCGCAGCCGTCACCCCCATTCCTCCATCAGCCCCTGATGCTGCAGGTAAAACTCTGTGCTACCCATCCCTCCATGTCCCCAGCGTGTCCCACTTCAGTGCCAGCAATAAACAGCCTGACAATATTCAATAGCTGCCTTACCCCCTGGTTCAGGGAGAATTAGCATTTAAATTGAGGTGTTTCAGGAGGTAAATCATGCTGGCGCTGGGGCCGCAGTGCCTGAGGGAATGCACAGTGCTCCTCAGGCTGGTGGCTCGATGGGTCTGCAGGGGTGGTGCTCAGCACCATCCCCTCCATCTGCCCTTGGGCTGAGCCCCAAAACCCTCCACAGGGCTGGGAGCAACCAGGACCCTCTTCCTAACTCCTGCTCCCCCTTGGATTGGGCTCTTTGATTCCAGCACTGGAATACTAATTGTGGTGCCACACTGGCACAGCTGTGAGAGACCCTCAGTGGCAGAACCGTGGCTCCTCTTCCTTCATTGTGCCCATTTTGAGGACAGTGAAGAATGGGAGGGGACAGCAAGAACCAGGGCAAAGGGTGGTGGCTCTCACTAGGGACCGTGGATGAGAGCAGGAACTGCAAACACCACTAATGCCTGTGCCACCAGGCACGTGGTGCCATGCAGGGACCCTGCCCATGGCACAGTTATGGGGACAGCCAGCAAATGACATCTGGACACGAGACTTTAAGACCTGAAACAGCAGGACAGAAGCACACAGGTGGTGGGGGCAGCACTGCAGGGAATGGGATTCCTTCCTAGCGAACAGTTTATTCCTTGTAAAACAGGAATTCAGTTGATCCAAAGGTATTTGTCAACTCTGCTTGAAACAGCTACAGAACCTGAGCAGAGATTTTTTTTTCAGTTGTTTCTTAAGTACAAAATAGATGGAGGAAGACAAATAGTTCTTATCACTGCACTGCCACCACCTCTGTTCCTCCCAGCATGTCCTTTGCCTCCCTGGGAACTAAAGGCAAGTTTCAGCAGAGACTGTGACTTCTTTTCCCTTCTCCATTAGCACACCAGAACATCAACCTCTTTTCACATCACCACTGTTGGTGTTGAACTGATAACTCAACTCTCCACACCAGTCATGCCTGAGCCTGGGTCAGGAGCTCCCTCTGGCCCCAGAATTCCTGTGCCCAAGCCCATCAGCATCATGCCCCTCCAATCCTGGTCCATTCCAACCTGATTTTCCCACGGATTTCTCCAGACATCCCCCAAACACTGAAGCCCCAAGCGATGCCACCAAACACTGAGAGAAACTCAGCCAGCAGTGCCCACCACCGCAGCACTGATGGGAACATGATATTCATGATATTCACTCTCATGGAGAAAAACTGCATCCTGTCCTGAAGTCATTTCTAAAGGAAACACAAAGGAATTTGCTTTGAGATGGAGAAGTGGCAAGTTACAGGAGCAGAGATCTCCCTCCTGTACTCCACTGAGCCCTGGAGCAGGCAGCCAGTGGGAAGATGTGCTGCTGGAGAAGGTCCACCACCAGCACGTGGCTCTGGCCAGCAAAGGCAACAAAGTTCAGGTGGAATATCCATACCCTGGCCCCTGTTTATCACCTTTTACTCTTCTCCCCATCCCACTCACCATTACACAGCTATTTATTTATTCCAGTAGGGAGCGTCTCCTGTGGGTGAAATCCTGTGGCAGGCTGTGGATCTTTCTTCCCTCAGAGTGCCTGTTGGGAACAGGCTGCAGTGGAGTGCCAAGTAAAAACAAATTTGGGAAATTGTAGTTCCCACAGCAACGCCTGGTGCCTGTGCAGCAGGCAGCATGCAGGCTCACAAACCTGGATTTATGCCTTATTTGTGGAGTCAGGGCTGCAGGAGGAATCCTGTGCAAAGCTCTAGTTTTCACTCTCTTACAGAACTTTGCAAATATACGGATTATTCCCTTTGAGGTTGAAATTTGCTGTGCTTGACCTAAGCTTAAACATGATTTCCTGCAAGAAGTTTTAATAAAGGTTAAAAAAAAGGCATGTTTGAGCGAAAGAAAAAAATAAAAATCAGACACACTCGTGGCTGGAGAAAAGGAAAAGAATCAGAGAATCATAAACTGGTGTGGGTTGGAATGGACCTAAAAGATCACCTCACTCCAACCCTCAGCCATGGGCAGGGACACCTTCCACTAAACCAGGTTGTTCCAAGCCCCTTCCAACCTGGCCTTGGACACTTCCAGGGATCCAGGGGCAGCCACAGCTTCTCTGGACAACCTGTGCCAGTGCCTCACCACTCTCACAGTGTCTCAGCAGCCTTGTCCTGAGCCTTGAACCTGGTGGCAGGGCCAGGAGGACACATCTGATACACGTGCCATCCCTCCTCAACTGGAAGGTCTCGAGAATTCCCAACATCTGATGTGGATGACGAGAAATCCGCACACCTGCAAAGGGCTGGCGCTGCTCAGTGTCTGATAAGGATCCATGTCTGGCTCCATGTATCTGCTCTTCAAGGTGTCTCTCCCCATTATCTTTGCCCCCACTGACAGCCAGAGGCTCTGGCCTTGTCGGCTTCCATAAGCTCAGCAACTCCCAGCTCTGTTATGATTTGAGATGATGGACAGACCTCCTGGAGCAGCTCACAGAGCTCCTGCCCACCAGGCTGTGGCCAGTGTGAGATGATGTGGGCAGGTCTCCCTATGGGGATGATTTTTCTATGCCTGGACACTCCCCGTGGGTGATGATTTCAGCGCTGAGCTGAGCCAGGGCCGGGGGTCCTCTCCCGTGGGTTGTTTGGGTGCTGTTTGCAATCACTCCCCAAGCGCTGCTCAGTCAGTTCCATCCCTGGCGCTTCCCTTGGCATTGTTTGTAACGAGGCAACAAATGCACAACTCCCACTGACTCCAGAGGAGCCAGGACTACCCGCCAGGACTTCCCAAGGAGCTGGAGCGAGGCTGGCGCCTGAGTTGCATCCAGTTCCTGTGGGATTTGGGCACAGCTAAGTGCAGCCAATGGCCTCTCCACACACCAGCAGCCCCTCGCACCAGCAGCTTTTCCAGGGAAACCCACAGCTCAGCCACAGCTTCCCGGGAAGCACAAGAACTGCCTTTAATATTAATATTTGCCTTTCCAATGTAAATGCAGACCCAGCTCTCCGCTCAGCACACACATCCATTCTCTTTAACAATTTGAGGTCTTAAAACATTTTTTTTCCCTCTCTCCTAAGCTTCATCGTTAACCTTTAAGATGAAGATAAGGCGTAAGAGTTTGGAAAGGAATCAGGAGGGACCTTGGAAATGAGCCAGGAGCAGTGTTAATACTGGGCTGCACATCATATCTCTTTGGTTCTTCTCTCCTTCCAGGGTGATTCGGACTGCTCTTGACTACCACCATGGTATTACAAACTCTAATGAGGTTTGGAAAATAAGAAACCCACTGCGGCGTGGGAGAAACTAATAGAAATTGTTTTGTCTTCTCTCTATTAGTCATTAGAAGCAGAAGAAAAACAGCCACAGGCAGTGGCAGGGCTGCAGTACCACCACACATTTCATATGCTGGCACTCCGACAAAGTCATTTCAACGCAGCTAATGCTCCCACTTCCCCTCTGCACCAGACCTCCCGTGTGCCAGCATGGGCTCCAGCTGCACCAGCACCCCTGTGCCAGGATCCTGAGCCTGGGGTGACCCCAGTGGTGCCCAGTGCCTGCCCAAGGTGCCCATGAAGGATGCTTGGCCAGCCCACGGCTCTACCAGCCTGGTGTCCTAAGGGACAGGGACATGCAGGGAGGCAGTAGCAGTACCCAGGCAGGACAGTGCTTGGGGACACTTCCCATAAGCAGCAGCTCCCTGGCACTGTCAGGCAGTCACAGCATATGGAGAATTAGCTGGAATTTGTGACCACATCTGCAGAGCAGTGTTTCTGTGTGTGGAGTTAATTATGGAAAACCACTAATGATGTGCAGGGGTGACAGCACCTCGCAGTGAACTCACCCCACGGCACAGCCCAGCCCCATTCCCAAGCTCAGAGAGGTGCCCTGGAGCACTTCCCACTTTGCTTCCCTCCTTCCAGCTCTGCAGCCATCACACACGGGCTGCCTGATGACAAGTGGCAGTGCCATCACACCTTCCAGATGTTCACCTGCTGCCCATGGGCACAGGCACAGCTGGTGAGTGGCACCATCCCCAGAAAGCTGGGATCAGGCACACAGGCTGCTCTGCCTGCACTGGGCTCCTCTGGCCCATGCTGGGGGAGAAATGAACTGGCACAAACGCCCCGAGCTTTCATCTACAGAAAATTGTTATTGAAGGCAGCAGCCCATGGGAGACTCCTCGCCCGGCTGCAGCCTGGGCAGGGAGAGAGCACAGCAGTGAGGAGCATTGCTGGGGCACAGGGAGGAGGGTGAGGGATGCTGGGCTTGTCCTGCCTTCCTGTGCACTCAGCCACAGCTCCAGCATCCAAACCAGGTCACACTGCCCAGGAACCACGTGCAGTGGAAGATTTAGATCTCCTGGGTTATGCCACATGCCCTATGGGTGGGATGCAACAGGGGACAGAAGGGCTCCCAGCATAGTTTGTCCACCACTTTTGGGTTCAACTACTGGGGCTTGAGCCCAAACCCAGCACTTGCCTCCAGGTTTATGCAGTCAGGAATTACACCACAACCCATAGAACAGCAAATTCTCCACCTCTGGAGAGAACACCTGGGATGGGTAAGAGGAACACAAGATTTTCTGGTGCACTGAAGATTGCATCCAAGCCCTGCTGCTACCTGGGAAGCAGGTATGTCTCAACAACTGGCATAGCTGTGGAGCACTCAGATATCCCCATGCTGGTGCCTGCTCCTGACTGCACTGCCTGGAGCAAGGATTTGCATTGCTAAGTCAACGTCAAGCTGATTTAGTCCTTGGATGGGCAATCTCCATCAACCAGTGCTGGCACTAGTGAGGAAGAGCAGTCACAGGCTGGTAGGTGTCAGCCTTGTCCCTGGAGGGGACACTGAAGCAGCTCCATGGTGTGAGTAGCACAAACCCACAGCCCATGCTAATGATGCCCACCACAGTGCCCATAGCATGATGGAAAAACACTGCTTTGAGAGCTTAAAGTTGTGTGATTACAATTTACTGCCTCCAACCCTCCTGTCTCTCTCTCTTCTTACTTTTCAGCTGAACATAACCCTTATTTTCATGTGTCCCAAGTGGTCCCGAGTGGCCCAGGAGCAGCTGCAGCCTGTGTAAGATGAGGAAGGAAGAAGCAGCAATTCCTCTCTCCAAGGTTGTCCACCACTGCAAGGCTATAAAATCAATAAGGACCCCCTGGGATGAAAGGTACTCCATAAATCTGAGCTGTTATTACAAAACCAATCTCCACCGCATCTCTTAATAATGCAGATTAATTGTGCAATAACACCAGCTATAATTAGCATCATAAAAGTCAGATATGGGAAAGGCCAGCAGGTCAGCAAGTCCATCCCGCAGACTGCTCCCCACAGCACAGGGAAGTGGGAAAACTCCTGGGTGTCTCCTCCTCATTCCATAGAATCATGGAATCATTTAAGTCAGAGAAGACCTTCAGGACCCCTGAGTCAAACCATTAACCCAGGACTGCCAAGCCCACCACTGAACCATGTCCCCAGGTGCCACATCCACATGCCTTTTCAATCCCTCCAAGGATGGGGACTCCACCACTGCCCTGGACAGACTGTTCCAGCTGCTCCTCATCACACTTGTGCTCCAGACCCTTCCCCAGCTCTGCTGCCCTTCAGAGTTCCAGCACCTCAATGTCTTTCTTGTCATGAGAGGCCCAAAACTGAACCCAGGATTTGAGGTGTGGCTTCACCAGTGCCCAGCATAGGGGGACAATCACTGCCCTGGCCACACTATTGCTAGTATAAGCCTTCCTAGCCACCTGGGCACACTGCTTGCCTCTCTCTCAAACCTTTATCCTTTCCTCATGCTTGAGACTCAAGAAAAGGGTGTCACCATCAACTTTTCACAAGGTGGACCCAGAAGACCTCACTGAACCCCCTGACAGCTGTATGTGGGGACAGGGGTCATGGGACATGAGTCCCCTGAGGGCCCTAGGCTGACAAGAGCAGAGCAGGGTCCTTGCAGGAGAAGCCTGTGTGCCAGCCCAGCTCCCTGATGGATGAGCATTCCCCTAGACCCTGCACCTCTCATCCCACAAGAAGCTTTCAGAGCCAGGAGACAGGACATTCACACACACACACACACACACACACACAC